>NC_138382.1:56497419-56512555 GCF_054177405.1 Leptonychotes weddellii
TGGATTTATTGAGTATATTATCGTTCCTTTCAAACTCTCTGTTACCTTGGAAGTTATACAAATTGTAATATTCTTTTGGTGTTCACCCCAGAAATTAGAACCTTCATCTTTGACTTATAAAAAGCCTACTTATAAAAATACTTCTGTATTTTTTCATACATATTTTCCTTTCTCTGCTTCTTTCTGGAGAATTTTTTTTTTTTATTCTTATGTTAATCCCCATACATTACATCATTAGTCATTCATGATCTTATTTAATGCTCACGACAACCTTATGAGATTGGTACTATTACGGCCACCACCATTTTACAGATGGGGAAACTGAGGCTGTATATGTTGCGGAGAAAGGATTTATAAGCCTGTGTTCTTAACCCCTTGTACCCTCCTGCCCCGCCTGTCCCATCATTGGCAGGCTTGGTTGTTACTCTTCTGTACCCTGGAAACGCCTGAAATATACCTTGCCTCTCTTTTACATGACAGCCCTTTGAATATTTGAGGCAGCCTTTCTATCAGTCCAGTTTCCCTTTTTTTCTATTCCATGCCAAACATTCCTTTGTCTCAGTTTGGTGAGTTCCTCTAGACCCATTCCTGCTTACCCATGCTCTTCTCAAAACATGTGTCATTTACTTCTTGAACATTTTGAAGAGACCTTGTAATTGTTTTCTTTTATTAGGAGGCAGTGGGCTTTGTTGGTGACATCTAACCATGAAGGCATCTCTTCTGGGTGCAGAGGCTTTCCAAAGAGCACACGATGAACTTTTTCCACAGCTCTTTTCAGGGAGAAGAAATTTAAAAAATCCGGAGCATCAAAATAGGCCAAGGTTGAGCTTCAATGTCATTGCTGGTGGTAGAGGTAATGCCAGAATAAAGGACAGAAGCCTTCTTGCAAAGTGTTTGTGGTGGTCCTACGAGGCCCTATGGGAGGCGGCGGCTCGTGGATCTAATTCAGTCTCTGACCTGGATTCTCTGTAGCTCCCTAGCATGTCACCATGTCCTTCTGCATTAGCCTCCTGGCTTGTGAAAAGTGATCATGTTGCTGACACTCGGGCGTATTTCGCATGGAGTTCTAAGTCTGATTCAGGCAACCTGGGGCTTGCTGTGTTACCTTGGGCAAATCACTCTCCTCTTTGGGCTTTTAGTATCCTCACCTGCTAAAGTGGGTAAGTATATCATTCTAACAGTATTACATTAATTAAACAAGGAAGCCAGTAGACTGATGTGTCTCTCGTGCTGTGGGCAGCCTACCTAAGCAAACCAAAATCTAAGCCCCTAAATGCCTCAAGGTTAGGAAACGGAAACGCTAAGGACAACCAGCGGAAAACAGCCAATTGGGCTCTAAGCTATAGCCAATCAATAGTTTCCTTACTTTGCTTCTACTTTTCTAAGAATCTCTTCCCAAGCTCCTTATTGGTGGAGCGCTGCCCGCTCACAATCGGTTTTGCTCAAATAAACTCTTAACATTTTTAATAGGCCTCAGTTTATCTTTTTAACACTCCTGGTGTCAGAAGAAGACACGGGAGACCCCCGCGCCTGTTGGGGCCGCTCTTTCCGTAGGCCCCTGGAGGTGGAGGGTAAGTGCCGGGGCCTACTCTGCTCTACAGCTTTTGCTCCTTTTCAGGCTTGAACAGTGCTTTTTCAGGCCTGCGTCTGAAAACGTCTGAAAAAGTTCCATGGGACTGGGTCGGACTCAAAAGCCGGACTGGATTCAATTTAGAAACGGAACCGGTCTGGGGTTGGATTGGGTCTGACTTAGAAACCAGACCAGACGGGGGGTGGCGTGGGGGTAGGGGTAGGAGTGGGGTGTGTGTGTGTGTGTGTGTGTGTGCGGGGTGGGGGGACTTGGAAACCTGACCCGACTGGCTTCGGACTGGTTCCAGTTTAGAAACTGGTTCGGGTCCGGGTCCGACGGGGTTTGGGTCCGGCCGTGCGTCCGTCTTCATCTGCACGAGGGCCAACGTGAGGCCTCAGGTGAAAAGTTTTTGTTTTAAGGCTGAGCAAGTGGCCACAGTGGAGAACTTCTAACCTCATTAAGCTTTTCTATTTAAAAGGTGCTCTAGAGAGAGAAAGGGGCTTTAGCCAAGCACTCCCTATACGGGGGTGGAAATCATTCTTCCTCTTCTGCGGTTTCTGGTGACTAGGATGGGACCTGCAGCTGGCATCCTGGGAAACCCGAAGAAGCGGGAGTAGGGGGAGGCTTCTCACCAAGGTCCGCTCTCTGTGGTGCGTGGTCCAGAGAGGAAGGTTAAGATTTCGCGGCATCCCTTCAGATTGCAAATTCAGATTGGCCAGAGGGAACGGTGGTTAACCCGTCCTTTCTCTTAGGGACAGCGGTTACCTCCCGTTGGTCTGGTTTTGTTTCCGGAGAACTTGGTTTGTCAACCGTGGGGCAGCGGGGGGGCCCTCAAAAATATGGCTGGACAGAAATGTGAGTTGCGCTCCCTTTGCGGCTTGGGTTCTGATAATTGTTTCCTGCTCTCAGGGTAATTGCGTCTTTCTTCTGGTTATCTTGGAAAATGGCTCTGGATCTTGGGAGGGTAGAATCTTCCCCTGTTTGAGGAGCCCTGTTGTGTCCATGGGGTTGTTCAGTACTGCCAGGAATAGTTATTGCTTGACCAGCTGAAACCTGGCGAGATGGTTGAAAGGATTTTTTAAAAGGTATGTCTGTGGTCAGAAGTTAACCAAATTGGAAGTTGGTATTCAGAGCCTGATAGGAACTCTTAAAAAAAAAAAAAAAAAAAGCCTTCTCCCCTAAGCTAAAATGAAACTATGTACCCACCGGGAAAGAAAACATTCTGAAGGCATTGTGGAAGGATTTATTAAAACATTCCAAAGAAACACCGCTCTAAATCTAGAACATAAGAATCTCTCTTGCTCTCTTTTTTAAAAGTAAACTCTATGCCCAGTGTGGAACTTGAACTCACGGCTGTGAAATCAAGAGCATGCTCAACCTAGTTAGCCAGCCAGGTGCCCCTAGAAAATAAGAATTTTTTAAAAAAATTTTTAACTTAAATTCAATTTAGTTAACGTATAGTGTATTATTAGATTCAGGGGTAGAAGTTAGTGATTCATCAGTTGCATATAACACCCAGTGCTCATTACTTCAAGTGCCCTCCTTAATGCCTATCACCCAATTACCCCATCCCCCCCGGCTCCCCTCCAGCAACCCTCAGTTTGTTTCCTATGGTTAAGAATCTCTTATGATTTGCCCCTCTGTTTTTATCTTATTTTATTTTTCCTTCTCTTCCCCTATGTCCCTCTGTTTCATAAATTCCACATGAGTGAAATCATATGGTATTTGTCTTTCTCTGACTTATTTCGCTCAGCATAATACCCTCTAGTTCCATCCACGTCATTGCAAATGGTAAGATTTCATTCTTTTTGATGGCTGAGTAATATTCCATTGTGTATATATACCACCTCTTCTTTATCCATTCATCTGTCAATGGGCACCTAGGCTCTTTCCATAGTGTGGCTATTGTGGACATTGTGGCTCTAAACATTGGGGTGCAGGTGCCCCTTGGAATCACTGAAGATAGTAATCTTTTGACTTCCATCTTAGCTGAGGATCTCCCTGATGTAAAGAAGCAAGCTGAGGATAATGTAATTGGATGGCTGGGTCAGTGTCTTGGTATTTTTCTGGCTGCAACCCAACTCTTTGAGGAATTAAAAACCACTGTACTTGTTTTACAAATTGAGACTTTACAAGAATAGAAATGAGGCTCTACAAAGAAGGCAGAACCCACCTGTCCTTTTCCCCAATCTCAAAACCTCCCCTATTCCAGGTAAAGTGACATCTAAAGAGCCTTCCCAGCCCTGACGAGGGGCTTTCTGATGGCCAAGACTGCATCGCTATGGGCCTATAGAGACCCCCATTATGGTGCACCTCTGCATAAATCAAGATCCGCACAAGTTAAGTTGCTATTGAGCTAACAAAAGTAATTGACAACAGATGATCACATTGAAATAATTGTAAGTTTGACACAGACTTGCTAAATCAATGTTATTTTGAGTTTAAATGCTCAACACTAGTAAATTGAGGGGGGACAAAAATCATTTTTTAGGGAGCTATTTACATGAATAGCAATTGTCTATAATCCTTGTACTTTTCTCCAAATACAAATTACTAAAGAAATTGTTCTTTGCTTACCCGCCCATCTCTCTTACCTTCTGATTCTGCAGCAAAGTTGGGACCGGGATAGGGAGTGTAATACTTCTTTATTGGTTTAATACTTATTAAGTATTTTATACTTATTTTTAATTTGAAGTTTTCATTTAATTAGGTAGAAAAAGCACTGGGCTGTGTTAGGAGATCTGGCTTCTAGTCCTGGTTCTGTGTGGCCTTAAGAAAACCACCTTCTCTCTCTGGGTCTCCCGTTCCTCTTCTGTGGGAGTTGGTGAAGGTGATTTGTAAGGTTGTCCCCAGGTCTGGATTTGTTCAGTGCAGTTCAAGGCTGGGAAAGCCCAGTCAGTTTAGTCACCACTACTGGAGTCCCTATTAAGCACTTGACCTTATGCTGAGCGTGGGGATAAATCAGTGAAAAGACCTGAGCTCCAGGTCAGTGTGGATTCCAGCTGCTGGTTGTCTGGGATTATATCCCAACACTGCTGCTTATTTGTTGGGGAATCCCAGTCCAGTTGTTTCTCTTCAATCCTTCATTTTCCTCACGGGATTGTTATGCTAGTAAAAAAAAAAAATTATATCCTGGGATTCCTATAGGGTCTGGCACACAGTGAACATTCCAATGACGTTGGCTTTTATAATTCTTAGTGGTGGAGGAGGCAGGAGTTAATTCAATCATCACAAAAAGAAATACAACATTTCCATCTGTGCTGAGTGCCCTGAGAGCTTTTATCAGGAGCATTTCCTTGGCCTGGGAAATAGTGATTAAGGTTAAGATCTGAAGGATAAATTCACTAGTTGGAGGGGAGTGGAACAGAGGGCAACAGCATATGCAAAGCTCTTATGGTAGGAAGCACAGATTTCTGGGAACTTAAAGTAGGCTAGGGTGAAGGGGAACAAGAAGGTGGGAGAGTGTGGAGGTTGGAGGTGAGGCCGGGACCAGGCTGTGCTGAACTCTGTTTGAGCCTACGATTTAGAAAAACTGGTTTTGCATGTGTCTCCAGGAGGCCAGAGTTCCCAGGTGGACCCATGGCTCTGACACCTGGAAATGATGTTGCACAGGAGTTAGCTTTCTCCGCAGTGGAACCCAGCTTCTAAGGGACAGTGGGAAAGTGCATGTGATGAGTTATGGGCTCAGAAGGTTGACATTGCATGGGCCATCATGCACATAAGTAGGTCACGCTTCGGGGACCAAAGTCCCTGACTGTGCTCTGATCATTTCAGTGTCCTCTTCAGGTTGTCTTATGACTGGTCAGATTTGAGTAGGGTTTAAAGACCAAACTGAATTCTTCCCTGTCTACAGAGAGACAAGGCTTAATGGGTCTTCAGCTTTGGGGATCACATTTACCATTTGAGAATCTGATGAAACCTGTGGATTTTCTGTCTTGAGAGATGTGTTAACATACTTAAATCTAAATTTGAGTGCATTTTAAGGTTGGGTTCTTGGGTCCCCCCAAAACCCATCCATGGTCCAGGTTAAATGTCCTTCCAATGCAAGGTGATGTCTCACATTATGGATTCTCTCTCAATCTCTCTGCCCCTGTATGTACCCTCCTTTCCTGCTCTATTGTTGGTGCCTTGATTTTGGTCCCTGGTAACTTTTCCCTTAGACTATCTTAACTTCCTCTGAATTTGTCTCTCTGCCTTTAGTTTCTCACCCCTCCAATTGTTTCTCCATGTATTCTCTGGAAAGAAAGAAAAAAAAAACTTGTTGGGGGATGTGAGATGAAATGAATAAAGTTATAAATATTTATTTTCAGAATAAAGTAAATCAGGCTTATTATAGAAACTTTGGAAAATACAAGCTAAAAAAAAATCAATGGTCTCAGCATCCAGAGGCAACCAATGGTATATATTT
This sequence comes from Leptonychotes weddellii, assembly GCF_054177405.1. Lineage (NCBI taxonomy): Eukaryota > Metazoa > Chordata > Mammalia > Carnivora > Phocidae > Leptonychotes > Leptonychotes weddellii. Next base: position 56,503,398 of record NC_138382.1, read on the forward strand.
TTTCCTAGTATTTTACTATGGAAAATTTCTTTTGTATAGTTAGGATCAAACTGTATGCATGTATATATTTGCATTCAAATACTTAACATTTACTTTTCCTCTAGCTTAAATGTGTATATGTATTGAATTTTTTTTTATTATGGACTGTATGAAACATACACAAAAGCAGAGAATATTGTAATGAACCCTGGCCCCCATGTACTCAATCCCTAGCTTTGAAAATGATCAATATTGTATCAGTGAACTTTTGATGTGTAACAAATGGTCTCAAAATTTAGCAGCTTAAAGTAACAACCATTGATTGAGCTCCTAAATCTCTGGGGGAGTGATTTGGGCCAGGCTCAGCTGTGTGGTTCTTTTGCTAGTATTGGCTGGCCTTAGTCGTGCATCTGTGTTTTGCTGCCACTTAGTTAGATGACTCTGCTTCTGGGTTTCGCTGGCTGCCATGTGGGGCCACAGGAGGGACTGGGTCAGTGTATCTCTCCTCATCTAGCAGGTTATCCCTAGGCTGCTTCATATGGTGATGGAAGACTTCCAAGCAAGCAAGAAGGAAGTGCCAATGCATAAGTGCTTTTCAAGCTTCTGGTTACATCTCATTTACTAATATTTCTTTGGCCAAAGTAAGTCACAGGGTCCGCTCACACTTCAAGGGATGGAGAAATCGATTCTACCTCTTGACAAGAGATTCTGCAGCATCCTATTGTGAGGGCATGGACCTAGGCAGAAGGATTTGTGGCCATTTTTATAATCTACCACAAGATGTGTTGCTAATATTAACATTAGTAAATTATCATTTTTTGATGTTATTGGTAACTTGTCATGAATATAATTTAGATGGCGGAGTAATGTGCCACCCAGTTGATGTACTAACCTTGTGTGACCATTCCCCTATTGTTGGGTAGTGAGGCCCTTGCCATTTTTCTGCCATTATGAATAATGCTTTGTGCATAAAGCTTTTTCTGGTTTTAGGATTATTTCCTCAGAGTAGTCACAAAAGTGATATTACTGTGTCAAACATTTTAGAGCTCTTAGTACACTTTGCCAAATTGCTTTCCAAAAGGATTGTATCAATTTACACTCCCACCAGTGTGTGTGAGAGTACCCCACAGGGATCTTTCTAAAATGCAAATCTGATTATCTCATGCCCAGTTTAAAAGTGATCTCTGCTGCCTTCACAAGGCTAAACCACATAAGAGAAACTATGTCTGCTACATGACTTTTGAATAAAAAGACCATTTAAGCTTGATAAGACTCTGTATGTCCAAGGGCCGTAGGATCTAGTGTAGGCACAGAACCAAGAAGTGAATCCATCACTCTCCTGTTGTCCTCTAATGCAGTATTATAGGAGAGGAAACTGAGGGTCAGAGTGTTCAGTGTGAAAAGTGGAAACCTAGTCCTAGCTTTCTATCTGTGGCATGATCTATTTTAGCATCCTCGAATCTTTGCAAAGGAGTACACATACAAGTTTAAGTACATATTTAATCAATGCAAATAAATTATAGCACATTTGTTTTGTTGGTTAGAATTCTGTGGCTCCTGAAAACTACAGACTGTGAGATTTGGAATGAGACCTCTTCGTTTGAATCCACATTCTGTCATTTACTAAAATTTGAGCAAGATTTAACAGCTCCACGCCTCAGTTATTTGTAAGATGTAGATAATAATGCCTATGTTTTAGGGGTTTAGAGATGATTCAACATATGTATCGAATGTATAACAGCACCATTCAGTGGTAACTGTTATTATTATGTGGAATGAATACCTAAGCAGAAGGGAACCATGCATGTAACCAAAATGAGGCGGCTTTGATAATCCAGGACTATAAATAAAGCTGTGTGACTTTTAACACCAAGTTAACATGGTCTGGGGTTCAGTTCAGTCTCCTAGCTGGAACTCTTGCCTTTTCTGAGGCTTCTTTTCCCCCCACTATTCTTGAGAATCCCCAGGTTCATGAGTCCTTGGTTCTCCTTGAGGCCCGCCTCTGTGTCCTGCCTGGAAAGGGAGAGCAGAGCCCAAGATGCATTCCTGGAGGTGCAGTTCCTCCGCCAGTGCTCTCCAGGCTGCCCTGTGTGCCCTGGTTGTGTCTAGCAGCATGTGGCTAGTGCAGGAGGGCAGCTGTTGATGAGAGCAGCGCTGAGCCTTGGGGATTCTCCACAGGGTGGTCTGATGAATCCCTTCCGGGACCCCAAGAATTCTAGGACTTGTTATCCCATTGCAAATATGTATCTACAGATTTGCTCGAGCCAACTTGGTTTTCCAATGCCCTGTATCCTAGGCAAGGATGTTCCAGTGTGGCACTGTCCAGTGGAAATACAGAGTGGGCCACATATATGATTTAAAATTTCTAGCAGACACATTAAAAAAATATAAAGAAATGAATTTGAACATGTTATTTGACTCTATATATCTAAATATTATTTCAACATGTAATGTATATGAAATTATTAATGAAATGATATTTTTTTCATGGGAAGTCCTTGAAACCTGGTGTATATTTTGTGCTAACATCTCCAGTTGGACTAGCCATGTTTTAAGTGTTCAGTAGCCACATAGGGCTAGTAGCTACTGTATGAGACAGCACAGTTCTAGAGCGAAACTACCTGTGCTCCACGTGGTACAACCCTAAAGGAGTATACGTCATGATGCAGCTACTTTTCCTACAAATCTACTTCTGGCTCCAGTTCGATGGGTCTGTGAGGGGTTCAACTTACTACCTGTTGTGCCTAGAATTATTTCCTTTAATCTAGTATTGTGTCTTATTTGCCAATTCCGACTCCATTCCCCTTACAATGAATTCCCTTTTAGGGGTCTCTTGTATTTTCCTACTTTGCTGCCACTCTGTCAGAGAAAAATGTTTTAAATCCTCAAACATCAATAGGTAGGGGGCAAGAAAGTCAGTTTGATTTCCTCTCCTCTCCTGAGGTTCCCCTGCTCCTGTGTGGATTTGTAGATACAAAGTACACGTGGGCATCTATAACCCGAGTGCACAAAGCTATGATGGGGAATGGGTCTCTCTTAACAATGGCCAGCAGTGTCTGAGCCCCAGGTAATGGGCCTTCTGACGTGTTCTGCTGACTCCTGGAAGCTTTGCTAGATGGAACCCAAAGGAGTGATGTGGAGGGGCAGAGAGCAAGTAGTTCTGCACTGGTAAAGACCTGGAGGAGGCATGCACTGGGGATTATGGAGGTCCTGCTGTGCAAAAGAGCTTCGCATGCCTTGTTTCCTGAGCTAGATATTTTTTTTTTTCCAAGGTAGACGTTATCCCTGTTTTATGGATGAGCTGGTAAAACTCAGGTTAAGTAACTTAGCTGAGGCCACAAGAAAGGAGCTATGCATGGGGTCTCCGGAGACCTTGCCTCTCCCAGTGTCTCACTGCTGCCCTTGAATGGCTAGGGATTGGCCCAAAAGACCACTGTACCCAAGGAGCCTTTGCTGGAGAGCAAGAGTCTCTGCAGCAAGTATTTTAAATTTCTTACAGAGGATATGGTTATAGTGCATCAATGCTACATTAACTATCGCTGTGAAAGAAATTACTCCAGAATGGCATAAAATAACTCTTACTACACTCACAGTTCCATGGGTCAGGAATTTGGACAGGGAAGAGTAGAGTTGACTTACCTCTGCTCCATGACCTGTGAGACCCCAGTTGGAAGACTCGAAGGCTGAGGGCTGGAACCGTCTTAAGGCCCGTTTTCTCCTGCGTCTGCTGGTTGAGGTTGGCTGTCACCTAGGTGCCTTAGTCGTCTCCGTGTCATCTGTCGATGTAGACTGGTTTTGGCTTTCTCATAGCATGGTGGCTGGGTTCTAAAGAATCAGCCAAGAGGTTTTTTTTTTTTTTTTTTTTTTAAAGATTTTTATTTATTTGACAGAGACAGCAGGAGAGGGAACACAAGCAGGGGTAGAGGGAGAAGCAGGCTCCCCCCTGAGCAGGAAGCCTGGCGTGGAGCTCGATCCCAGGACCCTGGGATCATGACCTGAGCCGAAGGCAGACGCTCAACGACTGAGCCACCCAGGCGCCCACCAGCCAAGAGTTCTATTGCTTATCATTGCCTTGCCCCAGAAGTCAGGTACTTCATGCATTATATTCGACATGGTGGTCTCAAAGTCTAGTATAAAGGAGAGGCGAAACAGACTCTACCTCTCGATGGGAAGTGGCAAGGCCCAGAAGGGCAGGTAGGACCAGAAATACTGCTGTGGCCATTTTTGGAAAATACAGTCTGTTATGATCATTATCAGTGTTGGCTCACTTATGGATGAGGAAGGAAAGGTAGAGAAGTAACGGGGAAGGAAATGTTTTACTGCAATGCCAGGGTCTCGAGTAAATGTCAAAATAATGAAAAGGATTAGGAAAATGATGAAAAGGCAAATAAGTTCAAAGGCAAATGGGGAGTATTTGCAAAGTCTTCCCCCAGCTGAAGATCCCTTCAAAGAAAGCAGTGATGTGGTCCTTGACTTAGTCCACTGACCTGACTAATGCCCTTCCTTGCAGCCTCAGGCAGCCTCCACTGGCCAGAGCTCTGTCCTGGGTAACCTTCCATAAGTCAGACCCAGGCAGGGCCATAACAGCTTGCCATTGGCCCGCCCTTTTTTCCCTCCTGGCTTAACCCCAAGCCTCCTTTTACTAGAGATTTGGAATTTCATTAAATCAGGGCTTGAACTGAGAAATAACGACTGCCTTTATATGCACTGGCTCTTTACTGGCCAGCTATTAGAGGGAAGATAAGGTTCTATAACACTGCAGGAATAAAGCCCAGAAAATTATGCGAAAAGCTCCACCATCCAGGATAAATGTTATAGGAGGCATTAACCTTCCATAAAAATCCCTTTGCTAGGCAGGAATTTAAATGACAGTCTCCGTGAGAGGAGATATTTAGCCTTAGAAACATATTATACTACTACCCTCTATTAGAATAGCAAGTTCTTTGGTTATCAGTAGTTGGGTATTGTTCATCTTTTTCATAGGAGTGCATGCTTAGTAGTATAGCGAGTATGTGGATGTGGTTTTGTGGGGACACCCCTGTTTTGCACTACATAGCTCCCCAGAAGTTGTATATACATCCTTTTATTTTGGAAAATTGAATAAGAAATTGAGTAAGAATTGAAACAAACCTTTATGATAGTCTCCAAATTACTTGTCTTGAGGGAAAAATAATTTTTTCTCCCTAAGGTGTAAGTGTGATTCTCCAATGAATGTGTTAGGCTAGAAATCACAATGATTACCCTCTCTTTTTATATGAATTTGGCTCTTCAAATTTGTTGAGCAAACAACCCAACAAAATCACAGGGCTAAGCCTTTATCTACAAGTTTATGCATGTTGTACATACATGTTTATATGTGTTGGGGGAAGATCTTAGGTGATAGCAGAATAGTCCTATTTATGCTTGAAATACTCAATCTCCGTGTCTCCACATTGAAAGCATTTGTTTGGTATGAGAGACCGGGTGCGTCCTGTCTTAGAGTCTCAGCTGGAGCCCCAGAGCTGCTTCCTGCTCTTCTACAGTTTGGTGGAGAAAAGATGCCGAATTTGGATTCCGGCGGGGTTGAGTGGATGCAAATTGTAATACCTACCCTCTTGAGTTCCACTGTGCCTCCGGAGTGGTTCCTCCCCAGGAATCCACAAAATGGGGCTTTTTTTTTTTCTTTCTGTTGACTCAGTCACTTCGGAAATACTGTTTGGACCTAGAATTGAAACTTGATGTAATGGGTGGTTGAGAAATCCATAGTTGTCCCTTAGTTCATTTTATGAAGTTGACATACCTTTGAGGCAATAACTTTTAAGAATTTGAAGATTTTTCTCTAGATTAAATTACAATGAAACCAAACTGAAATTAACTTTGAGAGTCAAACAGCAACAAAGAAATGAGAGAAAAGTAGATCTTCTGAAAGGCTTTATAGGTTTTCCTAATAAAATAATGTGTGCTAGGAATTTGTATTAGAAAATACTTATTTAGAATATTTAAAAAGCTTTCTGTCTTATGGTGGACCTAGTTAACCCCCCCCCCAAAAAAAAAACCCTTCAGAGGACCATATCTGTTCCCAAATGAGATTTGTTATTTTTGGAAGAGTGAAACTAACATTTATGGAGCACTGATGTGCGTCAGGCACTGTACTCCCTAAATCCCTTTGATCATTGGACAGTGTGGGTGTCATCATCCCATTTTTGTATAAGAAAACCAAGGCCGAGGGCGCCTGGGTGGCTCAGTTGGTTAAGCGACTGCCTTCGGTTCAGGTCATGATACTGGAGTCCCGGGATCGAGTCCTGCATCGGGCTCCCTGCTCAGCAGGGTTTGTTGCTTCTCCCTCTGGCCCTCCCCCCTCTCATGTGCTCTCTCTCTCTCTCTCATTCTGTGTCAAATAAATAAATAAAATCTTAAAAAAAAAAAGAAAACCAAGGCCTAGAGAGGTCTACCAACTTTCTTCAGATTACCTGGATTCAGCCAGAGTTTGTTACTCATCACCTCACATTCATTCTAGGTCTTTAGAAATTTCTCTAAATTCTAGGGTGGCCAGCCAGTATCTTAAGTGACAAACCTAGATAAAAGACCACCTTTTTCTCTTCCGGTTAAATCTAATCCACTGACAATTTTTCTCCGTTCTACTTCCGAATCCATGTATTTTTTTTTTTTTCTGTTCACCAGGGTCCTCACTAGAGCCCAGGGCCATCCGCTCTCCCACTCCGCTTCCCTGGTTTCCAAGTGAGCTTCTGTGCTTGCTCACCTGGCATGGTGCAGAACAGCAGCTTCCAAGAAATGAAGATACAATGTGTCTCTCCTCTGCTTGGATTCTCTGTATATTTGCTCTTGTGCCTAGGGTAAAATTTGAATTTCCTACCTTGGCTTAAGAGACCAGCCTTCCCTGCTCGTCCCCTCTCCTACACTCTCTGCTTTGCTCTTCATGCTCCACGCCCCCACAGACTATTTCTAGAAAAGAGCAGAGCTTTTTCCTGCTTCTTACTCTTTTTCTCCCCTTAGAATATTCTCTACTGGCTCTTCATGTGGCTGGGGTTTTGCCCTTTAGGTTGGTTTAAAGGCCAGTTCTCCTGTGAGACCTTCTTGGACCACCTTATTTAAAAAAACAACAACAAAACTCCCTCCACTGTGTTATTTGCCACCACAGTGCCCTCTTTGCTTCCTTCATGGCTCCTGTCACAAATGGTAATTACTTGGTGCATTTGCTTGTTATCTTGCCCCTCATCCTACTCAGACTGTAAGCCATTTGTGAGCAGCCTATGTATCACGTTCTTTGCTGTTACCTCCGTGCCTGGTGCAAGGTTGCCACTAGTCAAGCCTTTTTTTTTTTTTTTAAGATTTTATTTATTTATTCATGAGAGACAGAGAGAGAGAGAGGCAGAGGGAGAAGCAGGCTCCCAAGGAGCAGGAAGCCCGATGCGGGACTCGATCCCAGGACCCTGAGATCATGACCTGAGCCGAAGGCAGACGCTTAACCATCTGAGCCACCCAGGCGCCCACTAGCCAAGCCTTTGATGCAAAAATCAATGCATACTTCAGTAGTCCTTCTGCTCTTAATAATGCCTCCCCTCACTAAATACCAAAGTGTATCCAATCATCATCATCTTCTCCGTGCCCTGTTGGGCAAAAATACTGGAGTTGGCTTCAAGAACACTGGTCTCTACTCCCATCTCCGTCGTTAGCTTGCTGTATGACCTTGAGCAAGTCATCATTTCCCTCCAGGTGATCTTTAAATTCCCTCCAATTCCTGACCTCTGATTGTTTCCAATTTCCCTACTGCTGCTCCCCTGAAGCAACCTTAATAGAAGCAACTTGGTTTTAACTCCTTATTCTGGGATGCAGCCTGCAATTTATTTAGGTGGACCCAGTGTTTCCCCTGTGTTTGGAGACTCTTGGGTGGTGGTAAAGGAGCGGGTCTGGTGATGACGTCTGGGGAAAGGTGTCCCTCCAGATGCACTTACAAGAGAGGTTGATGGATTTCTTTGCCGGCAGCTATTGTGACAGTGGGGAGAACGTGGTTTGCCTTTTGTGACCCTGCAGCCTGGCTGACCAACCATGGAGAAACTGGTACTTAATAGTATATGGTGTCTGTGGAGTCTCCTCTTCATCACCTCAGGAGTGTGAGCTCCTCCCCAGGAATCCCAGTCTGCAAAGGCAACTGCAGGCCAGAGAAAGCGAGTTCCTGTGTGTGGGCTGGACCTGGACTGAGTGGCGGGGCCCAGCTGGCTGCCCGTCCTGTGTCTCCTGCTTGTGGGAACTTGCTTGCTTCTATAATGTTTACCTGGGGATGGAGGAGGAGAGCAAGGTGGGTGGCTATTTGCTGTGCTAAATGCTCAACATTTCTTTCTTTGCTAAATGCTGTGAGGCACTGATTATCTTCCTGTGAGTCCCCATTTTCCAGATGGGGCAGCTGAGGTGTATGGAGAAATGCACTTGCTTTGAGGTCCCAGTGTTAGGAAATGGCAAAGTTCTAGAGAGCTCACTGTGCCATCTCTACTCCTCTCTCATTTCTTTGATCAGTTTCTGGTGTCACAGGGACCACTGAACTCTGTAGAAGGAGCCATTTTCGGGGACTCTGAAAAGCCAGCGTGGTGGATCAAATGTACTGGGATTAGATTGGGCCAACAAATTCCCAGCAACTGAGCTTTGGAACTTAAAAAACAGGCAAATTACATCAGATATCAATGTAGAGTCAAATAAAGGACTGTAACAAAGAATCCTCTGCTTATTAGGAAAAAATTTAAAAGTTGAAATGAACTTAAAAAAAATACATATATATATCTTTCTCTATATCCCTATTGGCACCACGGCTTTTGGATGTTTCAAGAAAGTGGAAAATTTTCTCAAGCCAGAAAATCAACCTTCTAGAAGGTTATCTGGGGTCTAAAGGAGGAGATATTCTACAATGTTTATCGAATGGTGATGACGGGCCAGGCCCCACTAGTCACTGGAGATAAAAAGGTGAAGATACAGCCCCAGGCTGAGCTGGAGGTCAGAAATAGACAAAGTGGACAGTTTAATATGCTGTCATTAGGCTGTGACAGAGCTGAGAACGGGAGCCTGGGGAAAATTCTCTAGAGGAGGCAAGTTTTGAGATGAGGCTTGAAGGATAAGCTGGCAAAGGATAAAGGAGGCGAGTGTGGGCAAAACTACAGAACCCTAGGACCTGCGAGTGTCTGGCGGGGGGG
>NC_138382.1:56513055-56542774 GCF_054177405.1 Leptonychotes weddellii
ACCCTTCCTTCCTTCCCATCAAACATAATTTTGGCTCTGATGCAAAACTTGAAAAACAGCTCTTGGGCTTATTCTCATTTGATACCACACTGCACACAGAGAAACAGGCATGTTTGTAGTAGGATGGAGGGTTGCTTTTCCTGACTTGCTTCCATAGCCAAACTTCTGCTTTCTAAGTGTCCAGAAATCCCAACTCTTAGTAAAACTTTCATTTAAGCGGAATGATGGCGCTGGATGCTTTCTCTTTTCAGTACACAATTCTCTTCCTCTTTGTTTGGTTGGGATTTCACCTTCCATTCCACAGCGTATGGTGAACATTTGGTGACACTTGAAGCAACTTTATTAATTTCTCTAAGAATCTTTTCCATCACCTAGAAGATGGGCCTTTTGCATAGTGCCTAGCTGATGTGACAGGTGAGGTGGTTTTAATAGTAGTATTTTGTTTTTTTCAGGACAGCTCTTTGTAGTAAGTGAAAAAATGCTGTCATGACTTTTTAGCAGGCTTTGTTTTAAATGGGTTGTCCTGAGTGTATATCATTAATACTGCCCTTTGGTTGGGAGGTGGGTGTGCACCAAGGCAATAGGATGATGGACTGGGTGCTTGGTTTCTCACAATCGGGCCATTTCACATTAGGTAAACCAGAGTCCTAAAAGCCCTCTTGTTTCATTTATATATATATTTTTCCTGGTGTGGATTTTACAGAATTTAATGGCAGTATAGTCAGAGATAATGCAAAAAGTAGTGCCTGGTAATAATTTATTAATGTGGTAAGTACTATGGAAGACTCAGGGAGCAATTCCATTTAGGGGGTCCATTGGGTATAGGTGTGTAAGTGGATAGGGGAAGGGGTGCTCATGTTGCCAGTGATTATTGTTAAAAGCTGTGTTGCATCAAGGGAGTCTTAAAATTTCATTCATGATCGAAAGTAATTGAGAAAAGTTGGTGTATTAGTCAGGATTCATTTGGTCACAAATGACAGCACAACTCAGATTATCTTAAAAAGGTAAAATTTATTGGCACATGTAATTAAAAAGTCTAGGTCTTCAGACATGGTTGAATCCAGGTGCTCAAATTATGTCACTCTGTTGGATTCATTCTACGAAGGTTTTTTTGAACTAGTGGCAAAGATCTCCTTTAACCACTCAAGGCTTTTATATAGTCCTTACAATTTATAATCCCAGAGAATACAGAGCAGATTCTTTACTGAAAGCTCTAACAAAAATTCTGGGGTAATTCTCCTTGGCCTTATTTAGATCATGTAATTATCTGCAAACCAGTAACTGTGGCCAGCAGGAGGGTGTGTTCTAATTATCCAGGTTTGGGCCATGTGCTTATCCCTGGGACTGGAAGCATGGTAAAACCCAAGTGAGTCATGTTGACTAGAGATGGTGGTGAGGTGGTTTCTCAGAAGACAGCCTCAAGACCTATTCCATTATAGTTGCTTATTCGTCTCCAGGGATCCTAGGAGCAGAGAGTGAGATGCTTCCTGAACTGACCTCCGGATGGGAGAACTGAGTCTAGATGTATTCTGCCGTTCACTCACTAAATGACTTTGGGCTAGTCAGTTTCCCTCTTGGGGTCTCGGAAACCTCATTTATAAGGTGAGGTATTTGGACCAGGTGATTCTGACGATCCCATCCCCCTTAAGGATTCTACAGTTTTCTTTACCCTAGCTGGAGGGATTATTGTAAACATCCAGAGAGGTGAAGTATGGTACTGTGCTACACAAACACAAGGCATTTCTGAATCTGATGGTGGTGGTGTGGATGGTGACGGCAGTCCTGCATTCTGTTAGAAACAGCCCCCAGTCCTCTGCTCAGCATCTGAAGAAATACTGCTTCAGAGATTCGCCCCCCCCCTTCCTCTCCTCAGCTCAGCAGCGATGCTGGTGAGAGATTTTCTGGCTGCTCTAAGGTCACTGGGATAAATGGGAAGGTTGGCCCACTGCCTGAAAATGAGTTTGGCTTAAAAGTTCCTTGCCCAAGAAATGGAAAGAAAAAACCTGCTGGGATAGCCAAGGGGAAAGAGAAGTAAGTGACCTCTTTAGAAAGAACTGCAGCCCTGAAAATCTGACTAATGGCTGGAGAGGGTATGTGATGATAACTCACAGTGGCCACTTGGATTTAATTATAGCAACATTTGCAGACAATAAGTGGGTCTTGAGTGAAGCCGGCCTGATGATATGGCAGGGACAAAAGCTAATCTGGATTTCTGGCCAAAAGGATGGATGAGAAATGACTTGGGAACATTTCCTTTAGGAGATACATATATGTGGGATATTTGTGTGTGTGTGTGTGTGTGTGTGTGTTATCACCATGGTCAAATATTAAGTTCCTAGGGTGAAGACAGTAATGTTCTGAATTGTGGAAAGAGAATTAGACTTGGGGTTTGGAAACACTGGGCTCACTTCTGGAGTTTCCACTTACTCACTGAACCTCATTTTCATCATTTGCAAAATGAGGAGCTTTGTTCTTTGTGGTCTTAAAAATCAGTAAATTTGAGACTAGAGGTTTGCTAAGGTACATTCTTTTTTTATTTTTCTTTTAATATTCTATGCTTTTTTAGTTCTGTGGCTTACCAATAATATTATTAATAATATATCCTGACTTACAGGTACTCTCAATAAAAAGGTCTTATTGGTAGTAGAAAACTCAAGAATTCTCAATGCTGAACTATCAGTAGGATTTAAGCAGAAAATACATGGTCTTAACTGAAAAGCCAAATGTTTTTCCAACTAGCTTCTGTTTATTGATTGTCTACTATGTGTCTACTATTGAATGTCAAGACTGTGCTTTGTGCTTTACATACAGATCAGTGCTGTAGGGGAGATTTTAGTAAACCCGTTTTTAAACGTTAGGATAATGAAGGTCAGATAGGTTAAGTAACTTGCTCAAAAAAATACTGTGCTTAATAAACCTCTTGTCCCAAAATTACTAACTTTTAAGACTGAAAAGAACTCCTCATTTTGAGAGGGTAAGTGGAAACCCCAGAAGTGAATTAGGTTTCCTAAGTCCAAGCCCAGTAAGTAACCTTGCAAGGAATGGAGCTGGATTCAGGTCTCAGTGCAAGAACTGTTCTCTGAGCACTCCGTTATACCTCTGTTCTGTCCTCTCTGGGTCTTGTTAAATGCAGGCAGCTTTGGAATTTCTAGTCCTAGGAATCCTCCTTTAGCAGTAGGTTTCTGCCTGACATCTGTCGTGTCTGAAATCCAAGCTTTGTGAATTGTAAAGGCAGTAACACAGAAGTATGGAAGGGTCTGGGGAATGTGAACCCTGGATGATGCTGAGGGTTGTGGTTAGCGTCTTGCACTCAGCTAGCACTGGATGCATGTTGGTTGGTAATGATTGTTTTTTTTACCTCCTTCGAGTGAATTGCATTTTTCATGAGGATAAGTTGCTTTGATTTGCTCCAATATGTGATGGAGTCATGGATTCCAAGATGATGGTCCTAAAAAGATTGATTATATTTCATATCTATATCGTATTCACAACTCTCAAATGATGATTTTCCTTTGAATTATTTTCCAGCCCTGTGAATGTTCTCAGCTACTGTATGAGTTGGCTTTTACTGCTTACAAAATTTCCCCAAACTGAGTAGTTTAAAACAACAAACATACATTTAGATTATGATTCTGTGCATTAGTACCTAGGGCTAGGCTCAGCCAAGTGGTTCTTCTGGTCTTGGACGGACTTAGTCTCCCATTGGCTTCCAGTTAGCTAGGTGGCTTTGCTTTTGGGACTTGACTGGAGAAGTAGGTACAACTGGGTAACATGTCTTTCATTATCCAGTAGGGTAACATGGGCCTGTTCACTCGATGGCTGGATGGGATTCTAAGAGAGAGAATGGAACTTCTCAAGTTCTCTTGAGTCTCAGAACCATCATACCATTTCTTCTGCTGCATTCTATTTACTCAAACAAGTCACAAAACCCACCTAGATTCAAGGGGTAGGGAAATAGCTTCCACCGTTTTGGTGGGAGTTGCTGTCAAATCACTTTGAAGAGCTGCATTCACACTGGGAAGGAAACCACTGTGAATTTTTGTGAAAAGTCTGCCATAGCCATTCCTATTGCTGTTGAGCTCATGAATGACCACATAGACTGCCATCGTTGCTCTGGAATCCTAACACTTTGCAATAAGAAAGCAGGGCATTATTTTTAGCAAATCAGTGGAGCTTTGAAGATTTTTGTTCTTTTTCATTTCAGAAGGAGTTTGGGTGGCTTTTAGAGTTACATGGAACAAAGTAAAAGAGAAAATGGAAAGTATAGGGAAAAGTTTAGTAGAAAAAGATGAAGCCGGGAGTGTAGTTAGTATAAGAATGCATGCTCAGAGGTCCTGTATAGTTGCTAGAAGTGGGCATGTTTGGATCTGGGCTCCTAGTAGCCAAAGTAGACAGGAGAACATGATTAGTTGTGTGAACCTTAGTGGCCTCAAGACAGAAGGAAGCTAGTGTCTAATGTCGGGTATGCTAGGTCAGCGTGGGTAGGAGTATAGCTCAGGGAGGGAGCTTTTCTTTGTGTCTCATGGGAAGACTAGTGGGGTAAAATGTACTAAGCAGAACTTGAAAAGAGGGCAAGAGTATTTGAAGTCCATAGGTATATACTGAGTATGTTTGATAATGAAGTCTAACAGTCCGTTTTACAGGTTATGGATGCTTTACAGATTATAAAAGTACATCATCATTTTTTGCCTCCAACAATGGTGTGAGATAGGTAGGGGAAATATGGTAATTTGATTCTTACTTAACAGACAGGGAAACTCATAGGTCAAGTGACTTGTTTAAAGTCATATAGTAATAAGGCATGTCTTCTGACTTAAAAGTCCTTGTGATGTGTGGGAAATATTGGATGAGATGTTTTGGAAGATACAGAGGAGTGCTGGGGTATCAGGAAACTATGAACTCTTGGGGAGAGAAAGGACTTAATGATGGTAACAATAAAGATTACCCTTTTTTTTTTGCCTTCTTAAAATATGTATTGTGTTGATCTTTGTACAGTCCCCATTTTGCAGATGGTAAACACAGGCTTAAAGAACATAAATCACTTGACTGCAGGCTCCCAGGTGGTCTCCAATGTTGGTTTGCGACTCCTAGCTCTTATATCAAATTCTAGGACTTTCCACTAATTGATGCTGGCTCAGACTCAGCTAGACTTGATATTAGCAGGGGACACTGTAAGATGGTGTGTAACAATATACAAATGGAGCTTTAGGAGATCAGAAGAAGCAGAGACCAGAGGAGGCCAAATTAGTAGGGGAGAATTAATGGAGGGACACAGAATTATCTGGAACCTGAAGGGCTGGCAAAGATGCAAATGGAAAGGGAAGGCCCGAGAGCTAGGCCAAGCAGGGGGAATGGTACAAGGATAGGTGCAGAAGCAAATGAGGGAGGCATGTTCAGGGCAATGGTGGAAAAATTAGTCTGATTATATCGGACAATTACTTTAAGAAATTTACCACAAATTTAATGAGGATTTGTTAGGTGCAGAAGGTGAAGACAAGATAAATTAGAGAGGACTTGGTCCTCAAAAGACTTAGTAGACAAAAACCCATAAGGAAAGTAGTAGAATCTAAGGTTGGGGTAATACTAGTTGACCAGATATTGGGAGAATTGTCAAGATATAAGGATCTTGGGCTTGATTCTACGGGGACTAATGAGAAAACCATGGACCTAACAATACAAGTATTCCATGAGCCAGGTCACAGATGTAAAGAGGAAATAGTCTTAACGTCAGTTATTAAATAGAAACTCTGGTAGAAAGACCCCTGGCCTGTGTGTCCTGGAGAGGGTTCAGGTCCAGGTCCGGGGGCCAGTCTGTGGCAGAGTTCAAGCATTGTGGATGCCGGAAATAGCACGTTACCTCAGCACCATCATGAGCCCTCGCCTGCAGAGGGTAGCCAGAGCTAAAACTTACATGACTGTCTTTAAAAAAAAAAAAAAAAAAAAAAATCCTGTTGTTTTCTCTGATGATAAATGTGTGTTCATTGTAGGAAATTTTAAAAATGTAGAAAATTTAAAACAGATAATACACCACCCAGAGAGAAACACTGTGAACCTTTTGAAGAACTTCCTCTAGATTTTTTTCCTAGTTATGGGTCTTACATAGATCTATTTATCTAATGTCGCTTATGTGTGGATCAGTGAGCTCGGTCCTTGCCCCCATTTCTGATGATGTTTTTAGGACTCTTAGAAATGAAATCACTTGGTTGTATTAAGGATCATCATATTACTAAAATTATTTCTAGGGAAGGTGTGGCAACTTTTAACTTTCACACTATATGAGAATGCTCCTCTTAATGCCCCTTTGTCAGTCTTGAGTGTAATCATTAAAAATCTGTTATTCTAAACCCATAAACGCAGTACCATATGATCATTCATCAGGCAAATCCCAATAGAAGGACATTTTACCTGACCAGTACTACTTAAAACTGTCAAAGTCATCAAAAACAAGGAAAGCTGGAGAAACTGTGATAGTCGAGAAGAACCTAAGGAGACATGAGGACTAAATATAATCCAGGGTGGGGTTCTAGAATAGAAAAAGGCTGTTAGGTAAAACTAAGGAAATCTGAACAAAATACGAACTTTTGTTAATAACAATGTATTAGTATTAATCAGTTGTACAGACTTGCCATACCAAGGGTGTATGGTATATCTTCACAATTTTTCTGTCAATCTGAAGCTAAATTTAACATAAATTTATTAAAAACTAACATAAGGCACATACCGATACAAGTGCAACAAATGAAGCAATGACGTGCATAGATAGCTATAAATGCATTTTAAAAATTTGCTAAAATTGTTGGTCCGTACCTAACAACATGAGTCATTTAGGGTCTGTGAGGTTTTCTTGAAAAAAACCAAAGATCACGGATGAAGTTGCTGAAAAGGATCGTACGTTAATCCATATGATATGTTATATTGGATTGAGAGTATAGTGCTTAAGAGCATGGAGACTGGAATCAGAATGCCTTGGCTTAAGCCTTCATTCTATTATTTACCAGCTGAATGACTTTGGATTAGTTATCTCATGAATCTGCTCCTTAGTCTTTCAGTCTGTAAACTGGTGATAAAAATAGACTTTGCTCTGAGAAGGATGTGTTGATATTTGTATAGCACAGAACTATGCCAGGCATTTAGTGTTATGAAAGTGTTTGTTAATAAACAAGTAACGAGAAAAAATAAATCTGTTAATTATGGAGTAAACATTTACTGATCAATCCTGCACGCCAGGCATTGGGTTCAGTGCTAAAAACTGAATTTTAGAAAGACCGTGTCTTCAAGAAGATTAACATTTAGTAGGCAGACCTATGATAAACAGGTAATTATAGATTGCAGTAAGTGCTAGGAAGGAAATATTAAGTCCAGATTGATTATTAAAAAGTGTTTCATTGTTTTATATTTCTTTGATTACTTGTGGGAATGTTTTATTATATTAATGACTTAACTTTTAATTATGTGTGCCTTTTGTCTGTTTCTATTGGGTAAGAGCTCTTATATGGATTTATAAGAGCTTTGATTAAGGGAATTAAATCTTTTCCTAGTTTTATATATATCTTTTAATCTTATTTGTACTTTACGAATATACACTGCAAGATTTTAATTATTATATGGGCATTTTAGCCCACTTCCACTGGAGACTGCCTTCATTGCTTTTACGAGGAAAATGTAAAAGATTTCTCCAACCCCTAAAGAACACATATTTAAATGTATTTTTCTTAATATTTTGAGTTCATTTTTTACCTTTACCTCTTCTATCCATCTGAATTTTATTTTTTTAATAAGGCATGATATAAAGATCTAATTGGATTTTTTTCCTAAACCTGGCCAATTTCTTGACTAATGCTTTGTTTTCCTACTTATTTGTGATGCTGTTATTATCATTCCCTAAATTTTTTTTTTTTTTTTTTTTTTTTACATACTAGAGTTTTACTTCTGGAATTTCTATTTTTTTTTTTAAACAGTATCCTACTGTTTTGATTATTGTAGCTCTATGGTATGTTTTACTATGGTAGGTTTACTATTGGCAGGTGCTACTTCATTATTTTTTCCTTCTCTAAACTTTAGTCATTTCTATCCGTTTTATATTTTGGATGAACTTTAGAGTTATTTTGACAAATTTCAATAAACGTCCACTTAAGCTATTGGCTGGGATTTTATTAACATTTCGCACTGTATTGTCTGTTTGATAATTTTTTTTCCTGGCTGTTGGTCTCTTTTTATTAGTTTTGACTAATACTTAATAAATCCTTTTGTTCAGTAGATAAAAATTTTTCTTCAGTGCTGCAAAGTTTTTTTTCCCCCCTCTTATATCTTTGATTTTTTGCTTATTTTCCATTTGTCTTGGTCTTATTTTTAGAAATATGCATAGTCAGCAGATTTCATTTCTGGTCCCTACCCTCTGTATCTATCCATCTTGTCTCTTTTTGTTACCTTTTCTGTCCTTTGCATTCTTGAAGGACTTTTGAAATTTGTTTTTAGGCCACAAATTTGATTTTTTTCTACAGTGTCAACCATTATATTTTCTGCTTCTCATATAGATTTTGGTTCTGGTATTTTCATTTTTAGTTTCCTTCTCATCTCAGCAAGCTTATCTCAGCAAGCGTATCTCTGCCTATATTTCACCCACCTGTCTTTTTATTGCATCTGACACTGGATACTGTCAGCTTTTACTTGCTTAATGGTGTCCTTATTTCTTTGAACCTAATTAAAAATTAAAATCGGTGCCATCTCCATTTAGTCTTCTAAGTAAATAATTTTCGGAAAGCAGCTGTTTGAGTCAGACACGGTTCTTAACTTAATGTAAAAGAAATGGACTTTGGGAAATTTCAGTAGAAAGAGCTTATGGAAGAGATATTGGGTAGTTCATGGAATTGCTGGGATGGGGAGTGTGTGCTGGAGAACTGGGCCTAAAGGCAACATGGCGAGGCTCTTGTCAAAATCACAATACAGAAATGGGCGGTGAGCATTCACCATGGTCTTTGACAAACACTCGTGCCATAGCTTCTACCTCTGTCATTACTGCCTCCAGAAACTGGGTATTACTGGTTTTAAGTTGGATTTGCTTAGATTACTTGTGATTTGAGCAGTTTTTTCCCCATGTGGACTATCCATTTATTTATCTTCTTTTTTTAAAGTGTCTATTCAAGCTTTTTGTCCACAATTGAGTTCTTATTATTGTTAGTGCTTTCTTATTTATTGAGTTGTTAGAGTTCTTTATGTATTTGAAACACTAGTCCTTTCTCATATTGCAAATATTTTCTACCAGTCTGTGGCTTATCTCTTCATATCTTAAGACTGTCTTTTGTTGAACAAAAGTTTTAAATTTGATGAGATCCAATTTACTGATTTATTTTAATAATGTGTGGGGTTTGTTCTAAATAATTCCCTACCCCAGAGTTGCAATTATTTTTTTCCTTTGTTTCTTTGTTTGTATCACATTTAGGTCTATAGACAATTTTGATTAATTTTTGTTTATGGTGTTAGGTAAGGGTCAATGTTTATTTTCCTACTTAGGCATATCTGATTGTTTCAGCAGGTTGGCAAAAAAAATTTTTTTTCTTTCTTTGTTAAATTATCACAGTATTTTTGTTGAAAATTGACCACAGTGGAGGAGACCTATTCTTGATTCCATATTCTGTACAAATTGATTTACATGTCTGTTCTTTTGCCATTACTTCTTGATGACTGTGTCTTTAGACTAAGTCCAAAAAGTCAGATAGTGTAACAGTGCCAACTTTGTTTTTCAAAAATGCTTTTTATATTCTGAGTCATTGATTTGTATATATATTTATATTTATAATAGTATATACTTACATGAATATATGTATATATAAATTTTATAATCACCTAATTTTATATTTAAAGTCTTGCTGGAATTTAAATTGGTATTACATTGAAATCATAGATAAATTTGGAGACCTCTTAATTATATTGAGTTATCTAATCCATTAACATTGTCTATCTCTCCTTTTATTGAGATCTTTAATTAGTTTGTCTCAGCAGTATTTTATACTTCTTGGTGTAAGTATCTTGTATGACTTTTGTTGGATACTATCCTTTTTTGGTGCTATTATAAATGAAATTAAAAATGTGTTCCAATTTGCTGCTGGTATAAAATCCATTAATTTTGATTTTCAGGTTTTCAGTTTTTTGATTTTTAATTTTGATTTTAAAGTTTTAATTCCACATCCTGAGATCTCACTATATTCACTCATTAGTTCCAGTATTTGTTTTGTATCTTCCTGAATATTTTCTACATAAATAAGCATATCATTTGCAAATAGAGACACTTGTATTTCTTCTTTTCTGATCTTAATTTTTATTTTTCTCAATTTATTGCAATTGCTAGCACCAACAAATGTTGAATAGAACTAGTGAAAGCAGGCTTCCTTTCTTCCTGATCTTAAGTAAGGAAATAACATTCATTATTTCATCATAAATATGATTTTGGCTTTAAGTTTTTTCCTAGATGTCTTTTGCCACATAGAGGAAGTTTGCTTCTATTCATAGTTTGCCTTTGAGAATTTTTACCATGAATGGGTGTAGAATTCTGTCAAGTGATTTTTTTTTTTTCTGCATGATTTTTTTCCTTTATTTTTTAATATGCTGAATTACATTGGTTTCTTTTTAAATGTTAAAACAGCCTTGCATTACTGGCATGAACGTCACTTGGTCACAGTGTATTATTCTTTTGATATATTGCTGGATTTGATTTGCTGAAAGTTTGTTTTTGCATCTATATTAATGAAGGATATGGATCTATAGTTTTTTTTTATTGTAATATCTCAGTATGGATTAGCATCAGGATAATGTCACTCTTCTCTATTTTCTGGAGGAGTTTTTGTATAATTAGTATGATTTTCTTCCTTCTATGTCTGGTAGAAGTCACTAGAGTGACTAGAGATTTTCTTTATAGGCAGGATTTTTAACAAAGACTCATTTCCTTAATAGCTGTCAAGTTATCCATTTCTTCTTGATTGTACTTTGCTAGCTTTCAAGGAATACATTTATTATCTGTCGTATTTATATAATTATAACCTTTTTTATTCCCAATATTGGTCATTTGTGTCCTCTTCCCCACTCCACTTCCAACTCAGTCCAGCTACACCTTTAGGAATTTTGTTTATCCTTATCAAAGAACAAGCTTTTGGTTTTATTAATTCTGTTTATTGTTTTTCTATTATTGTTTTTTGCTCTTAATTTTATATAGCCTTCCTTTTACTTGCTTTGGCTTACTTTATTCTCCTTTTTCTACATTCTTGAGGTTATTAAATGTAGATGTTTCCTGTTGTTCTCTAATATAAATATTTAAAAACCATAATTTTCCCTCTACTGCTTTAGCTGCACCTCACAAATATTTATATGTTGTATTTTCATTATCATTCAGTTTGATATATTTTCTAATTCTTTGGGGTTGTCTTTGC
Organism: Leptonychotes weddellii; assembly: GCF_054177405.1. Classification (NCBI taxonomy): domain Eukaryota; kingdom Metazoa; phylum Chordata; class Mammalia; order Carnivora; family Phocidae; genus Leptonychotes; species Leptonychotes weddellii. Next base: position 56,524,476 of record NC_138382.1, read on the forward strand.
CTTTGGATTATTGCAAAAACTGTTGTCTAATTACCAAACATTTGCAGTCACCCTAGCTATATTATTGTTATTGATTTCTTAATCTTTTGTATAACTTCAATCCTTTTGAAATTATTGAAACTTGCATTATGGTTTAAAATATGGTTTATCTTGGTGAATTTACCACATGCACTTGAAAATAATGGGTATTGTGCAGTTGTTGGGTGTGAAGTTTTATAAATACAAATTAGGTGTAAATCAATGATATGTCCAGTTATTCTGTTCTATGTGTTTACTGGTTTTTGCCTAGCTTTGCTACCATTTGCTGAAAGGGGGGTGTTAAATGTTCTCTCTCTGATTGTAGCATCATCTATGTCTTCTTTTCATGTTGTCAATTTTTAACTCCTGTATTTTAAGGCTTTGTTATTAGGCCCATGCCTAAACATTTATGATGTTTATGCTTTTTCTGATGAATTTGCCCTTTTATTATGAAATGTTCACTATTTTTCGTAAGAGATCTAGTTGAGATCTATTTTATCTGATATTATTACAGCCATTTCAGCTTTACTCTGCTTATTCTTTTTACATGGTGTGTCCTTTTTTTGTCCATATACTTTTAAACATTTTATATTTAAAAATGTGTCTCTTATGGATAGCATTTGATTGGGTCTTGATTTTTTTTAATTCATTCTGATTTGTGCCCTTTAATTGGAATGTTTAGCCCATTGACATTTAATATAATTATTGAGATGGCTGGTTTTAGGTCTACCATTTTATTCTGTGTGTGTGTGTGTGTGTGTGTGTGTGTTTTAATCCCTCTTCCTCCTCACCCCTCCCCCCCATCCTGCCCTCTTTTGGATTATTTTAATATTTTAATTTCCATTTCAGTTTATTTATTGGTTTAAAGTTATACTCCATCATTTAAAAAAATGTTTGGTCTATCCATTCTTAACTTTTCACAGTCTATGTAGTGTTAAGTAATAAAAAGAAGAGTATTGTAATGTATAGGTCCATTTACTGTCTATCCTACCATATTCTAAGTTATAGTTGTTGTATATATCATACCTACATGCATTATAAATCCCCCCCAAGACAATGCTATATACTCTTTGCTGTGAACAGTCATATGTATTCTACAGAAATTAAAAGTATATTTACTCATATATTTATTACTTGGATAGGATACTCTCCATTCATTCCTGAAAGTCCAAGATTCCCTTTGGTATCATTTCCCTCAATCTTTATTTATCTTAATTTTTTCCCTCTTCTTTAAGGATTTTAATTGCCAGACAGCGAGAGAGGGAACACAAGCAAGGGGAGTGGGAGAGGGAGAAGCAGGCTTCCTGCTGAGCAGGAAGCGGAGTGCGGGGCTTGATCCCAGGACCCTGGGATCATGACCTGAGCTGAAGGCAGATGCTTAACGACTGCACCACCCAGGCACCCCTTAAAATTTTTTTTTTCTGATGTAATTTAGTACAGGTCTGGTGGTGACAGATTCCATTTTTTTTAATCAAAAATGTCTTCACTGATATTCTTGATGGATATTTTGCTTAATTTGAAATTCCACATTAGCAGTTATTTTCTTTTAACACTGTCTTCTAGCATCCGTGGTTTCTGGTGAAAAGTCTATAGTAACTTTTCTCTCGTTTTCCTATGTATAATGTGATGGGTTTTTTTTTGGACTGCTGTAAAATTTTTCTTTATGATTGCTGGTCAGTATTTTGACTATAATGTGTTAAGGCATGGATTTCTTCAAATTAATCCTACTTGAGCTTCCTGAATCTACAAATTTATGTCTTTCAAAAAATTGGGATGGTTTCAGGTATTTCTATTTTTCTTTAAAAATTTTTTTTCCTGCTCTATTCTCTCTCTGTCCTGCATTTGAAGTTACTTCACAGGTATCTGAGGTTCTGTTAAATTTAAAAATTTTTTTTTCAACTCTTATTCAAGTCAAGTGATTCTATTGATCTTCAAATTCACTGACTGTTTCCTTTCATCTCAATTTTGCCAATAGGCTCATCTGTTGAATTTTTAATTTCAGATGTTCTGTGTTTCAGTTCTAGAATTTCCATTTAAAAAATATTTTCTTTCTCTGCTAAAGTTTCTATCATTCATTATGAGTATATTTTCCTTGACCTCACTGAGTATACTTAAAATAGCTATTTTAAAATTCTTCCCTCATAAACCAATATATGGACATCTTGAAGTTTGCATCTATTGTTTACATTTTCCCTTGAGATTGAGTCACATTTTTCATCTGTTGAGCATTTTTATATTATATCCTGGAGGACACTGTGAATATTATATTGTAGAGACTCTGGATTTTACTCTATTGCTCCAGAGAGTATTGATGTTTTATTTTACCTGCAACCAACCTGGTTTGACTTAAATTGAAAATTGTAATGTTGATGAGAGTGGAATTTAAGACCTGAGATCAGTTCTGTAATTCTTAACTACTAGCTTCTTTCCATTAGGTCGACTCCTATATGGTTCAGGGATCAGACAGCAACTTAGGCTGAGTTTAAGCACAGAGTTTCATATTCTTTTTTCCTGGCTCTCTCCTCCCATAACTTACTCTCTGGTTGTGCAGTTTCCCTGGGCTTTTTCAGCTGGCTCCTCCAGCCAGAATAGTAGCAGACTTTTTCTTGAAATTTCAGCCATGCCATTTTGGCCATGATTCTGGCTGCCCTCCGGTCATACCTGGAAAAAACTGGAATTCACTCAGTGCTGGTTTCTTGCTACAATTTTGACTGCCTTCCAAAATATGCCTGCTTTTTTTGTGTTCCTGGAGCCCCCAAGGGTTGTTTTTTTTTTTTTTTTTCTTTTCCCTCCAGCACTCATACATGTTATTCATGGGTGGATAAGTTGTTGGACACTCACTTCTTCTTGTTAAAAGCAAAACTCTGTACTTTGTTCCTGTCCTTGGAGGTCTGTGATTTGCTTCATGCTTCCTTCATTAATCCTCACTTTACTTGAGCTAGCTTGATTGGATTTGTTTCTTTCAAAACCAGAACAGAACCCATTAGTTATGGAGTGCAGAACTACTATAGACTTGGCAGAAAGGCAAATGGCAAGGGCATAGGTTTGGGAAACAGACGTATCACTAAGTTCAGCTATATGATGTAAGCAAGTATTTGTGTTACTTCTCTATTGTTTAAAAAATTACCGGAACACTTAGTAACTAAAAACCAGAAACATTTATTATTTCACATGGATTCTGAGGGTTAGGAATTTGGGAGCTACTTAAAGGGATGTTTCTGACTCAGAGTCTCTCACGGGGTTGCAATCAAGCTGTCAGACATGGCTGCAGTGCTAAAGACTTGACTGGGGCTGGAAAATCTATTTCTAAGTTCACTCACTGTTGGCAGGAGGCTTTTGGCAGGAGGCTTCCATTCCTTGCCACATGGACCTCTCTGTAGGGCTGCTGACAACATGGCTTCCCCCAGAGCAAGTAGGTGGGGTGAGAAAGAGGGAGAGGGAGAGAGAGGAAGCGGGGGGGGGGGGGATGGGGAGGGAAGAAGAAGAACGTGGTTAGCATTTAATTCACACACATAAGCTTCCTTTCTTATGCTGCCCTTGCAATTGGCTTTGACTTGCCTGGAATCCACACTGCTAGGTGGCTGGTTGGCTTACTGTGGCTTTCATAGCTCTTGGTCATGGTGAAGCTATTGAGTTGCCTCAGCAGCATAACCAAAAATTTTAACCCAGGGCAGTCTTATAGTTCTCCAATAAATTTGGAGATACACAAGGATCTCAAGTATCAGGCCTTGACTCACTGATGTGCTAAGAGTCCATTTTGAATATTTGAAGACCCCAGATAGCATAGGAGCATGGAAGGTCAAGAGGAGAGTTAACTGGGCTAATTTTGGTCCTTATCTCATTGAACAGAATCCCTCCACTCCTTCTGTCCCCCCCCATCCCACCTGTACTGCAGTAGGAACGCCTGCATCCTGCCCTTTTCCTACACCGTAGCCAAAATTTTCCATTCATTCTGTCCTTATTCCTGAGGAGGAAGAGTTGGGCTTTAATGGTCAACTCCTGTAAGATTTCCCTGGCTATCCCCAGAAGTGGGAAGTTCTTTTGTGCCACCCTTGGAATTTTCTATCCTTAGTACTTTTTGAATCCATATTATTTGTACCATAGAATTGGTGCAGAAGCTAGCATTTTGGTCATAGTTTGTTAACCTTAGAGTGTATTTAAATTCTATGGGACTTTTCAGATTGGAAGATTGCTGAACACCTGGAAATATGCTTGCTTTTAACTCATACACTTGTAACAACAACAAATCTTCTCTGTGAGGGAACATGGAGAGCCTGACATCTGAACCAAGTCTCCCTCTGTTTTTGGCCAGGATGTCTGACTGTATTTCCACCCTAAAGGATTAGACAGTGAAGAGGTCTTGACCTGTTCCTTTTATACATCTCCTTCAAAATTCATAGGTACCACTCAAGCAATAAGAACACTGAACCATACATCTCACTGATGCTAAAGACTAAAGAGGATATGGGTGGGAAGGCAGGAACCAACATGCTGCTAAGCTTCCTCAGTTTCCACAATAATTTGGAATGCGTTGGTCTGAAGAGACACAGGTGGCAGCAGGTGCAGGTTTACCTGGGCACCTTTCTGAACTAGTGAATGTATTAGCACAGCTGTTTCTGCATTCTTCATGTCAGGACAGTATCCTTAAGCCCATGGGTTACCTGTTTTATATTCAAAATTACATTCTAGTGCCTGTAGGAAAAAGAGGAGTGCCTACCCCTTAAAAGCTCTCTGATGTTTTTAATTGAGTAGGTTGCATTTGCTTCTCTGGGTCCTAGAAGCAGTTATCACTAATGCACATTCTGGGGCCATCCTACCTGGGTTTGCATTCTGGCTCTGGAACTTACTATGTAGCTTCGGACAAATCCCATTCTCCCCACTCTGCCTCAGTTTCCTTATCTGTACAATGGGGATAATTATGGTACCACCTTAAGAATACTAAATGAGTTAATAAATATGAACAGCTTAGAACAATGTCTGGCACTTCGTAAGCGCTATAGGTATTACCTGTTGCTGTTGGTCCTTACTTTCTTCTTTTCCTTTTATTTTGTCCTCTTCTTTCTTCTTCCTGTGTCTTCTGGGTCCTTGCCTTTCCTGTGGTTCCTGAGATGACCAAAAGGTGTGCCAACATAGGGAGGAGCAGACAGCAAGGCAGAGAGAGAGAGAGAGATAGGGAGAAATTACACTTCAAGCCTATATAACTTGTATTTCCAAAAAAAACAAAAACAAAACTTCTCTGTTGAGTTCCTAACATATATTAAACACTTCACATGTATTTCTCTACTTCATAGAGCACTACTTGGAGGTAGATGTCATTATTACTACTTTACAGTTGAAGAAACAGTGATAACTTGCCCAAAGTCCTATGGTCAGTAAGGGCAGCATTGAAAGTGACACCTGACCCTAGCTTACTTTAAATCCCATGCAGTTTTCTCTAGGCTCTTGGGACTTTTGTGATTTCTTAGCTCCTTCCACTAAAATTCTCAATTCTAGTCCTGGGGAAATGGATGGATGTCAGAGGCTGCATGTATTTGGATGATGCCAGGAGCTCTCTTTGCAGAGAAGGTGTAGAAAGGAGCTAAGGTTGTGTGACTAATTGAGTGTGCGTCTCCCAGGTTAGCAGGCTGCAGGTGACCCCAGCAGCATGGCCAACAAATCTGTGGCATTTCATCCTTGACAAACTTACTCTTGGCCTTGGTATATTTCAGACTAAACTGAGGACCTTTGGGTATATAGACATATACGTCTGTACAGCGCAGTACAATGGATGGGAGCATCTTCATTCCTAGTGCTATGGATACATTTTTGCCCCAGTACATGGAATAGTCCCATCTCCACGGATTCCTTTCCTACTAACAAAATCAAGGGTCATGAACGGGCTCAACCATGTACCTCTCTACTGAGATATAGTGTGGCAGTATTTTTTTGTGCCAGTAAGCCGAGTTGTCAGCTTTTCTTTTCCTTCTTGTTTTTCCCAGGGTTGTCACTGGGCATTCTGGGTAATGTGCCTGTTGATTGGTGCATATTGATTGGGGGTTGCAGCCATCCTCACAAAATGAACAAATGAGATGTAGAGTTTCTCTTTTATCATACAGATTTGGGGGGAGATGCTGCATTAGGTGCCTTGGTATAAAATAAAGTTAGTGAGCTGCCAGAAGTGCTAAGGGGGAGACATTTTATGATTTATCAAGTTTTAAAAAAGTGGTCTCTGTTTCACCGATAAACAGTAGTGTTTATCAAGTGCTCAAAAGCCTTCTGATAGGGCTCTGATTCTGAGTTTGAAGATTCCTTGCTGATTAGAAGTTAAGGCTCGCAAATGGGTTTTTCTCGGCAGAAACGGGAGTTCTTGGCAGTTGTATTCCAACTCTGTAAGTCCTTATTTTGCCTCTTTCCTCACTAATTCATTCTGAATGCCAGACACACTGATTTCCCCTTGCTTCAAACTGGTTTTACCTAATTATTAACCCAGCAGGAAGGATTAACTTTTAACCCCAGTGTTGTTTTTGTGTCTCTTGAGACATCTCAGCATGACTGAGCACCATGGAATCTGAGCAGTGATTTCTGGACCTGGAGCACGGTGTAGAGGAGGAAAGTTGAGGGGTGGCTTGTAACCTAAGGAAAGCATTTTGATGGGAGTTAAGTGTCTGCAAGTGAACATTCACTAATGAGGCTGAGAGCTTATTTATAGCAAATAATAAGTTATTATTCTTTGCTTGCTATGAATCACCCCAGCACCAGGTCGTGTACAACATGCCAAGGTTTTTGCTGAGTGTTTCCACTTTAAGTCATATGGACAAGACAATTTAAACATGTGAAGGGTAATCCAATTAGAGGAGTAGAAAGTTTCCTTGATCTGTGTCACTAAGTCAATAAATAAAGACAAACAGCTAATGTGTATATATGTGAAATAATAAATCTACGGTCAGCAGTGTCAAGGTAATGTGGGTAGAGTCCATTGACAGGGAGGGACAACAAGTGAAAGAGAATAATAAGGTTAAAAACTATTTGCTATGAATTTATAACAATAGCTACCATATTGGCTCTTAGTGCCAGGCAAATACAGGTGCCGCCTGTTTTTGTAAACAAAGTTTTACCGGGACGCAGTTGTGCCCATTCGTTCATGTGTCCTCCATGGCTGCTTTCATGTGATCAGAGTAGAGTTGCCACCACAGGTTAACTGTGTGGCTACCATGCCTAAAATATTTACGGGCTGGTCTTTCCTAGAAAAAGTTAACGGACCCCTGTATTAACTCGGTTGGATCTCAAAATACTCTTAGGTGACTTTAATGATTACTGAAGAACCTGAAGCACGGAAAGGTCCTGTAACTTGCGCAGGGTCCCACAGCTAGGGAGTAGCTGACTCAGGATTCGGAGCCAGGCAGTATGACTCCAGGGCCTGTGCTCTTCATTGCTGTACAACCCTGCCCTTTCTATCGTATAAGACACGATTCTATGATTCCAGCAAATGGAAAACAATTTGAATTCACCACTGTGTATGTCTTTCACCAGCCTGGCTGAGACTCTGGGGAAAAAGAGCAATTTGAGTTTGTTAGAGGCTAAGATGGGGGAGTGGTTGAAGATGCTGTCAGGAGTGAAGGCACCGACTCTCCACCATTGGGCTCAGATACCTTTAGACTGAGTTCTGCCGAGGCAGACATTGGTCTTTCCTTTATTAAAATTTACCTCGGCACACAATAGGAATTCAAAGAATATTTGTAGAATAAAAGATTGGATGTCATTATGGGGTTCCTCCCCAGTTTCCAAGATGTCTCCTTCCTGATAACAGCACCTTGAATTTTCTTTGAGAAAGTACTTCTCCACCTTAGTCGTTTATGTAGACTGGGTGGGATTGACCTCACCCCTGACTCTAGTGGCAGGCACTGAGTAGCCTAAACTAACCAAAGGATTCCTTCCTTCTGCCTGTTATGATTGGTTTGGGGATAGACACATGATTTAAGCTAGTCCAGTTATAGCAAAACTCACCACCTGCAGTGGAACTGTGGAGGCTGCTCCCATGGAAGCTGGTTATGTCAGGATCTGAATCTTCTACCATAGGACAAGAACTTGTCGTTGCTAGGGGGCTGCCACGGAGGGAGAGCTAACTCCAGCTTTACCCTGGGATCTGAAACCCGACTTATCTCTGAACTATTTAGTTATATAAACAAAAAGAAAAAGAAGAGAAAAAAATCGCTTTATTGTTTAAGAAGATCTGAATTGGATTTCTGCTGTTCGTCACCAAAATTGATAGAGGTGGTAGTCTGATTATAGTTCAAAGAAGATGGAACTAGAATGAAGAAATCTGTGTTTAAGACCTAGATTTTCAACTAATAAGTTGTGTTTCTGCATATGGTGCCTTTTTTGTGATTCTTCAGTTTCCCCAAGTGAAGAAAGGCTGCTACCCCATGGTCCTCATAGGACTGCTAGGAGGAGGAGGATACATCATGTGTATATATACGCTCAGAGTTTTGTTTGAAGGTAGAGAAGGAGAGTACCCTCAGCAGGGTTGACATCTTGCAGACTGGAGTCACCTCTCTTTTGTCCACTGGCGTACAGCAAAGCCTTCCAGAGCTTTCTTAGTCCTGTTCCCCTGGCAGTCACACAATGGTCAGATGATGCCATTTGTGTATCTGGTTTGATAGACATCTCACAGTATCGGTTCTCAAGGGGAAAGTTTCTTTCACAGCTCTCCTGGATTTTCTACTTTGGGTCAGGAATGGAGGACACAGAGGTAAGTAGATGACTAAAGAAAATGCCATGCTGACTCGGGGAAGGAATCAGGTGGTAGATATGTGACTACACATTAGGATGGAGAGAGAGCACAAATGCACTTGACTTGCATAAGTTCTTCATTTGTTTCCAGGTGGACATTTTTATTTTTTTAGTTTTTTAAATTTATTGATTGAGAGAGATAATGATAGCATGAGAGGGGGGAGAGTCAGAGGGAGAAGCAGACTCCCCGATGAGCAGGGAGCCCGATGCGGAACTCGATCCTGGGACTCCAGGATCATGACCTGAGCTGAAGGCAGTCACTTAAACAACTGAGCCACCCAGGCGCCCCTGGGTGGACATTTTTAAATAGTCAGCTCAGCATACAATGGGGATAGGAAGCAGACAACCAGGCTTTTTGGTCTGGGTACCAGGTCTCTGTGCAACACTGGGCTAGTGACCAAAGACTAAAGCTTCCTGAGACCTCAGGTTTTCTCATCTGTTAAATGGGCATCTTGTACCTTCCCTGGCAACCTCACATTGCTGGTATGGGGATAAAATGAAAGAATGTCAGTAAAAATGCTTTGTATTTGCAGATAGCCCGAGTAAGAGAATATACTTGCGAAATTCAGAAGCTGCCTATGCTTTTTAAGACTTAGTTCTTGCTCACTGAAGTACTTTGCAGAGAGAGAGTTCTTGCTCTATGAATTATACTTTCCAGTGGTGTATCTCACGGGGCATGGTAACTTCTAACCTATTTATGATATTCAGGATTTAGTGGGTACATGTAGCTACTACTTTCTAGCAAAGGCCTGTGTGTTTTTGTCATCATCACCATCCACTACTGTCCTCGTCTTGAGCATCTGCATCCTTATCATCGCTACTATCATTTATTCAATGCTAAAGGTATATCAGGTATTATGGTTGGTTCTGTACGTATATTTTCTAATGTAAACTTAGGCTATCCCTGTGAGATATTATCCCCTTTTCACATATGAGAAAATCAAGAGTTGGAGAGATTGAGTTGCCCAAGGTCACGTGGGGAGTGGAGAGCTGTGCCGTAACCCACGCCCCTCCCCTTCACTGCAGGATATTGCCTTTACCAAAGGGAGCTTTGGAATCAGACCTGGAAGTTCTGATCTCATTCCATTGCTTCAGCAACTCAACACAAAGGCTCTGGTCCAAATCTTTTCCTTTTGTGTCTCAGTAAGTAAGTAATAGTTCATTCCTCTCCCCTCTGATCCCACCCTCATTGCCAGATTCTGGAACCGTCTGTGTGTTTCTGGTCTATAGTTCAGCTTCTCTCCCCAGGCATTCGAGAAAGGCATTCTTCACAAAAAGGGAAAACACATTTTATTAAAGCAAACATGCAGTCCTCAGCACTTTTACTTATCTTATTTATACACTGCAGTGCAGCTCTCTATGACCTAGTGATTATCATTTCCCAGAGCTGCTATCCTTTTAAAGCTACCTGTTCATCCCGCTTCAGCAGATGGTATGACGCTAGGAGTATTGTAAGAGCTTTAAAGAAAGAAAACAAACAAACAAAGGAAAGATGTGCGGTTGGGTCAGCTTGAGGAAGAACTCACTTGCCTTGTCTGCCGACACTGTTCCACCTCAGCTGGGGCTGTGAGGTGGGAGGTGACTCCTAGAGGTCTCCAGTCACCAGGGACGTGTAGGTGGTGGGTTTTACTTTTTTTCTTTTTCTCTATCAGTTGGTGACCTGGAATGGGCAGTCTGCATACGGTTGGTTTAAAAAAAATTCTTGTATCTGATCTTCCCAATGCAATCTGTTAGATTGAAATCCTTCATCCCTTCATTCATCCCCAAACACTTTCTGAGCGCCTTCCCCATGTAGGGTGCCATCTCGGGTGTGAGTTCCGGCTGCTGCAAATAGTTCTGTGTCCTTGGGAAAACCCTTTGCTTCTCCAGACCTCAGTTTTTACCTTCTGTGAAATGAGAGGGCTGGCTCAGGTTGCCAAGTCTTCTCTCAGAAGCAAAGGGATTGGGGCTCATAAAAAGTCTTTTATGGATAGAAAATCCTAAAGTTGTGAACAAGCCAGGCTTATCCTCCAAGGAGAACTCCTCACACAGAGTTAAGCATTTAAATTAGATGGGCTGCTCAGGCTGAATAAGGACCAAGCTATCCCTCTTCTCTGTTTCAAATTCTCTGAAATTCTTAATACCCTAGAGCAGTGTTTCTCAACCTTTTTTTTTTCTTTCATTATCTGTCCCATAAAGAATCTTTTGAGACCTTTTCCCCCCTAATTCCCTCCCCCATCCTTCCCCTTAATACCACAGAAATACTGGATACTTGTTTATGTATTCACTAGAAAAACCACTGTAGTTCATAAGATTTTTTTGGCCCCTCAAGAACCAAATTTCACTCCTGGGGAGCTATATTGCCCCTCCTGGAGAATGTATGCCCTAGAGCAGTAATTTTTCAAACTTATTTTTTTTTACCTTTTGCAAATTCTATACAAAATTCAATATATGAAATTGATAAAAGCAGTATTTTAGTAGTATGAGTGTATTTTAAATATTAAATTATATAAACAGATTCTATCCTAAAGTCAGCCAATGAGAAAACTAGTTAATATCCTGGTAGTCTACAAAGGGTTATCACCGAGTATATAACACTTATATACACTTCTTGTTTTTTATTCTAGTTTCAAAATATTTTTTTTTAAGATTTTATTTATTTATTTGAGAGAGAGAGAATGAGAGAGAGCACATGAGAAGGGGGAGGGTCAGAGGGAGAAGCAGGCTCCCTGCTGAGCAGGGAGCCCGATGTGGGACTCGATCCCGGGACTCCAGGATCATGACCTGAGCCGAAGGCAGTCGCTTAACCAACTGAGCCACCCAGGCGCCCTCAAAATATTTTTTTAAAAAAACTTATTTATTTGAGAGTGGAAGGGAGATTGAGCAGGGGGAGAGGCAGAGGAAGAGGGACCAGCAGACTCCCTGAGGAGCATGGAACCAACCTCGGGGCTGGATCCCAGGACCCTGAGATCATGACCTGAGCCAAAGTCAGGTGCTTAACCAACTGAGCCACCCAGGTGCCCCTAATTTTAAAATATTTTAAAATATATTTAAAAATTCAAATAAAACATTTGAGGTACGTAAAACACCGAAACACGGTTTGAAAACCATTGCTGGAGACTCTTTTGGAACATGGGCTTTGGAATTAGATGGAATGGGTCTGAGTTTATTCTCTGTTCCACCACCTACCTGTTATCAGGTCATGGGCAAGTCTTAGAGCTTCAGTTTCGTCATCTGTAAAATGGGTATTTGAATATCTACCTCCTAGGGGATCTGTGAGGATTAAAAGAGCTCGTCACCTGTATCTGGCACGTAGAGTAGGCAGTCAGTAAACATTAGGTATCTTTTGCCCCACTCTGTATCTTTGTATTCCCTTCCACTGACCATGGCAACTTGTGCCTGAACACACAGCAAACAGTAGCTGCAGAAGAACTTGTGGCCAAATCAAACAAGGAGGGATTCCAGTATCCCTGTCAGTGACTCTGTTTTCCTTTTCCTGGACCTGGAATAGGGAAAGGTATGATTACTCTGCTGAGATCATGTTTAACTGGCATGAAACCTGACTTTTTTTTTTTTTAAATGAAACCAGTGGGCCCAGCTATTAACTCTTCATATTCTGAGTAATGTAAATCTTGTAAATAAAATAAAATAAAATTACATATCACTAAGTGGAGACCACCCAGTTTTATAATTGGAGACACCAAATGTTTCATAACAAACTTTCTAATAAAGTATGCTCCATTTTGATAGAATTTAGTGCATACCATTTTTTTCTTTGGACGTATGAAGAGTCTGTTTATGTTCATTTATGGATTGGGTACATCTTGAATGTAATGATAACCATTAAGTATCATTGGCCATATCGTTTTCAAACCTGTAGTTGGGGTTGCCCTCCATAAAGATGAGATGACTTCATGGGGTTTGGGACCAAAATAATTAGGAGTATTACCAGATATAGATGTTTTAAGGGCAATTCAGAGAAATGGGCTATGGTCTATTCCCATTAGAGTTGCTTCTGGGATTTTGCTGTGGTCATCTGTAGAAGACGCAATGTGAGTTCACACAAAGTGCACTCTTTCAGATCCATCAGTGTGAAAACCAGAAATAATGATCCCAATTACTCCCTCCCCCATTCTAACCTGTTTTGAAGAAGAAAAAATGATGGGGGTGGAGATGAGAAAAGAATGCACAGTTGGTTCACGGGGATAACTTTAAAATTTCTGCTAGGAAAAAAAATACGTATTTCTTCTTTTGTACATCTGTTGAAGCCTATGGTTGATAAAACTGAAGTTCTACATCCTGAATTCCCATTTGGACATTCAGTTCTGAGAACCTGCATCCAGCAGCCTTATCACTTTGAAGTGTAGTCACAATCACTAATGGAATCTGCTTGCTTTTCACATACTGAAATTAGCTTTGATTCTTTCTCCCAAATATATTTTGAAAAGCAACATGCACATACTGTGTACTGGCCCATCCAAGCAATCGATGCCATGGAGGAGGCTTGTGGACTTACCTATTGGGGTTGAGAGAAATAAATGTATTTCTTTCAGGAGTAGAAACAGGATTTCTGAACCCTCTTCTGGCCCCAAAGAAGGGAGAGCCTCCTCCTTCCATCCCTATGAAGAAAGAGAAAGTAAATGCCATTTTCCTTTGCGACTGTGAATAATAACATTTATGCTCTGAGATCGGTTTGCTTCTTTAATATGAAAAACGATATCCTGTTTGGATGAGACATTTCCTTGAATGCTTAGCATAAATTGAGCCCTTAAGCTTTTAACAAGAAATTCTGGGCTATCTTGCCTGAAAACTCAGAGTGGATCTTGGAAACACGGTGGGTTTCTTGATTTGCAAAAACTAGCAAAAACCAGCCTTTTCCGTGAGATTACTAACGGCGCTCTTTGTTTGATATTCAGGAAGAGCCATCTGAAATAATCCTTGTTTGTCTATCATTTTTCTTCTCTCCGTCTTTGTCTCATTGTTTTCCTGATTCTATCACTCCTCTCTGTCTCTCTCCTTCTTGCCCCTTTGCTCTTCCTCTCTCTCTCCCGCTCCCTCTTTCACACACACACTTCTTTTTTTTGGTCACACTCTCAGGTGACACAGGCCCAGTTAAGGTATTACAAAGCCGAGAGATAAGTGTGTTGGAGAAGGAAATGCATTTTTTGTCACTCACAGTGACAATTAAAATGACAACAAGGCCAGACTCTTCCATCATTGTTTCTTAATGCTGTCAGCACCAACTTTGCCAGAATTATCCTGTCTGATGCATGAGTGGACTTAGTCATTTTTCACATTTTGCTATTCACTACCTCACCATCATTTAGGAGAGTAAATTAGCTTGCATCTCATTTAAATGAGCATTTAAAAAAAAAACCTTTCTCAGCAACATGCTTCCCCCAGCCAGAGATCGTCAATTTGGTGGGCTGGGATGTGTCTATAGATATAAAATCTCTCTCTCTCTCTGTAGCACAGGTGATGGTTTGAATTCTGGTGTTAAGAGAGCAAAGGCCTTTTGGTGAACCACATTCTGATTCACTAAGACGACTCACTGGGTAAGTTATAGCCACTGAAACTGGGATTTATGTATATTTATAGATCTCTATATCTTTATATCTCTCTCTATATAGAGAGAATACATACATATGTATATATAAGATATCTAATATATACCTTGATTATTCAGTTCTGAAGAACACACATAGAATGATAGAAACCCTTGAAGTCCCATCTAAGGGAAAAGAAATGGCTACTTGTTTCACAGTATCGTTTGCTTGCTTGTACCAGGCTAGATGGATCCCCATGCTAGTCAGAGACTGGTTCAGTCCCTCTTGGAGAAAGGGCTTTTTTCTGTGGCCTGGGTTCTCTGCCCTGCCTCTCACTTCTCATTTAGATACCTAGAATTGATAGTTCACTGATGGACTGAATGGGTTCCAAGGAAGACCCGTATTCATGTTTGCAGCTGCCAGAGACCTCCGAGAATTTTTTCTTTGGTTTTCTGGAGAGGGAATGAATTGGAGAGCTGACTGCCGGGCAGAAGCTGCGCCCATGAAAATCTCACTCGGAGAGACTGAAGTCTGACCTTTCTCATAACATGTAACCTTCTGAAGTAGGCCCTGGGGTGACATAAATCAATTCTTGATCAATAGAAGGCATGGATAATAGAAACCCAACAAATCTGACTTGGCAAAGTCAACATACTTTTGTGTTCCTGAACGTAGTTGTATTTCAAGCTATATTTATTTGCTTGTCTAGAGATTGTGACCTCACCCTAGGCCTCTTTTCCTTTTGTCCACCTGTCCAATGGTTACTATCTTTAAGCCTTAACGCAAATGACCTTTTTTTTTTTTAAATATTGAAAAAATATTGATACGCCCCCTTGTGGATAGTTCCTTCTCTTTACTTATCTGTAGTACTTGTTCTATTATGTTCCAGATACTTGTTTCTCTCTCTCTCTCTCTTTACTGGACATGAGCTCTCTGGGCGCAAGGGCCACACCTCTCTCATCTCTCTGCCCAAGTACCTAGCATATCACCTGACACAGATGCTTAGTTAATGCTGAATTGAACTCCACAGATCAATTTATGAAAACCTTCTGAGAAAAAGAAGTATGATTTTGTGCACTTGTGCCAAGCCTTTCCAACCTTAGTTCAGGTGCATGCTTGGAGAAAATTTAGAAACCATGACACAGAGAAGGGTTATAAATCATTTAAGTAAAGTCAAAGGAAGTTGAATATCCCTGGGAACTCATCAATCCTAATTTAATAGGAGTGGGAGATGTTTCGCATTTCAAATTCTGGCTTTCTGGTGTTCGAGGGTAATGCCGTATTGACCAGTTGTTCATGCCCAACATCCCCCCCACCCTTTTCATCTGTGAATAGCAATCTCATTGATGTTGGGAGATGTTCATGGACGTTGAAAGCATTTCACTTTGTTGTTTAAAGAAGCCTTTGTCCTGAAGGCATGAGATTATTCTTTCACATGAGGTGGAAAGGAAAATAAGAAAGCCTCCCTCTGTCCTTGGGTTCACATGGGTAGGAACTCTTTCTTGCAGCAATAAAAGCCTTTGGAGGAGACCTTTCATTATAAGGGTTTCGTGTTAAGTACTGCACATGGGGACAGAAGCTAAATCCCAATTTACTCAGCTGCATTTCCCAAGATTTGTTCCCTTGCGGCACAGGGGCTCTGTGCAAGCTCCATCAGGCCACTGCGGACCAAGCCAGAGGATTTGAATATTAATGCCATTCAGGTTTCCTTTCAGAGGAAGCTCTCTTAGTCGCAATAGTGAGACACTGCAAGTCTATGGCTGAACATGAAAATAAAGAGTTCAGAGTGTATCAAAAAAAGAGGGATCAGGAAAATGCACACAAATCATGCCCAACCACCCAACCTGTCCCAACTTCTATCAGTGTGTAGAGAGTGCTTTCTCCAGGGACATGCTCATTGCATAATGAAGGCTTGTCATTTAGGAGCCAAAAGAAAATCAGTTTTCCTTGTAGTCAGATACATTCTTGATGAGATTCCGAGTCTCACAAAAGAATGTTGCAGATTCCTTCCACTCACATCAAGCATCTAAATGTTGATCTGGAGAAACAAAGAAATGGAAAAAGAAAAATGAGTTTGTTGTCAAATTGAAATACCACATTTTTGTATTGCTGGCTGATATATCTGTAATTCTCATCTGCCATTCCTTCATCTCGAGTGTGTGTGTGTGTGTGTGTGTGTGTAATTTTCCTCTCCAAACCTGCAAAACATTGCAAAACTAGATTTAAATATTTCAGGCGGACTGCGCCCAGCATTTGCATTCCTCTGACTCATTCAGAGAAAAGACATCTGAGCAGAAATACAGAAGATAAAAGAGAAAGCATTAATCCAAGGAAGATTACTGGCACAGAATCTTTATCCTGTATCCTTCCTGAAATGAGACAAAGATCTCACTATGTACATCCCTCTGGCTTAGCTTCAGATAGTAAGCAATATAGAAGTAGAGACATGGTCCTTTTTAAAGGCACACTGCATTTGTCTGAATTCTGAAGCAGAATCATCCTTTGGTTAGATTCTTGTTTCCTTGAGTGTCTTGCTTTCTTCACAGTGTCTTCTGCCCTTGCTCTGATTCCTTCAACTGTAGCTTTCTAACCGGGGCCCTAGGCTTCCCTGGGATGTTAGGCTTGACTTTTGAAAGATCCTTACATGAAGTCCAGGGTAGTACTAAGTGTCCTGGGCTGTGAGGCAGGAGAGACAGGGTCTCAGCTTCACTCATTAACTTATAGGACTCTAGGTATAACTGCTTTCTTCATCTGTAAAATGGGCAAATACCTGACCCTGATACCATTCATACTCAGAGATACATTGAGTTCATTTGGAAAAGCTTTGGGAGTAGAAGCAATGTGAAAATACAAATTAAAATATTTTTAAGCATAATATCAAAAGCAAATTGAATACAGAATTAAATCATTTGGGGGGTATGAGCTCTATTTGCTAAGGACATTTAGATCAGCCTTAGGAAGGAGCTTTCCTGTCTTCTTAGTTGAAGCCAAACACAGTAAGGATCCCTACCTTTGCAGTCCTTGAGCATGTACTGCACTGTGCCAGGCATTTTTCAGGAATTATCTCATTCAGTTCTTACCGCAACCCTGGAAAGTGTTATCTGTTAACACTTCCATTTTGCAGATGAAGAAGTGGAAACTTAGGGTAAGAAATTTTCCCTGAGATAGACAGCCTAACGCATGTCTGGATTTGAACTCAGGTTTCAACGTGAACTCAAATTATTTTTAATATATTATTCTGCTACTGCAGTTTCAAAGACTCCAATCAGGTTAATGTTCTCAACTTTTACGTTTCTTCATATACATATTTCCGCTCCAGATGGATGAGAATATTACATATATATATGTAATATAAATGTATTAACATACAATGGTTTAATAAGCAATTTCCAAGTCTAACATCCTCACCACTGTTTCCTGATGGATTACCCCGATTTATGGGTCAAGCCCATTGTCTCAATCTTGATGAAAACCAGGAGCACTGGTCCTCCCTCCCCCCCCCACAACGTAACATCCTTACCCCAACTTTCCTGTGATATGGGCAGTGCCACGTCTGAATCTCCCATGGAGAAGTGACACTGGTCTAAGGTGTCTCTGGGCACTGCATTTGTCTCCATCTGTGTATCGGAAAGGTGTAATTCAGCAAAGTGTATTAAAAACTGTCTGATACCATGACCTCTGCAAATGAGTGGGATGATGAAGATGATGATGATAATCATAGTGATTTAAAGCAGGATTTGTAAAGTAAGGGGTCAACTAGCAAATATTTTATTTATTTTTTATTATTATGTTAATCACCATACATTACATCATTAGTTTTTGATGTCGTGTTCCATGATTCATTGTTTGTGTATAACACCCAGTGCTCCATGCAGAACGTGCCCTCTTTAATACCCATCACTAGGCTAACCCATCCCCCCACCCCCCTCCCCTCTAGAACCCTCAGTTCTGAGAGTCCATAGTCTCTCATGGTTCGTCTCCCCCTCC
>NC_138382.1:56543274-56572579 GCF_054177405.1 Leptonychotes weddellii
ATAAAGCTTTATTAACAAATACAGGCAGTAAGCTAGATTTGGACCCTGGTGTAACTTGCCACCCCTGACTTAAAGGAGGATGAGCCAAGTCTTTTGAGCAGCAAGGCTAGTCATGAGCTGCTCATCCCATTTTTATTTCAGTGGACTTCCTTGACTGGAGGTAAGGAGAGTATGGACAGTGGTTTTCCTCTCTGGTCATTGTTCTCTCCTAAGATTACTAGACAAACTTAAGGCAGGATGACAATGATTAGAATTATGAAATAACAGAGCTATTCACAACCGTCTGAAATCCGTGCAAGCACGACTTGTCTCCATTTCAAGCAATAATTGGAAGTCAAATTTTTTTCTGACCATTGTGGCTGCTGAGCTGGCTGTGGCCATTGGCTGTTTAAATAAAATAATTTATTTCCATGTTGCAACAATAGCAAAACCTACTATGTCCAATTAAATCTCCACTTACAGCAACCCAGGGAGTGTGATCGCTTTCTGGAGATAGATCCGTGTTCCTGTGACCTTATCTTCTTATACTTTGCATTCAGCTATGAAATTAAATTGCAGGAAATGATTCAGTTTTGAATCATTCCATTCAAAAACGCAGAAGCATAAGTTCTCTGGTGAACGACAACCATGTGGACTGCTTTTTAGATGGGAAACATCTTTAAGCAGGTTCTGTAAACTGGGCCAGAGGTTCAAACATCTCCAGGCCTGATGGGGTTTGAGCTTTCAGATTTGCTCCAGCTAGTTTTTATTTCTGACAAAGGGCCTTATTCAGATAAAGGGAGTTTGCCTTCCTCGTTTCCTAGGAAACTTTTTTTTTTTTTTTAAGTTCCCTGGAAAAGACTCTTCTTGAGGCAGTCTCAATCTAACCTCTTCTCCTGGCTAAGAAACTGAAGGATGACATTAAAACTTGAGGTTATGGAGAGTTATGCCAACTGGGATTAAGCTGTGATGATTTTGTTGATTTAAACTGACAGAAAGGTGAGGTCAGAATAAAATTTGTTTCACCAGTAATTTAGAGACTAAGAACCATCATGGCTCCCCTCCTCCACCCCCATCAGTAATGCTCAAATTATCCATTCAGAGTGATTTGATTTCAGGTTTGAAGCTGGAGATCGCAGTAATAATCTTTCTCCGTATGAAGCACTTATTTATGGAGTAGTCTTTGCCATTTTTAATTGCACTTTCCCCTCATGCCCTTATTAATTATCTCTCTAGTTCCTCTTAGGTCTTGTCACGATGCCAAATACTGAAATAGAAAGATTTATTTATTTCCAAAGACCTACGGAAGAGGATAGGCTTTCCAACTTTCTATTTTGACCCTTAAAGGTTCATACTCTCAGAAAGTATGCTTCCTGCAAAGTGGGTACCCCCTGGATTTCCTGGTGATAATGGCCCCTTGGGACCCTTAATTGCTCGGGGTGTCCTTGGAATTCTTATGAAGCAAGGTGTTTTGAGAGCCTAGTGAAGTTGTGGTTTCCAGTTAGGATGCTTCTGGGCTCAAAAAGGTCAGCAGCTCCTCTGTGCTCCTGGGGTCAGATACCACCTCCTCTAATATGGCCCCATCCTAAATTTCCCTCTACTTTCCTCTTCGCAGACAAGTGTCTCCAGTGTGACCAAATTAGTACCCAGACTTTTCTGCGCTAGTGCTCATGTCATTTCCTGCCTTTGGAACATCCTCATCCATACTCCTATCTGTTGAAATCTTAAATATAACCCTTCAAGGCTCATCATGTTTTCCATTTTTTTTTTTTGAGAGTCTTTTATAAACCCTTCTTTGACTCTGTGGGGTGCTTGGGTTATGCTTTTGTGACGTTGTGTTGTACCGACTTATATTGCCAACCATTAGTAATCTTAACTGTCCCGGCTCAGTTGTAAACTGCTGGAGGACAAGAAGCTACTGTCTCCTTTTTGTAGTCCAGGGGCTTGCAAAGTGTGTTGTATGCAGTAGGTTTCCTATCTCGCCTCAAACTCAATTGCAACTACATATTCCGGCTCAATTAGCAAGGATCTGTTCATGACAAGGTTGGCTTCTCTGAAAGCACAGGTCTGACTGTCCTACATGGGCTTTGAAATATCAGGGAATTAGACGGGGTCTGAAACAAACTTGATTCTAAAACTTGGAACAGCAACACCAGAAAATTCCATTCCTCAGCTCCAGGTGACAGGGACATGAGAAAACGAGACAATCATTGGCAGTAAACCGAAGAAATAAAAAAAAATAAAAAAATCTGTCTCTGAGAAGCAATATGGACTGAATATATATATATATATACACACACATATATACACACACACACACATATAAAGGGCTTATTCTTTTATTTGAAATATCTGTAAATTATAGAAGGAACATCTTGGAGTTATATCTGTCTTTTTAAGAAAGATTGCAACCTTCTTGCATAAAAGTACTCTTTGTGATGGTGTTAGAGATGAATGTTGTTCAGAGACACAACTTTTATGTTTTACTCTTTAAGAATAATTTGGAATCTCAAACTTACTCTCCTCTAACTTGGAGGACAGTTGAGTATCTTCTAACTGAACGATCTCGGCAGGACATCCTGAGCTGCTTAGGAGGTTAGCATTCCAGCAAACATTTGGCTTAGAGAATTCCTAAAACAGGAACATGTACTCTGAAGGGCAGTTAAAATTTAAGAAGCCAGTAGAATCTTACTGTGTGTGTGTGTGTGAGACTCAGGAATGTGAGAGTGTTCTCCCTCATAATTTGTTTTTCTCTCTCACGCCGATTGCACACTCAGATCCAATATGTAATAGAGTGTGTATTTTATGTTATTCTCAGACTATTTTAAAGGAAACTCCCCATTCCTTCCTTCATGAGTCAGTTTCCTAGTCGTGGTATAGAAAAAAAGCGATCTGTCAGAGAAGCTGATGAAATGACAGATTATTTTTTTTAATGGACTTAAATTTTCTGCGATATTCTGTGTCTGAATCATCAACTGAGTAGCTTTCCTTTTTGTGTGTGTATTTTAAAGTGCCAGTCATGGTTGAATGTTGTTAATCCATCTAGTCATTGATCTCTGAAGACACAGAGTATCTTTCCAAATGTGCTATTGTGTTTAATACCATTTATGTTCTTGGTGTGGAGAGCAAAGAGGGGACCGTTACATATTTGTTTGTTTTTGGTATTTTGACGTTTTTGAATCTTTCCTTGTACATCTGTTCCTCCATCCATTGTCTGTCCGTCCAGCCACCATTTAATGTGCATCTCTGCTATGTCCCAGGCTCTGTGCTAGGAGCTGGGAAGGGTCTGTGAAAAAGCAAAGACCTCGTGGGACACAACTAAAGAACAGTTTCTAAGGGGAAAAAAAAAAAAAAAAGGCTTCAGACAGTTCCCTGATAACTGCCCTTCTAGAGCCACTGTTGTCTGCTACTGGCCTGATACAAACCTTCTTCCCTCCTTTTATAACCCCCAAGCCCCGAAGACCTTTGTGTGCTTTAGAGGTCAGTCCACAGATGTGGCCTGGGACACCCTCCTCTTCATCTGTATTGTACTTACAAGAGGTGGAGGCACATGGGTCTTTTATAATTTTTTCCCTTTTTCTTTTTTGATTAGCATCTGCACAAATGGCCTCAGTTCATTGCTTTAAACTCACTAATCCGGCTTGTTAAGACAGAGATTGTCATCCACGAGTTGTTATTAGCAGGGTTCTAAAGGAAGAGGGTCTCTGTCAGAGCAGGGCGGGCTTGGAGAAAGGTTATATAATATAATATGTTCTTCAGGCGCCATACGAGAGGGAGACAATGCTGCCTTACAGGACCTGTTCTCAAGTGCTGCTTAGAGGCTTACATAGTCCTGCCTATTCTACCTCATGAAAAGGGAGATCCAATCATTGCTTTCTGGAAACTATTCTTCTCATCTCTTTGGCTGTCATATGTATTTAACAGTAGTGCCCTCAAGGACAATGGGGTGGGTAAGCGTGCTAGGGGGCTCCAGCCTCCAGCCTGTAGTTTTTCAGTTCACATTGCCGGGTTTGCTAAGAATGGTCTTCTTTGTTTCCATTTTGAGTCATGGCTGAATTCTTATATGTTGTCTGATCTTCAAGCTCAAATACCCAAGGGACCAGGCAGCTGTGAATCAACCCTGTGTGTGTGTGTGTGTGTGTGTGTGTGTGTGTGTGTGTGTGTGTTTGCTTGCTAGCAAAGAAGACAGTATACTTTTCCTTATTTCTTTAAATCGATAGGGATTTGGAGGAAAAGACTTTAATAAAATAGAATTGTGACTGATTATTTTTCCCCTTTCTGAGCACTGCTATAAAATAAGGTTATGAATAGCATGAGGAAAAAAATAATAAAAAAACCTTTTGTAATGTAGTCCTACTGGTTTAAACCCAAACCTTCAATTTATAATGAAAGCTCAGTGTCTATATACTAACCTCCACCTTATGAGACGGCTCTCCTTTTCTGATTGCAGAGTATAAGGAAATCTTCCACATGCTTTCACTTATTGGGAAGGTACACAGTTGCTTATCTGTTGTTTTTCCTCCACATAGTCTACGTTATGGTTTGGAAATTCGACATCATGTATTTTTTTTTCCCCAGGCCAGATGTTTTATCCTTCTATGTTAAGTCATCTTGACACGTTGCCATGAAATGGATACAACTGCTAGTTTTAATATTGCTCCATATCTTTATTACAAGATATGCCTCCTGCATCTTAATTCCTCAAATTCTCCCTCTCTGTTGTTCTCTGATCTTCTCCATCCCAACCCCCCTTTACTCCTGAAGAAGGCATATTGTAATTGTATGACAGTCGTGTCCCAGTAGCTAAAGAGGTTCTAGATAGCATAATGAATATGCAGCGCATTATCTCCCAGGATGTGTGCCTGTGTCTTTAATCACAGCTGGAATGCAAAATCGGGCTCCACCTTTCAACTCTATCTCCATCATGCTGAGAGAGTGAGAGAGAGCGAGACGGAGACTGCTAGACAGCTCGAAAGAGATTGCAGCTCAGATGTCCTGAAAAACAGCAAATCCCTCAGACCTGGCAGATTCCGTTACCATGAGAACTGCAGATATTTCCATTGTGATGGTTTGCTCCAGCAGCCATCTGTTACACCCATTTGATTAGGAAGTACAGTTCAGCTTGTATGGGATTTTCATCACACCTTATCCCAGGGCAGTATACAGAGGCTCTTGCTTTTTTATATGCTAAACTCCAAGGCTTCAAAGTACTGTAATTTACCGAGGCGGAGGGCACTTAATGAAACGGTAAGAGAAGGTCACTAAAGACTGAAGCTCCAAGAAGAAATATACACAGGAGAAGGAAGAGAGGATTAGACGCCACAGCAGAAACGCATCCAACTCAGCAAATTAACCATATTTAGCAATGCCTTCTTCTCTTGGTGGAGGGGAATGAAATGAAGACTTAGGTTCTGAGAGCTGGACTCCCCGAGGGAGGAAGGTGTTTGTGTAGTCCTTGTATGGATGCTACCGGGCTGGTTAATTCTCTGCCAGGACTCAAGGACAGTCCCAAGAAAGGGAGGGAAGGGTAGGGCCTCAAACACATCTCATCAGTTGAGATGAATCCACTGTATCAAGATTACATTAGCTCTAAAAATTTTATGATGCCATCTAACTTTTCTGTAGACACAAAACGACCTTTAAAAGTTCCTTGAAGCAGTGCTGTAATTTACAGATTTAAACCAGTTATTTGGACTAGTTGCCCCTCTGTGTATTTTTGTAGGGGAGGAAATGCTGATGGTACATCATAGAGACATAAAAATAGGAATTCCCTTCAATTAGGACTCTCCAAATATCCTTCCTGGGCAGTAGGCATTCTAGGTCCAAGCTTGCGAGGGGGTTGGCGTGGTCTGGGAGGAGCTGCCTAGAGTGCCTTAAATTGACTAGGGTTTCTGTAAACCAGGGAAGCTAATTAAATGCTTACACAGTTACAGGAATTTGTGATTGCTGCACAGAGGCCTCCCTTTGTTTCCCAGCCTGCATTTTCTAGAATGGACTCTGATAATCTATCACTCTGGTTGGGCAGGGGCTGCCAGATTTTTCCAAACTTGCTAAGTCTGCAAGACCCATTATGTCCCGTTTTGCCTGTTGGTTTGGTTTTTGGGCAACTCTTTCGAACAGGGGCATGTTTCCTTCTCGGATTGCACTGCTGGCTAGAGAACTTTCCCCCAGTCTATTTCCTGGCTTGGTGTCAGGTTGCCATCCAGGGAGGCTGGGATTTCAGGAGGAACGGGAGAACTCATTCCCTGCGTTGATGCCAAAGATGTGTTCCTGGTGAGATAAAAATCAGTGACCCAGGATCCCAAAGGCTAAAAATCGGGACACGATGTTGGCCTCTCTTAATGAAATGGGGTGGATTTTTTTTTAACCTTTTACAGCAGAAAAGCTCAAGCTCAAGCTCTCATAGATGAGGACCTGTGTTTTCCTTGAATGAAGAACCACCTTGCCTGGCCAGCAGCTGAAGGTACATCTGAATCGCTGTCCCTCCCTTGAGAATGCTTAGTTAGAAGGCTTTCCTGCTCGATCCCAGCAGCCAACGCCTTTCACTGCACATCTTCCAGTGGTGTTGACTTTCCCATTAAACCCTCAATCCTACACCCTGGAGACTGCCTTTTCTCCAAGGCTTTTGAGACCAGGCCCTGGTTTTATGAACGCAGCGTCTGTCTCTGAAAGGCAGCAGATGCAGTGAAGGCCCGAGTGGAAACAATAAATACCATTCAGGTTTCCTGCACGGAACCTCTTATAGTGGTGCCTTTGTTAAAGGAAACGTGGACTAAAATGCCTTCTCCCTCCCTCCCTCGCTTATCCCCCCAGCTCCCCTGCGCCGTTAGGATCCCAGCCACCTTTGGAAAGTAAAGGTTAAGTATTCCGAGGCAAAAATCAGTTGACACACAAAAGAGACTCAAGCAAATGTATCACTCGCTTGCCAGCAAGAGGGTGGGGCTGAGCGCTTTTGGGGAGGGGAATGAATTTTACTTGAAGCCAGAAGAAAAACAGCCCTTGGAGGGGAGTGCTAGCTAGAAATACTCTCCTCTGAGCTGGGATGTTAACAGTGGCACCTTCTGACTTAATGTGGCATCTTTCTTCATCGTTATCAATCTCCCGAGAGCTCTCCTGCCATCTGTACCATCCATGCTTCAGGCTCCCATATGAAAGTCCAATCTGGCAGCATAAATACTGGCTAATGAAGAGTAGGTGTCTGACTGTGTCAATGATGGAGCAGAATTCATTCATTTAAAAAAAGATCTGCATTCATACCGCCATTCAAGACGAGATCCTCTCCCCTTATCTCTCTCTTCTCCCTCCCCCGCCCCCATCCTCCTTTCTCATTTTCTTCCTGTGTCATCCTACGTTAATGGAGTTCATGCACAAGTCAGCGTACAAATGGTCTTTGCCTCCAGTGTTATACCTCGGAGATTAAAAATAGGAACGTGATGTGGACTTGCCGACATGTGGCGGGTTATTTTTTCCCCTTCAGTGGGAAAGCTATAACTACATAGATTAGCGAAACTTGTGTAAGAATGGATGTAAAACAGATTTATCTCTGTGTCAGCTTTATCTGATCCATTTGGTCTTGCAGAGTTTGGATGGCTTCCTTTGTTACAATAACCAGCTTTCAAACATCTATATCCTTAGGGTATTAAATGTCAGCCTCCTGATGTACCAGTCAAGGAGAGAGGGTTGACAGCCTGTGGGCTGGAGAAGCGCTCTTTGTGTGAGTGGAGAGGGGCTTGCTCCTGCACCAAGGCCAGGCCTGGTGTGACCTGCGGGACTCCCAGCCCCTCTCTGTGTCACGGTGGAGGGGTGCTGAAGCTTACCACCGCCATTAATATCCTTTTACAGAGAACTCAAAAAGATTTCCTGTTGCTGACAAGGACAGATTTGTTAGAGATCTCTCAAGGAAATGGACAATAACTAATTAATTGAGCTCTCCATGACTTTCTCTGTTGTCGTTTTTCATTTATCTGTTCTCGTTTCTCACCATGAGGGTCTAGCCCTTGTTCTTCCTTTCCTTCCTTTGTCTACCTCTTTCAGTATTCCTGTCCCTCCCATCTTCCCTCTTGTCTCGTTTTTCCCAGCTCTCTTTTTCTTTACTTGACAGACTCTACTTAAAACAAAACCCACAACGTAGCAGGGCACATGTATGCAAAGATTTTTCTAGGAATGTCAGTACATTTCTTCTGAGTCTGAAGATTGTCCTCTTCCCAGGTTGGCAGGAGCTCAGAGGTCCCCTCTTTGTACTGGATATATAAATAATCTTTAACATCCTTGATACAGGATTGCAAAGCTTTGTTAAAAAACCTACAGTGGCGTACCGAAGTGGTGCGTTATTTTTATTGTTACTGTCCTTAGCATCCAGGAATGACCTACTATATATGCTTAGAGAATAAGGAACCATGTTAATTGTCTCAATTTAGGGAGCAACAATCGAGGACCCATCTTATTAGGTGGAAACGGTTCTGTGAGATCTTGAATACCCCATGTAGATGCTGCTTCATCTTCCTCCTTATAACTGGGCTGCGTGGCTCATTGGATTGGAGCGGGGCACCAGTGAACTCAGGGTTTGTTGTTCCCCTTTCGGTCACTCTGTCCCCAGAGAATCTGAATTCTTCAGTGTGCCTGCCCCACTGCCTCTGTTCTCATGTCCATCTCTGCAGAGAAACACAAGACGTGGCGTGGGCTTTTTGGAGGTGGCCCTCCATGAAAGCAAACAGATCTGGGATTGAATCTGGGCTCTGCTACTTTCTTTGTGCATGTGACCTTTAGCAGTCATCGGACCTTTTGCTGCCTCAGTATTGCCATCTGGAAAATGGAGATACCAATATCTTAAATCTCAGCCAAGTTTATTGTATAAATCATATGACCCAAGTCTGTGAAAGTGCTGGGCACTTAGTGCTGACTCTAGGGTAACTACTGTCCCCCTTTGTCCAGGAGTGAACGGTGGCTTGGGGCACAGGGCTCTCAGTGCTAAAAAAGTTCTGGGAAAACTGGGGTGGATGGTCATCACACTTAGAGCAGTTCACCCCTACAGGAGGGCCCTGACCCAGCTGAAGCAAGGACTCCAGTGGGTAATGGAACTTTCTTCATGGTTGCCAAAAGTCTTGTTTTCTTTGACCTAATTGCCTGCTCTATTTTGGATCTATGGATTCTTAGCTCTGGTTTTCGAAGAAGGTTTACTCACTCTCTTAAGATCTCAAGGGGTGACATGAAACTTTAAAATGGAAGTATGAAACATAAAATGAAGTAAGCACAAATTGCTTCCTCTGAGTTGGAGCTTATTCATTCTTCAAGACCCAGTACGTTTGTTACTCCGTTCATGAGCCATTAGCCCATGCTGATCTCTCTCCTCAGAATGATTCTGGGCTTTCAGAGGGTAATGTAATTGGTTATTGCTTTATTTCCAGGTAGATTTTTAAACTCCTTGAAGGCAGAGAGCCTGCCTTACATTTTCTGAGTAACCACTGAATGAATGAATGAGAGAAGGAATGATTTATAAGTGGGGAAATGAGTCAGAGCAAATAAATGGGGAATGAGGGAGTGAATAAATGAGTGAATTATTGATTTTGTGTGTGTGTGTGTTTATTTCTGTACATTCCTTTTCAGTCTTGGTCTGGCTTTATTGTGGATCTTATGTCTAACATTTTGGAACTTCAAATCTGGGATCCCTAGCCCTACTTCTCAGCCTTAGCTGCCATATTAAATTCCTAGTATCCCAAATGACCCAGCTTATCTTGGGGGCACCACTCATTTGATAAATGGGGAGAATATAACTTTTTTTCTCTAAAATTATAAAGATTGATTTAAAAATTAAAACCTACATATGTCAAACAGAAAGAAACTGTTCAAACTACACAGGAGTTTAAAAGGGAAAGGAAAAATCTGTCTTGTGTGTTCCCCCACCCCGCCATACCTTTTGTATGTGTTCCTCTGAAATTAAAATGTTTGCTTTTAGTTTTTTTGGTGGCTACAATGGAAATTCTAAATAGCAGGAGTTTGTTTTGGATATATCAACATTTGAAAGCATATCTTGACATCCTGTTCTGGAAATTGGAGGTGTTGGGTCATTTTTAGTGTTGTCTACCTTTCCTCTCTTCTTTACCTCCTGAGATACATAATTCTAATGGTTAGTTTTATGGGTTTACCAATTCTCCCTTTTCTATTTGTTGGCTTATATTTATTTTTATTTTTTACTTTTTATTCTTTTTTTGTAAGGTTTTGTTATTCCAGCTATCATACAGTATAATATTAGTTTCAATTGTACAATATAGCGATTCAACACTTGCATACAACAGCTGGTGCTCATCATATAAGTGCACTATCTCATCACCCATTTCACCCATCCCCTCCACCCACGCCCCTTTGGGAACCATCTCTTTGTTGTCTATACTTAAGAGTCTTTTTTTTTACTCTAAAAATTATTTTTCTTCAAATTTTTATTTAAATTCTAGTTAGTTTACATACAGTGCAATATTGGTTTCAGGAGTAGAATTCAGTGATTCATCACTTACATACAACACCCAGTGTTCAACACGACAAGTGCCCTCCTTAATACCCATCCCCCATCTAGCCCATCGCGCCCCCCCCCCCCCATCCTCCATCAACCCTGTTTGTTCTCTATCCTTAAGAGTTTCTTACGGTTTGTTTCCCTCTCTTTCTTTTTCCACCCCCTTATATGTTTATCTGTTTTGTTTCTGAAATTCCACATATGAGTGAAATCATATGGTATTTGTCTTTCTCTGGCTTAGTTCGCTTAGCATAATACCCACTACCTCCATCCATATCATTGCAAATGGCAAGATTTCATTCTTTTTGATGGCTGACTAATATTCCATTGTGTCTATATACCACATCTTCTTTATCCATTCATCAGCCAGTGGGCTTTTGGGCCTTTCCATAGTTTGGCTATTGTTGATAATGCTGCTATGAACATTGGGGTGCATGTACCCCTTTGGATTTTTTTTTTTTTTATCCTTTAGGTATATATCTAGTAGTGCAATTGCTGGGTGGAGGGTAGTTCTATTTTCAACTTTTTTTTTTTTTTAAAGATTTTATTTATTTATTAGAGAGAATGAGAGAGAGCACGAGAGGGGAGAAGGTCAGAGGGAGAAGCAGACCCCCCGCTGAGCAGGGAGCCCGATGTGGGACTCGATCCCGGGACTCCAGGATCATGACCTGAGCCGAAGGCAGTCGCCTAACCAACCGAGCCACCCAGGCGCCCTATTTTCAACTTTTTGAGGACCCTCCATACTGTTTTCTGGAGAGGCTGCACCAGCTTGCATTCCCACAAAGTGCATGAAGTTTCCTCTTTCCCCGTATCCTCACCAATATCTGTGGTTTCCCGCTTTGTTAATTGTAGTCATTCTGACCGTTGTGAGGTGGTATCTCACCATGGTTTTGATTTGTATTTCCCTGAGGATGAGTGATGTTGAGCATCTTTTCATGTGTCTGTTAGCCATCTGGATGTCTTCTTTGGAAAGGAGAAGACATGT
Source organism: Leptonychotes weddellii (assembly GCF_054177405.1). Taxonomy (NCBI): domain Eukaryota; kingdom Metazoa; phylum Chordata; class Mammalia; order Carnivora; family Phocidae; genus Leptonychotes; species Leptonychotes weddellii. Next base: position 56,554,743 of record NC_138382.1, read on the forward strand.
TTATTCATGTCTTCTGCCCATTTCTTAACTGGATTTGTTTTTTGGGTGTTGAGTTTGATAAGTTCTTTATAGATTTTGGATACTAACCCTTTATCAGATATGTCATTTGCAAATATCTTCTTCCATTCTGTAGGCCTCATTTTAGTTTTGTTGATTGTTTCCTTCACTGTACAGAAACTTTTTATCTTGATGAGGTCCCAATAGGTTCATTTTTGCTTTTGTTTCTCTTGCCTCCAGTGATGTGTCTAGCAAGAAGTTGCTATATGTGTTGGCTTATATTTAGATACTGTCTATGGAATTCCCACTATTCAGTACACTTACATTTACTTCTACATCTGCCTTCTCCTGATTTTTGTTATGTTTGTTTTTATGTTGTCAGGTTTTATAATACTCACTTTCTGTTCTGCCACTGTAATTGTCTTTAGTAGTGCTTTATCTACAGGCTAATTCTAAATATTAACCAAAGAATAATAATATTTATAGAACTCAACCTTTAGGGAACTTGATCCAAAGAGAAGGAAATGTAATCCTAAATCACTCACAAGAGATCGTAAGCCACAGGGGCCAGAGGTTTCTCTCTTGATTTCTTTGGAGCTGTCTTTCCTTCTGGGCCATGCTCAGCCTTTTTTTCTTCATATATTTGCCTTATCTCATTTTCTTCTTATATTACATTTTTATTTTACTGGAGCCTCTCATCAGGACTTTTATCATATGGAGTATAAGGGCATAGCATTTAAAAACCTTTGTATAGGGGCGCCTGGGTGGCTCAGTCGTTAAGCGTCTGCCTTTGGCTCAGGTCATGATCCCAGGGTCCTGAGATCGATCCCCGCATTGGGCTCCCTGCTCAGTGGGAAGCCTGCTTCTCCCTCTCCCACTCCCCCTACTTGTGTTCCCTTTCTTGCTGTGTCTCTCTGTCAAATAAATAAATAAATAAATAAAATCTTAAAAAAAACAAAACCAAAAAACCTTTGTATGTCTGAAAATGCCTTGAGTTTGAGTTTACAGTTGACTGTAGTTTAGCTGGCTATAGGTTGTTAATTTCAAACATTTCCCTCAGAACTTCAAAGGAATGGCTGTTGAGCATTATGCTCATTGTAATCTTGTTACTTTGTAGGTAACTTTTGTTTAAGATAATTTTTAGGATTTTGTCTTTACGCTTGGAGTTCTGAAATTTCACCAAAATTTGTTTAGATGTATGTTGTTCCTATTCATTTTGCTTTTAATTTGGTAGGTCTTTTCCTTATAAAGATTTGTCTCTTTATTTACCTCTAGGATTTCTACCCCCACCCCCATTATTTATTTCTCCTCTCTAATTTTTACTTTTAGGATTCATTTGATATATGTAGACTTCCTGGCTCTCTTCCACAATCTCATGTTTTCTCTCTTTTCATTTTTGTTCTCTTGAATGGAGACTTTCCCCATCTATCCAGTCTTCAACCTTATCCATTGTTACTTTCTATTCCATATATTAATTTTTTTTTTTTTAAAGTAAGCTCTAGGTCCTACATGGGGCTTCAGCTCATGACTCTCTACTATTAGGAGTTGCATGCTCCACTGACTGAGCCAGCCAGGTGCCCCCATACATTGATTTTTTTTTTTTTTTTTAATTTTGGTAGTCCTATCTTTAATTCTAGGATTTTTTTTTTGTATAATGATTATTCTTATTTCATAGCAGCAATTTCAGTTTATTTTTTCATTTATTTTGACGTATATTCAACTCCAATATATCCACTCAAATATCTCTGAAGACACATTTTAGAACATTTAAAAATTGCTTTCATTTTCCTTAATCATTTCTATTTCCTTTGATGTCATATTCATCTTTTTAATGAAAATCAATTTTCTCAAATGTTTTGTGATCCTGATTATAAATGAGAGAGTGGTTTGATTCATGTGGATAGCTTACATGGGGGTTTTCTGTGCAGTTTTAAAAAATGTCTGTTTCCTCAGTAGGCTTCTTCTACCTTGAAGGTCTTACATAGGGCTCCAGTAAAGGTGGGTAGCTAGGCAGATTTTTCCATAGAGTCCTTGAACAAGGAGTAGTCATGTAGATTGGGGGTCCTTACCCCCCCAATCTCCAAAGTAATAGAACTTTACTCTGGGGTTAGCCCTCTTTATTTTATGCTTAGATGGAGCCAGCACCTTCTGTACTTCCCCTCTGCCTGGACTAATGTGGAAGTCTACAGTCATTTATTCAAACTCTTTTAGGCCCTACCTACTTCCTACACTAACTTCCCAGTCAGTTTCCCATTATTCCCAGAGAGATGTTGTTATGCTTTACCCTGGGGGCATAATGCTGCTGCCATTCTCATAAGCTCTGTAAGTCTGTGGACAGAGGAAAGGTCTGATTAACATTATGATTCTTATTATAGTTTTGTAGTTTATTACCCTGATGATGAACACTCTGCCCACTCAGGCTCTGTTGAACTCTTTGGGAAGGACTGCTCTGTTTGTCTTTTGGGCTGTAATTTTTCTTACTCTTACTCTTTATTGATCTTATCCTAGTAGTTCTATATTTTTCAGGATTTCCTTAATATTTCAGATGATGGTTGGCACCCTTTCTTATATTTGGCTAGGTCAAGAAAACATTTTTTTTCCTGTCATATCAATATAGTAATAAGACTTCAGTACATGGGGAGTTGATGCACATGCTTAGTCTATTAGCTAGGAACAGAAGGCAAAATAGAATTTCTGGGAGATTGTGCATAGGGATGGTGGGTTACCTGATGAGCTTAAAAGTGTGTTTCAAAAAGAAGAAGAAGATAGCAGGAGGGGAAGAATGAAGGGGGGGAAATTGGAGGAGGAGATGAACCATGAGAGACGATGGACTCTGAAAAACAAACTGAGGGTTCTAGAGGGGAGGGGGGTGGGAGGATGGGTTAGCCTGGTGATGGGTATTAAAGAGGGCACATTCTGCATGGAGCACTGGGTGTTATGCACAAACAATGAATCATGGAACACTACATCAAAAACTAATGATGTGTGGTGATTAACATAACAATAAAAAATTAAAAATGTGTTTCATTTAAATCTACCTCTTTTCCTTTGGCCAAGCTTATAACTTCATTTCTCTGTAAACCTGTCCTCCTTCACCATCTACTTCAAAAACCCAGATGCCTTAGCATTTTCCTCTCTGAAATTTTCTTTGGCTTCTCCAGCTCACCTAGAATCTGTTGCTGGAACTCCAGAAAAACACCTCAAAGTCAGGGCAAGAGAGGTGAATGCATGGCATTTGTATAGCTTTTATCTGTTTCCCCCCCTAAACTGACAGTAAAACCTCTTCAAGACTGGACTACGTGTTCTTGTGTATTTATATAAGAGTGTGTGCACTGGTGGGGTTTAGTGAGTGAAAGAGTATGGTCTGCTAGCCCCATAGAGCATGGTTATGGAATACTTACTTATGAATTAAAAAAAATGAAAATCTTTTCTTATAAGAAGCTTAACTATGCATTGTTTCTCTTCTATAACTTAGGAATATGCTAGAATTGTGCTACTGAAACTGATTAAAAATAAAGTTTAAAGAAATAAAAAGTTTTTTAGTGACTATGATTTTTTTTTTTTTTAGCATTTAAAAATAGCCCATTAGTGCCCAAGGGGTTTAAGTTTGTAATACATAATTAGGTGTTCCCTCCTTTCACCCCATTTCCGCACATACTGATGGGAATTCAATACCTCTGTAATCTTACTCTTTCTTGTAATCTCTTCTTTCTTGCACAAGGAAGGTTGAAATATTAATTGCTCTATCAGCCACTTTAAGATTTAATATTTTTTCCCCTTCTATGAGCTGTATACCTCCTGTGTGGCTTCTGTCTGTTCTCAGCAGAGATAAGCAACTGTAAAGTCTCTGGAAGTAATCTATAAATTATATTCTCATTCACGTGTCCAAATGATCTTGTCTTTAATCTCCCAAAATGACTCTACTAGAGGCTTGCTAGTGAACTTCAATTGGAAACATTATGTTTTCCGCCTACTCATACTCCTGTCAAATATATTAGTATTAGAAAAGAAAGAATAGAACTGGTGAAATAGGCCTTTAAGCTCTCTGCCAGGTAGAGAGGCTACATGTGTATAATAGGGCACTCTAGTTCAAGCCCGTAAATCATGGCTATTGAAAGAAAAGCAGAAAAATGAGAATGAAATTATTTGGTTGCTGCCAGAAGAGGCATCTCTTGTGACCTCTGTTTGGCACACCAGTGCTCTCAGACAATGAGAAAAATTCTTGATTCTAACCAATGTGTAATGTTCTTAAATTATGCCCAAGAAAGAGTGTAAGGGCTGGGTTATCATAGTAGCATCACAAGGCATCTGTTTCTTATGATTTGACTGAGTGGTATTTCAAGTTTCCTACCATCTGGTCTATCCCACCAATCTAACCTTGTCTCCAGCCTCCAATCCTGGTGGGTCCGAGTCCTTGCCATTCTCAGCATGTGCCACGTCCTCATTATCACCTCCATGCCTTTCCTCCTGCCATTCCCCTTCCTGGCATGACTTTATCTATTGTTTCCCATCTCCAAACCTTTTCCAGTGAGCAAGTAACCTCTCCAGGCTGTCCCTCAAAATCAAAGAACTAAATTATTTCTTACAGAGATCCTGTTATGTTCCTTGTACTCTGTTGACTGTGTAGGATGTAGAGAAAGACTTATAATTAATATTTATTGAGCACCCACTATGTGCCAGACACTTGATGGGGCTGTTTGCATGGAGCATTATCTGACTCAACTCTCATATCTTACATAATTTCTAGTTTGTAGATGAAGAAACAGATGTAGAAGTTATCTATCTAGCAAGTTCTTCCACTTTGAGCCCATGCCTGTCTTATTCCAAATTCCTTGTTCTTTGCATTACACCATGATGTCCATGCCAGTGGGTTTATAATCTAGTTGGGGTGGAAGGTGGAGATATACGGAATCATAAAATATTACAGTCTCAGAGTTGGGAGGGGTTTTTTGGCATCCTGTACTTCAGCCATTTCCTAAAGACTGAATATTCTATATAATGTCTTAAGAATGAAAAAAAAAAAAAGTTTCTATCTGAAAACCTTCAGTGACGTGGATCCCCACCCCTACCAGTCATGTTGGATGAATGGACCTGGGTGAGACACCTTAAATCTGTCCCTACTGAATGTCTTATTGCCAGTGTTGACTCTTTTTCCAATTAGTTCAGAACAACTTTTAACTTTATTTGGTCACTAGATTTTTTTTTTTCCTTCAAGTTGTTTATTTTTCTCTGAGTGACATAATTATACCATTCTGCCATTGACAAAAATGTTCTTAGGGTCGATCTGTGAGCACACCACCATTGCTCTCCCTGCTAGTTGACAACTCTGCAATGATTGGCATCCTTTAGATGTGGTCACTTCATCATCTAGAAAGTTCATCAAGCTTATTATTGCTCTTAAATTTGTGGTAAGGAGAGCGTTTGTTAAATGCTTTGATGAAATGCAGGAGCATTGCATTTATTCCATTTTCCCATTTTGCCTTTATGAAATCCTTGAACGGAAAGGAATGAAGCTAGTCTGGTGTGACTTGTTTTTGCTGGGCTCCGGTTGGCATTGTGGTATCTTTTCATTTCTTTCCAAGTCTGCATAAGCTGCCTATTTGCTAATCTGTACTAGAATTCATCCCAAAATGATACAGGTGACTTGTGACATCCAAATTCTTGCAATTTTGAAAAGTTGGGACATTGTTTGTGAAAAACATAAACAATGACCTAGTTGCAGTCTATAATGAAGCACCTTACTTGACATACACCCATATATACTTGTGGGAGAACAGAAGAACATGGTGTAATCATGAAAGTCTTTTGGAGGATGGTTAGAATTGAGTCACAGAGTGAGAAGATGAAAGAGAATGGGATGGGAATGGGATGAGCAAAGGTAGGGAGGTCTAAGATATGCGTGTGTTTGGGGGCCTAAGAGGCATGGGTTTGGTAGGAATGGTGAGTACATGCTGGGGAGTTTCAGGAAGGCAGTGGGACAGGCAAGGTGGGGCTTGCTTGTGGGATAATCTTGAAGGTGACACAGAAATGTTGGCTGTGAATGTTGTAGTAGGACAAAAGGCGTTGAAGATTTTTGAGTAGTGACCTGGCAAGAGTAATACTTAAAGAGGATGACCCTGGTTACTCTGTATAGGAAAGCATAATATGGAAGAGCTGCTGGAATCCAGGAGGCCTAATTAGAAATGACACAGTGATCCCAGCACAAGAATGGAAGAGTCTTGCCTTAGTGTAGGAACTTTGGAACGGAATAGGAATGGACATAGAACCATTTCAATGGGAAACGGGCCAGATTGAATATAAAGGTTGAATTTAAGTGTCAACTTAATTTTAAGTGTTAGTTTATTTGGGCCATGGGATGCCCAGATATCTAGTTAAACATTATTTCTGGGTATGTCTATGAGGGTGTTTCCAGAAAAGATTAGCACTTGAATCTGTGGACTCAGTTCAGATTGTCTGTCCCATTGTGGGTGGGCATCATCCAAACCGTTGAGGGCCTGAGTAGTACAAAAATGCAGAGGAAGGAGAATTCTCTCTGCCTGACTGGTTGAGCTGGGACATTAGTCTTTTGCGCTCAGACTGGGACTTAGACCATTGGCACAACCGGTTCTCTGACCTTCAGACTTGGACTGGAACCATTGGTTTTCCTGGGTTGATCTCCAGCTTTGGTGGCAGATGGTAGGATTTCTCAGCATCCACACTCACGAGCCAATTCCTCATAATAAATCTTATATTTCTGTCCTATCCTATTGGTTCTGTTTTTCCTGAGAAGCCTGACTAATATGGGATGCTTGACCAGCTTAGTGATGGAATAATTGAATGAGAGGATATGAAGAAGAAAGGGGGGTGGTGAGTATAACTTTTCCAGCCTTGGTGCCTGGGAGGATTCTGTTGTCATGAAAAGAAAAATGGTAGAGGGGAATAAGGGCAGGCATATATACTTTGGTTGTGAAACTGGATTAGTTGGAAACGAAATCCTGTATAGAAATGTTATTTTCAGAGGTATTCTAAACACTTCTCTACCAAAACTTACATTTGGAGGTTAATTCATTGTAGGTATCTCTTTAAATATATATGTAGAGGCAGCAAGATAACCTCCCACCTCAGATCTTTAGAGAAAATAAGAGGCCCTGTAACTATTGAGGAAAAATACATTCACCTTCAAATTATATTGTTTTAGAGGTTAAAAGTATATAATTTCCTGAGGAACACATCGAGATTCAGCCTGCTGGGAGGCTATTGCTCAATTACTCCTGGCAGTGGTGAAGGTGCCTACAATTGTAGCTCTGCTTAAGTTAGTGGGAGCCGAGGCCTTGCCCAGGCTGCAGGCTGACAGGGCAAATTCGGGCCTGCCTGGGCACACGGTCCTGCCCCTTGGGCCGTGGTCCCTGTGCTCTGATGTGTCAGGAGCCTGCCTGATCGCAGGTTGCCTGCACAGGTGGCCCTGGCCTCTGTTCCCCAGGCCTGTTAGTTAATTTGTCTGGCTCGCATGTCCCTGAGCACGTTTGTGTTCCAGGCTCTGTCCCTTGGGTGTGACCAAGTGGAAAGATTAGTGTAGTTTCTTGTCTCTACCGAAAGGCCAAGTCTGAGCTTAGCCATTTGGAGAGGTAGGGTGACTGCCGGGGGTGACCCTGCCCTTGAGGGTGTAGACTGTGTCACCTTCAAGCTGCAAAGGCCCTGCTGGGCAGGATGAGCTGCTAAGGGCTCAGCAGGCTCAAGGCCTGATGCCAGAGGATGCATCTTGTTAGAGATACAGTTATTTTGTCACAGGGCATTGTGAGCGGCTGTGACCACCTTGAATTTCTGTTAATTTAGTAACTTAGCATCTGATATTTTCAGTGGTTTTCTTTTTTTTTTTTTTAAAGATTTTATTTATTTATTTGACAGAGAGAGAGACACAGCGAAAGAGGGAACACAAGCAGGGGGAGTGGGAGAGGGAGAAGCAGGCTTCCCACAGAGCAGGGAGCCCGATGCGGGGCTCGATCCCAGGACGCTGGGACCATGATCCGAGCCGAAGGCAGATGCTTAACGACTGAGCCACCCAGATGCCCCTTCAGTGGTTTTCAATGTGACATAAGGGATCGTCACATTTATATGTACCAAATGCATAGATCATCTAGAAAGAATTTGCTTTTCTGTATTTTTTCCCATATACACAATATCTTGATGTTCTGGTAGTTTTGAAAAGCATAATTGTCGAAACTCACTTAAGGATTTTAGGTCTTTCTTCCCAACGCCCTTCCTTACTTTTGCCAATTCGAATGTCAGTTGGCATGAGCAGAAACAGTACTTGAGGGAACCTGGGTGGCTCACTTGGTGTCTGACTCTTAATCTCAATTCAGGTCTTGATCTCAGGGTTGTGAGTTCAAGTCCTGTGTTGGGCTCCACACTGGGTATAGAGCCTACTTAAAAAAAAAAAAAAAAAAAAGAAAAGAAGAAGCAGTACTTGACCTGAGAAGAGGGTGGAGAAGAGTGAACTGGTGACTCCAAAAAGTAGCAGAGAGAAGAAAATAGTCCAAGCAGGAAAGTAGGAGTGGGTGTGAGCGGCTGGGAAGCTTTCATTCCCTCACATCCTTCTTCCCACTGGCAGTCCTGGAAAGATTGCTCATTAAAACTCCTGAGAATGTACAAGCAAAACAAATTCACTGTAAGCAATTCAAAGGTTGATTCTGGTCTGCAGTTTGAAGTTTTGGAAAAGGATCACTGGCTCATGTTAAAGATTTATCAACAGGCCCCAATGTCAGTCAAAGGCAGAGCATCAAGAAAGGGAAATGCTAGAAGCTTTGACTCATCAAAGGGAGTCTGTAGCTTTTCTAGCTCCGTCTTTTTCCTTTCTCAGCATCTCTCCTGGTAACAAGGAGAGTTTGGAAATTGTTTTTTAGCAAATGCATGAGAGTGAAGGTGGAAGGGATAGGACACGTTGACAGGTGACTGAGGGAACAAACCTGGGGAAGGATGGTAAATAAGATGGCTGTGGCAAATGAGGGTCTCCAGATCCCTGCTTAATTGCAGGTGTGCAGCTGACCCATGTACACTGGAACTGAAAGGGGTGGTGCAGCAGATCTTCTTCCCTTCGAGAGCCCAACAGGTCTTAAAAAAATAGCTCCAGAGCAGAGACAGTAGCCCTTGCCCAAATTGTTCAGGGCTGGTGTTGACAGTATCCTCCATCTGCAGTTACATTTATGTATCTCTATTCCCCACCTTTGTGCAGGTTTCCTAGAGTGTATCATCACCACCACCATCATCATCCTCTTCATCATAATAGCTGCTAACATGTGCAGATGTTTACCCTGTGCCAGACACTGTACCCAGGGGTGGTCTTCTCCCTACAAAACCAATGAGGTAATTCTTCTTCTTCCCATTTTGCAGAAGAGGACAGTTGATACTTAAGGAATGGAGTGCTTTGTTCAAGTCACACATCCAGTAAGTTGTGGAGTCAGGGTTCAGCTCAGGAAGCCTGTCTCCAGTGCCTCCATGCTATAAATGCACAGAAGGATGGACAAATGAACAAGTAGATAAATGACTTTCCAGAAAGCTCTCCAGCAGTGTTCTCTTTGCCCTGATTGGGGACTGGCCTGTGGCATCTCTCTTCATCGGTGGTGGTACCATTCCCCCTCTGGGGTGTGTGTCCCCTGCTCAGACCGCCCTCCAGGGGCAGGTTGCTGATATCTCTGTGTACCTAAGTGAACACTACCACAGCTGTGTATGTCCATACTGGGCAGGGCACCTTTGAGAGTCCCCAGGAGTTCCAGAGAGAAGAGTATCCTCACCTTACGTACTAGAGATACCATCAAGCCTCTTGGCAACACCCAAATTCAGAGGGACGAGGTCAGGCACCTTCTCTGTGGATGGAGATGGGAAGGGAAGGAGGAGGTAGGACCAAGAGCCAAAGTGTGATTTCCCCCAAACCACACAACTCTGCTTTTGCTCTGAAGATACCCTCTGTAATGGGTTGAGTCATGTCCCCCAAAAGATTATGTTCAAGTCTTAACACCTGATGCTTGTGAATGTGATCTTATTTGGAAATAGGCTTTTTTATTTGCCAATGGAATTAGTTAAGATGAGGTTATATTGGATTGGGGTGGGCCCTAAATCCAGTGACTGATGTCCTTATGGGAAGAGGAGAAGACACAGGGAAGGTGTCTACATGAAGACACAAAGGAACATCGGAGTGATGCAGGGACAAGCCAAGGAATGGCAAGGATTGCCAGCAGGCTTCAGAAGTGAGGAAAAGACAAGGAGGGAAGTAAGGGAGGATTCTCCCCTGGTGCCTTGAGGGGGCTCATTGCCCTTCTGATTTTGGACTTCTATTTTCCAGAACTAGGAGAGAATACATTCTATTGTTTCAAGTCACCCAGTTTGTGGTAATTTGTTACGGCAGCACTAGGAACCTCACTCCCCTTCTATTTTCTCCTTCCCCACTTGCTTTTTATCTTAGGATTTCACTTCTGCCACTCTTCCCCATGTCTGTCCCACCCTGCAAAGTCTTCCCTGGACCTAGCCTTCAGTAGTCTGGTTGAGAGATAATTTAGAGAGAAAAAAGGAATTTTGACATTTCAAGTTGTTGCCACAAAGAAATACATCACATCACTAAGTGACACCTTGATGCTTAGTAGGTGCTCCGTAATGTCTAGTGAATCAAAGAATGAAAGAGTGAATAAAGATTCAACTTATAGGACATAGCTTTTCATTTTGCTTTCTGCCCCTCACTGCCTACTCTGTGGAGTGAATTTTCATGGGGAAAAAAAAAAAAGACTGATTCAGATCTTCAAAGTATAGACTTGGACCCTTGGGAGCTCAAGCCAAGAAGCAATTACTCAGTGCATTAGTATTAATTGCCTCCATTTATAAAGGAACCTAGTGTGTGCCAGGCACCACAGTGGTTCCTTACATGCATTATCTCATTTACTTACTATAACCCAATGAGGTACCTACCTTATTACTACTTAATTGATGAAAGAGCTATGAGGTAATTAATTAGAATACAAATTGTAATACTAATAAAGCAAACATGTTTTGAGTACTTATGTGCCATGCTGGGAATTTTCCATACATTATTTTATATAACGCTCCCAGTGACCATCCAAGGTTGGTTCTATTTCCCCGAATATGACAGAGAGGCTAAGTGACTTGCCCCATGTTGCATAGCATCATGCCTCTTCTTAGTACACACACAAAATCTGAAGATTTGGCTTTTGTCCTCTTGGAGCTTATAATCCAGACAGAGAGAGGAGACTGATCCCATGGAACAACTTAGATTGTGTTTACTGATAGGATTACCTGAGGCCCGGGCTAGCTTTGAGAAACAACTTCAATCTATGGGAAAATGAGGAGGAGCCTCTGGGGGTTGTTATTGAAATGCCTCATTTTAATTGGGTTGGAAGAGTTAGAGCAAGATGTAGGGCGTGATGGTAGGAGGTCCCCTTCTGAGAGGGGCAGTTATAGACATTGTTGCACAGTAGCTGAACTTGGCTGCCTTCATAAGAAAAGAGGTTCAAGGATGGTCCTTAGATCTGTTCACTTAACATTAGAAATGTTCAAATCCAATGAAGAAGATTGGTGTGTGTCCTTAGGTATGTTGAGAATCCACTCTCCTGTTACCTTCCTATTTGGGATAATGTACTTCATGGGGCTTTGGCTACAGTCCAGAGGACTCATTCTTAAGATATTAAATACTCTGGGATTGGAGCTGGTGTCCTTAGACATCTGATTATACCCGGTTTGGGGATGTGGGTGGGACAGAAGACTCTTGATAGAGGTTATTTTGTCATTGCAGTCTGCTCCCTCTGCCTGGAATGGTCCATCTCCCCATTCTCTACCAAGTGTGTGAGGGTCACAGAGCCCAAGGCTTGGGCATAATGCCCTGGGAAATGACACACCTGAATGTTCCAGAGGGTAGGGCAGAGAAGGGTGGCCAGAGAGACAGCACCTGGGGTGGAAACTAAAAGTTTGGAAACCATTCACCTGAAAGGGCTAAAGAGAGTTTGAATTTACAATGAAAACAGGAGAAATAGGAAGAAAGTGAAAAATTAGGGGACATCTTTAGAGATGGACAGCAGAGAACTTCTGGATTCAGAGAAGGGACTCTTTGTTCAGAATCCTCTGGCCCTGGGCTTGGGCAGGGAGAATTCATAAGGACGTCAGTTTTTTCCTGTTCTAGAGCATCCTAAAGGCTCACCACCTACTTGGAAGACTCCTATGCATTCTTCAAAACCCAACACAGGCATTACATCTCCCAGATGACTTCCCTGATCCCCCTTCATGCATTGGGAGCCTCTCTTCTGTGTTACTGTAACATTCTCTTCTTACCTTTGTCCTAATGTTTACTAGCCTATCCTGTAACCATTGATTTTTTTTTTTAAAGATTTTATTTATTTATTTGAGAGAGAGAGAGAGCACATGAGAGGGGGGGAGGGTCAGAGGGAGAAGCAGACTCCCTGCCGAGCAGGGAGCCCGATGCGGGACTCGATCCTGGGACTCCAGGATCATGACCTGAGCCGAAGGCAGTCGCTTAACCATCTGAGCCACCCAGGCGCCCAATAACCATTGATTTTTTTTTTTCCCCCTTTCCCCCCACCTGTGTGCAACTTGGTTAGGACAGTGTTAGGACAGTGTGCAGTGTTATTTGCCACATTTCCATCTAGCACATGGCCCATAGTAGAAGCTCAAAGCATGTTTATTGATCCCAATTATAAATTTAAAAATGACCATTTTATTCCACTTGATTTTGCCATGAACCTAAAACTGCTCTAAAACAATAAAGTCCACTAAAAAAAAAAAAGGCCATTTTGTCTTACACACCAGTCTCTTGTGAGATTAATTGGAGCGTGAGTTCTGAAGAGCCCAATTAGCTTTGGATACATGGGCAAAATTGTATTTTTGGATCCAAAAAGGTAAGTAGATATCCTGAGTACCCTCAGACCCTGGCCCCAGGGAGGTCCAGCCAATGTTGTCCGTCTCTCTCTGACATCCCCGTGCTTTAGATTCAGTGGGGTTTAAGGCTGCCTCTGTCCTCTGTCCTCTCAGGCTGTGGGATTTGCAGATGGTGCTGGCAGATGCCCAGCTTGGTCCTCCTCAATGCTCCTTGTTCTCTGCTGGCGGTCACTGCTTGGTAGGCCTGGCACTGTTGGGGGGGGTGGAAGTCCAGGGGGAGAGGAACTGGGAAATGTGACTTTCATGCCTGGAATGAAGACTCACCCACGTGACCTGCGGCAAGTGTTTGATCCTCTTTGGGTGGCCTGTGCTGAAGTGGCTGTAGAGCTGCGATGCCCGGCTGACCCCATGGAGAAGCTTGCGGGCCAGGCAATACCATCCCCAGGGTGGAAACACCTCCTGCTTCCGCCTTTGGAGAGCCTTTCTCTGTGCTGCTTTGTGAGACATTTCTGAGAACTGCCTGCATCTCGTTTCTGGTGGTGAATTGATTTACAAGATCCTTTGTTGATAGCTCAGCTTCAAAAGCGTCCGAGTCTGCTGTTTAGCGCCCTTCTCCCTTACAAGCGAGGAGATGCTCTTACAAAGGAGGGCGGGGGGCGGGAAATACAAATGGTCTTGTTATTGACTTATAAGCTCATTAGGCCCTTTTTTGGGGGCCATAGTGTAACTATTTTGTGGGCAGATAGTGTGATTTCTACATGTGTTATACTCAGTTAAATGTGGGTGCGTGGGTAAGGGTAAATCCAACCTTGCTGTGTCTGTGAAGAGTATGTGAGTTTCCATATTAAGTGTGTCCTAGCTTTCTTTTTGTTTCAGATGTCTATTTAAATTTATTTCAGCAAATATTCATTGAGCCCGTAATATGTGGTAAATGTAGATAAAATAAGATTTGGGGGAGTCACAGGCTCCTGGAAGAGAGACAAACACAGAAGTTTTTTTTTTTTTTTTTAATGTTAGTCACGATACAGTACATCATTAGTTTTTGATGTAGTGTTCCATGATTCATTGTTTGCATATAACACCCAAACACAGAAGTTTTTAGGGCAATCAGGGCACCAGACACTTTCAGATACTCACTGTAGAGGTCCTCTTTCCCCAAGGGCACTGTGCAGTTCTAAATTATGTTTTTGCAAACCTGAGTACAGGCAGGTCCTACGCCATACCTTCTTAGCTTTGACTCTGGGGCAGAAAAAAGACTCTTAGTTCCAATTTGGAAAATTCTGGGGCTGGACTGGGATTAGTCTGGCTGGATCACACGGTCCCTTCTGTGGCCTGAGGTGGGGGTAGGGTGGGGAAATATGACTGGCCAACCCCACCAGAGTAGGTGGTTGGAGAAAGAGTAGGCACCATCCTCCTTAGAAAGGAGAGTGCTGTTCTTAGGAGGAGGAGTGCTTGGGCAAAGAGGCAGTAGCTGTCCACCACAGCAGAGGAGTGTTGATCAACATTGATTCCTGTCTGGAGAGAAAGCCAAGCCTTACATTCATCCATGTCAAATGTCTTCATCTATAGCCAACCCTTCTGGGTAGGGACATCCTAAGCTATCTTCCAATCCTTTATCATTATCATCATCATACTTATTTAGTGAGCACCTGCTATATGCTAACCAGGGGCTTCATTGAAATTATTTTTACAATGATCTTATAGGGCAGAAATTATTTGCTACTTTATTAAGGCTTAGACACATTAAGTGATTTACCTAAAGTGGGGAAGATGGGATTTCAATCTAGTCCCTTTGGTTTCCATGCCTGTCTTCTTTCTTCTACCCTATTGCTATTTGGGATTTATGCATCTCTAGGATGAAAGATAACCTGCAATGATAATATGTAACTGAACTCAGACTTTTGACTGCCAGCCACGGCCTACAAAATCTCCGCTGGCCCTTCGGCTCAGGTCATGATCCTGGAGTCCCGGGATCGAGTCCCGCATCGGGCTCCCTGCTCGGCAGGGAGTCTGCTTCTCCCTCTGACTCTCCTCCCTCTCATGCTCTCTGTCTCTCATTGTCTCTCTCTCAAATAAATAAATAAAATCTTTAAAAAAAAAAAAAAATCTCCGCTGGGAATTCTCTGTTTGTGATGATTTACTGTCATGTTTTATGAGGGCTCCAGGTACAAGGAGGGGTGTTCAGAACAATCGTGGAGCAAACAACTCTTCTAATATGTCCCCTAGTGCAAATCTGCAGGTGGTTATGGTCAGCCTACTGGCAGAGCAAAGAATGCGTGATGGAACACATTAATGATGGGTTGCTGATGGAAACAATTATGTTTGTGATGATGATTCTTTTTTGGGGTGTTTAGAAAAACAAGGAATGCCATAAAAATGTTATGTTCCAAGGAGAATGTTCTGTGTTTAAGCCGTTGCAGAGTCTCAATTTTGGTTGACTAAAACAATAGTAAAAACAATGATAATACTAAATACCCATAGTCTGGCATTGGTTCTTTTTAAAAAAATATGTATATAGTATGCTAATTTTCAAAAAATTTTTTGAGATATAACTCACATACAATGTTAGTTTTAGGTGTACAACATAATGATTTGACATTTTTATACATTGTAAAACTGTCTCTATAATAAGTCCAGTTACCATTTGTGACTGTATAAAGTTAATACAATGTTATTGACTATATTCCCCATGCTGTACATTACATCCCCACTACTTTATTTTATAACTGGAAGTATGTACTTCTTAATCCTATTCACCCATTTTGTACACCTTCCCCAACCCCCTCCCCTCTGGCAACCACCAGTCTCTTCTCTCTGTATCTGAGTCTGGGTTTTGTTTTGTTTGCTTGTTTTGTTTTTTAGATTCCACATATGAGTGAAATTATGTGGTGTTTGCCTGACTTATTTCACTTAGCATAATACCTTCAAGGTCCACCTATGTTGTCAAAAATGGTAAGATTTCATTTTTAATGGCTGAGTAGTATTCCTGTGTGTGTGTGTGTGTATGGATCACATCTTCTATATTCATCCACTGATGGACAGTTAGATTGTTTGCTTATCTTGGCTATCGTAAATAATGCTGCAATGAATATAGGGATGCATGTATATTTTCAGATTCATTTTTTTTTTATTTTCTTCAATAGATACCCAGTAGTGGAATTGCTGCATCACGTGGTAGTTCTGTTTTTAATTTTTTGAGGAACGTGTTTTCTACAGTGGCTGCACCAATTTACATTCCCACCAGTGGTGCACAAGGGTTCCCTTTTCTGCACATTTTCACCAACACTTATTTCTTGTTTTGTTGATAATTGCTATTTTGACAGATATAAGGTGATATCTCATTGTGGTTTTGATTTGCATTTCCCTGATGATTCGTGACATTGAGCGTCCTTATGTGTCTATTGGCCATCTGTATGTCTTCTTTGGAAAAGTGTCTATTCAGAATCTGTGCCCAATTTTTAATAGAATTTTTTGTTGTTATTGAGTTGTAGGAGTTCTTTATATATTTTGATATTAACCCTTTATCAGATATATGATTCGCAGATATCTTCTTCCATTTAGGTTGCCTTTTTATTTGGTTGATGGTTTCCTTTGCTGTGCAGAGCTTTTTAGTTTGATGTAGTTGCATTTGTTTATTTTTGCTTTCGTTTCCTTGCTTTTGGAGTCAGATCCAAAAAAACATTGCTAAGATTGATGTCCAGGAAATTACTGTTCATGTTTTCTTTCTGGTTTTATGGCTTCAGGTCTTAAATTTAGGTTTTTAATCCATTTTGAGTTGATTTTTGTGTATGGTGTAAGATAATGGTCCATTTTCATTCTTTTGCTGGAGCTATCTAGTTTTCCCTGCACCATTTATTTAGGAGACTGTCCTTTTTCCATTGCATATCCTTACCTTCTTTGTTGTAAGTAATCAACAGTTTATGTGTGGGTTTGTTTCAGGCTGTCTATTCTGTTCCATTGATCAATGTGTCTTTTTATGCAGCATTGCATAAAATATACTACATATACTACAAACTATAGCTTTGGAGTATAGCTTGAAATCAGGGATTGTGACACATGCAACTTTGTTCTTAAGATTATTTTGTCTATTCAGGGTCTCTTGTGGTTCCATACAAATTTTAGAATTATTTGTTCTAGTTCTGTGAAAAGTGTCAGTGGAATTTTGATAGGGATTGCATTAAACCTATAAATTACTTTAGAGAGTATGGACATTTTAACAATATTGATTCTTCTAATCCATGACATGGAATATCTTTCCACTTATTTGTGTCTTCTTCAATTTCTTTCATCAGTTTCATAGTTTTCAGTGTATATGTCTTTCATCTTCTTGGTTAAATTCTTTTTGATGTGGGCTGCCGCCGAGCGCCGGCCCACTGAGGCGGCGCCCTCGGTTCCCGGCCCGGAGACGGTCGGGACCGCCAAATCTGCGGCCCCAGGGCGGCGGCGGCGGCGGCGGGAAAGATGAAGAACGAAATTGCTGCTGTTGTCTTCTTTTTTACGAGGCTAGTTCGAAAACATGACAAGTTGAAAAAAGAGGCAGTTGAGAGGTTTGCTGAGAAATTGACTCTTATACTTCAAGAAAAATATAAAAATCACTGGTATCCAGAAAAACCTTCAGAAGGACAGGCCTACAGATGCATTCGTGTCAATAAGTTTCAGAGAGTTGATCCTGATGTCCTGAAAGCCTGTGAGAACAGCTGCATCTTGTACAGTGATCTAGGCTTACCAAAGGAACTCACTCTGTAGGTGGATCCGTGTGAGGTGTGCTGTCGGTATGGAGAGAAAAACAATGCATTCATTGTTGCCAGCTTTGAAAATGAGGATGAGAACAAGGATGAAATCTCCAAGAAAGTTACCAGGGCCCTTGATAAGGTTACCTCTGATTATCATTCAGGATCCTCTTCTTCAGATGAAGAAACAAGTAAGGAAGTAGAAGTGAAACCCAGTTCGCTGACTGCGACCCCAAGCCC
>NC_138382.1:56573079-56604242 GCF_054177405.1 Leptonychotes weddellii
ATCTGTTCTAGCACCTTTGAGCATTTACTTTATGGAGAGTATGTAAGTTATTTATACACAAGGAAATCTATTTTATGTCATTGTTTAGAAGAATTGCGTGAAATCATGTAGTTGCAAATAAAAAGTAGTTTGAGGCATGACAAAAAAAAATTCTTTTTGATGTGATTATAAATGGGATTATTTTGATTTCTCTGATAGTTCATTATTAGTGTATACAAATGCAACAGGGTTTTTGCATATTAATTTTATATTCTGCAACTTTCCTGAATTTGTTTTAGTTCTAACAGTTTTTTGGTAGAGTCTTTAGGATTTCCTATATATGGCATCATGTCCTGTGCAAATAGTGACAGTTTTATGTCTTGCTTTCCAATTTGTATGCTTTTTAATTTCTCTTCTTGCCTGATTGCTGTGACTAGACTTCCAATACTATGTTGAATAAAAGTGGGATTAGTGGGCATGCTTGTCTTATTCCTGATCTTAGAGGAAAGCTTTGAGCTTTTCAGTCATTGAGTATATTAGCTTGGTTATGTCCTATATCACCTTTATTATGTTGAGATATGTTCCCTCTGTACCCACTTTGTTGGGAGTTTTTAATCATAAATATATGTTGAATTTTATCAAATGATTTTTCTGCATCTTTTGAAAGGATCATATGATTTTTATCCTTCAGTTTGATTGACTCACCATTGTTGAGTCAACCATTGACTCACCAATGTTGAACCATCCTTGCATTCCTGGAATAAATGCCACTTGATTAATAGTGATCCTCTTAATGTATTGTTGAATTTGATTTGATGATGTATGATCCTCTTAATGTCTTATTGAATTTGGTTTGCTAATATTTTGCTGAGGATTTTTTGCATCTACGTTCATTAGGAATGTTTTCCTATACTTTTTTTTTTTTTTTTTTTTTGTGGTATCCTTGTCTGGTTTTGGTATTGGGGTAATGCTGGACTTGTAAAAGGAGTTTGG
Source organism: Leptonychotes weddellii (assembly GCF_054177405.1). Lineage (NCBI taxonomy): Eukaryota > Metazoa > Chordata > Mammalia > Carnivora > Phocidae > Leptonychotes > Leptonychotes weddellii. The sequence goes on from NC_138382.1 coordinate 56,574,052, forward strand.
AAGCTTCACCTCCTCTTCAATTTTTTAGAAGACTTTGAGAAGAATAAATGTTAAATCTTCTTTGAATGTTTGGTAGAATTCACTAGTGAAGCCATCAGGTCCTGGACTTTGTTTCTTGGGAGGTTTTTGATTACTGATTCAATCTCATTACTAGTAATTGGTCTATTCAGATTTTCTATTTCTTTATTATTCAGTCTTGGAAGATTGTAAATTTCTAGGAATTTATCCATTTCTTCTAGGTTGTCCTGTTTGTTGGCATATAATTGTCTATATAGTCTCTTGTGATCCTTTGTAGCTTTGTATTTTCAGTTGTAACTTCTCCTTCATTTCTGATTTTATTTATCTGAAACTTCTTTCTCCTTTTAGTCTAGCCAAAGTTTTGTCAAATTAATTTTTCAAAGAACCAGCTCTTCATTTCATTGATCTTTTATAGTCTTTTCATCTCTATTATATTTATTTCTGTTCTGATCTTTATTATTTCCTTCTTTCTACTAACTTTGGTTCTGTTTGTCTTCTTTTTCTAGTTTCTTTAGGTGTAAATTTAAATTACTTATTTGACGTTTCTCCTCTTTCTTGAGGTAGGCCTGTATTGCTGTGAACTTCCCTCTTAGAACTGCTTTTGCTGCATCCCATGGATTTTTGGTGCGTCCTATTTCTGTTTTCATTTGTTTTTAGGTATTTTTTGATTTCTCCTTTAATTTTTTCTATGACCCAGTAGTTGTTCAGTAACATGGTTTTTAATGTCCATGTATTTGTAGTTTTTCCAGTTTTCTTGTAAGTGATTTCTAGTTTCATACCATTGTGGTCAGAAAAGATGCTTGATACAATTTCAGTCTTCTTGAATTTTTTGAGATTTGTTTTGTGGCCTTACATGATCTTTTCTGGAGAATTTTCCACATGCATTTGAGAAGAATGTATATTCTGCTTTTGGATGGAATGTTCTATATATATCTATTAAGTCCATCTGGTCTAATGTGCCATTTAAGATTGTCATTTCCTTATTGATTTTCTATCTGGATAATCTATCCATTAATGTAAGTGCAGTGTTAAAGTCCCTTACTATTATCATGTTGCTATCAATTTCTCCCTTTAAGTCTGTTAATATTTGCTTTATATATTTTTGTGCTCTGATATTAGGTGCATATATATTTATAAATGTTATATCTTCTTGATGGATTGACCCCTTTATCATTATGTGGTGCCCCTCTTTGTCTTTTATTACAGTCTTTATTTTAAAGTCTGTTTTGTCTGATATGAGTATAGCTATACCAGCTTTCTGTTTCCATTTGCATGGAATATCTTTTCCCATCTCTTTACTTTCAGTCTGTATGTGTCTATACTTCTGAAGTGAGTATATGGCAATATATGGCTGTCTTTATTTTTTTTAATCCATTTAGCCACACTAAGTCTTTTGATTGGAGAATTTAATTTACATTTTAAGTAATTATTGATAGATATGTACTTAATGCCATTTTGCCATTTATTTTCTGCCTTTTTTTGTAGTTTCCCTTTCTTCCCTTCTTTCTCATGGTTTGATGGCTTTCTTTGGTGTTTAGATTCCTTTCTCATTTTCTTTTGTGTATTTACTGTAAGTTTTTGATTTGTGGTTACTGTGAGTTTCACATATATTATTCTAGGTATATCACAGTCTATTTTAAGTTGATAGCAACTTAAATTTGAACACATTCCAAAACTCTACATTTTTACCCCTTGTTTTGTGGTTTTGATATTACTTTTTACATCTTTTTTATTTATCCCTTAACTAATTACTGTAGCTTTAGTTAATTTCAACACTTTGTCTTTTAATCTTCTTAATAGCTTTATAAGTGATTAATCCTCTATTAGGTACATTACTTAACTTCATATCATTAAGGTCTTTTTCTGAGGTTTTTGTCTTGTTCTTTCATTTGGAACATTTCTCTATCTCCTCATTTTACTTGAGTCTATTTGTTTCTATGTATTAGGTGAAACATCTACCTCTCTGTCTTAAAGGACTGGCCTTGTGTAGGTGATGCTCTCCTTTTTGTTCAAACTTGCCCTAGTTCTTGGTTGTCTCTTGAACCTTTGTTGATTGTCTAAACCACCTGATTTATTCTTGATAAGTTCCATTGTTGAGGGTGTGCCAAGACTTGTCAGTGATCTAAAGGGAGGAATCTCATTTAGCACCTAGTTTCAGGCTGATTGGAAACCAGACCCTCAGGCAGCAGCTTTTAAAGTATGCAAATATATAGTCCTGTGGGTCCACAATTGTAATCCCTGTTGGACTTCAGACCAGGAGATCCGGAGGTGGCAGTTGCAAAAATTGGGGCTCCAAATGAGTGTATAAGCTCCTTTCTAGGAAGTCTTGTTAAGCTGTAGCGGTACCAAGGGGGTGTGCGGGAATGATTTCTTCCTGCTTATGTTCCATGGGTGTGCTTCTTCAGCCTCAGGGAAACCTGAAGCCTGTCCCTCAGGCTGAAGCTCCAGGCTAAGTACATAGGCCTTTTTCACAGGAAGATTGGGGCTGTGTTTCAGTCAGCTGCCCTGGGCGTGGTGGCCTGCCAAGTGTTGTCTTTCCAATTGTTACAGTCCCATGGAGCTCTGGAACACCAGCCCTCTTGGCCACCAGTGCCAGTTGATCAAGGGGTGTCCCCTCTGTGATTTGTGCAGGCCTGCTGGCTTTGGCAGAGCAGCTGGAGAGTGTAGTGGCCAGGGCATGCTTGCTGGCTTCAGAAAAACACTGGGAAGCTGTTGTGTCTAAGCGTGCCTGTGGATTTCAGCAATGCAGGGCGCGTGAGCCTTATCGGTGCATGTGTGCTGGCTTGAGGCTGGGTGTGGGTTCACACTTGGCATTCCTAGTCAGGGGGCATGGATGCCACTGGTTCTGATTTTCCCTAAGTAGTCAAATACATGAAAATATGGTAAATTTCAGACTTATTTTCTTACTTTTATTTTTATGTTGTGGTAAAATACACAAAACATAAAACTTACTATCTTGATCGCTTTTAATTGTACAGTTCAGTGATAAAGTACCATCATATAGTTGTGCAAACGTCACTACAATCCATCCCTAGAACTCTTTTCATCTTGCAAACTGAAACTTTTCTACCCATTATACAGTAACTCTCCATGAGCCCCTTCCCTCAGCTTCTGTCAACCACCAGTCTACTCTTTGTTACTATGAGTTTAGTGTTTTTTTTTTTTAAGTCCACATATAAGTGAGATCATGCAATATTTGGCTTTCTGTGGCTTATTTCACTTAGCATAATGTCCTTCAGGCTTATCTACGTTGTCACAAATGGCAGGATCTCCTCTGTTTTAAAGGCTACATAATATTCTATTGTATGTATACTTATATGCCATATTTTCTTTATTCATTCTTATTTTGAATAAAAATATCAAGAAATACTAAAACCTCTTAACATGGTATGTAAAGGTTAGTGTACCATTCTTGTTTCAGAATAAATAAAGTTGTACCCTGTTATAATACTGATGATGAAGATGAGGGTAACATTCATCCTTCAAGCATTTTCTGCTCTTGTGAGGAAAAGATATGCCCCTGCCATAAGTAGAGGAAACCTGCACAAAGGATGGCTGGGATTATTACTTGTTAAGACCTTAGAACCGAGCCTGGCAGGGTTGCCTGGGTGGCTCAGTTGGTTAAGGATCCGACTCCTGATTTTGGCTCAGGTCATGATCTCAGGGTCGTGAGATTGAGCCCCAAATCCGGCTCTGTGCTGAGTGTGGAGTCTGCTTAAGATTCCTGTGCCCCGCCCCCCCCCAATGCACTCGCACGCCCTCTCTCTAAAAAACAAAAACAAAAAAAAACCCCAGAGCCCAGCACACAGTGAGGACTACATCAGTGTTACTTAAATTAAATTGCACAGGACTTGGCAGCCTATAAGCCCTTTCATGAATGTTGCTTTATTCCCCCTTGCAACAACCCTGGAGGTTTGGTAGGACAGGGATTATTATTTCCACTTTACAGATGAAGAACCCGTAGTTCAGAGAAGTTAAGGAATTTGCTTAAGGTTACTCAGTGACTAGAAGGGATTAATCTAGAATTCAGGATTCTGTTTTCCTTTCGGGTGCTCAGGAGTGATGGTCAAGTAATTGGGTGCTCTAAAGCTATGGCTTCTTCTGGGTGGCCTTTTCACCATGGCTCTAGCTTCCCCCAGGCTCCAGTGACACCATTTCCTCCCCTTGACCCTTCTGGACATTTCACCGCCCTTGTTTATCTCTCTACACTTCAGCTCTGTGAGTAGTCCCTTTATATTAAAGTCTCTTTATTTGAACCATCTGGGGTGAATTCTGTTTCCTGCTGAGACCCTGACTGTTATAAAGACCAATATTGACTTGCTTATTTTTAGATTGCCAAGTGAGGGGATAAACAAATAAGCAAAACCCAAACAAAACTGCTGTTTACTACTGCTCCATTTATATGATTAAAACAAAGTTCTAACGCAGAGAGAAAGGGAATAATTGTAGCAAATCTCACTATATTACTTTGTTCTTATTTTATTATGACCTGGTAAAAACCGTATCAGAGATTGGATGGTGTCCATGGGCCAATATTTGGAAGCAAATAGGTGAGATCACTTCACCGCTCTAGCAGTTTGTTCCCCTGGTACTTAACATAGTTAGAAAGAGAGCACAATACACCATACGTGCATTTCCCAATATATGGTATAATGTACTCTTGAAGTTTCATATAAATGCTCCATGGCTCTTTTCAACCTGCACTGAACATCTATTTTGTATACCTCCCCCTCCTCCCCCAAATTGGGGATATACAGGTATGTAAGACACAGTTCCTGCCATCACAGTCTAGTTGGTGTGACAGACCAGAGGAATTGTAATATATTGAGGACAATGCCAGGAGAAAGGTCAGCATGAAGCTGTTCCAGGAGCACATTGCAAACACAGCAACTAAAATTCTTGGGGATGGGGGTGGAGTAGTGACGTCTAGACCAGGTGACATTTGAGCTGAAGCTTTGAAGCATTGTAAGAGTTTGCCTAATGGACAAAGGGAAAGGACCTTTCAAGCAAGAAGACCAGCTTGAATAAAGGCGTGAGGGCATGAGAGAACATGGTACCCATGGGAGTGTGTCCTGAAATTAACCTGGTGTGGCTGAATTGCAGGGTTGAGGGTGAGACACAGAATGGAGCCAAAGGATGAAGAACTTTAGATTTAGCACTGAGGGATTTAGCCTTGATAAAGGCAAGCATCTTTGATTTATTGGAGGTTGTTTTTTTCCTTTTTAATAAGTGGTGTGACATGGTCAGATTGGCATTTAAAGATCACTCTGGTTATCATTTAAGAGATGGATTGGAGGGGACTGAGATTAGGGGCTCAGATTCCAGTTAGGATATCATGGTAATGGTTTAGGAAATAAAAAAAAAAGTGAGGTTCTTGGTTAAAGTGACAGAGTAGATGCAATATTCCCAGTTCAAATCCCCTCAAATCCACCTCCTGATCCAAGGGGCCAGTCAGGGAGAGGCTTTCTTTGAATTTTCCTCTTAGCTTTAGCCGACAATTGGCTACCTCGAACCCTAAGCCCCATCAGTCTATGAAAGGTGGCAACTAAGAAATTCCCACCTTCAGGGCACCTGGTTCAGGCGGATAAGCGTCTGACTCTTGATTTCAGCTCCGTTCCTGATCGCAGGGTTGTGGGATCTAGCCCCGCATCAGGCTCTGCCCTTAGCATGGAGTCTGCTTGAGATTCTCTCCCTTTTCCTCTGCCCCTCCCCCCACTCATGCACACATTCTCAAATAAGACCTTAAAAAAAAATTCCCACCCTCTCATGATTTTTGGACTCACACAGAGTTTGGAGTCTCATGAATGCTATAATTTTACAAAGTGGTGTATTGGTGAAATAAAAGGCAGACTGTGTATCCCAGGAAATATTTCCAGGTAATTGCCACTTCCTTTGATTTGTGAATACTTTGCCTGTGTGTTTGTGTACTTAGGGCCTAAGGGTTTGGGGGAATCTTGTCTGTGTGTGTGTGTGTGTGCGTGTCCCCTGTTCTCTCGATGCCTACTTGCCCGCTATCACCTTGCAAAATGAAGCCTTGTTTGCCATCTGCCTAGGAGCAAACCTCCTGATTGCAAAGTTGGATGTTGTGAGTTTTCAGATACTGCTTTGTGACTGGGGCTACATTTCTCTGCCCTTTCAGGTTTTTCATTCCAAAACAATGAAAATTTTATACACCTACACTAATCATTTTCATGAGCTGTGCAGCATGGGAGTTTCGCTTTTATTTATCACATGCATCACTTTGTCTATGTATTTGTATATATGTGTCTGAGAAATTTTCTTACTAGTTCCATGGGAAACTAGGAAATTTGCTTTACCTAAATCTGACCTATGCATCCCTGTCTTACTGGGTTGGGGAGCATTAAGCAAATTAAGTTTTCTGAGACTCAGTGTCATCATGAATAAAGTGAAAGGATTTTATAAACTCTAAAATGCATCAAGAATACTATTATTGTTGTTATTAACACAATTTGGGTATATTTCAAATGTCAGTGTAACCTTTTTAAAGATACTCTTCTGGGGCGCCTGGGTGGCTCAGTCGTTAAGCGCCTGCCTTCGGCTCAGATCATGATCCCAGCGTTCTGGGATCGAGTCCCGCATCGAGCCCCGCATCGGGCTCCCCGCTCGGCGGGAAGCCTGCCTCTCCCCCCTCCACTCCCCCTGCCTGTGCTCCTCTCTCACTGTGTCTCTGTCAAATAAATAAATAAAATCTTAAAAAAAAAAAAAAGATTTAAAAAGATTTAAAGATACTCTTCTGACAGTGGTTATGGTGAGTCTAGATGGCTCTTACAAATTTCAGATCTGGTATCTTTTATAGCTGAATACAGAGAACCTACTCTTGACTGAAAAGAATTGATTGTGTGTTTATTAATGTTTTTTTTTTTATTTTTTAAAGATTTTATTTATTAGAGACCACGAGAGAGGGAACACAAGCAGGGGGAGTGGGAGAAGGAGAAGCAGGCTCCCCGCTGAGCAGGGATCCCGATGCGGGGCTCGATCCCAGGACCCTGGGATCATGACCTGAGCCGAAGGCAGACGCTTAATGACTTAGCCACCCAGGCGCCCCTATTCATATGTTTAATTCTGGAGAAGTTTTTACTATGGTTCCTGCCCTGTAGCTGGCTACTATTATTAATAATTTATTATAAAAAGTAAACTTTTAAAAGTACTTGATAGCTGATACTGCATTTTCACTTACATCAGGTAAATTGATCCTCACAATAACCATGTGAATTAGTTTAGATGACCATCATTATCCCCATTTTACAGATGTAGAGACTGAGATTCAGAGAGGTAAAATTGTATCTAAGTTCATGTAGTAAATAATTAGAGCAGCAACCTGAGTTGCGTTGTTCTCCAGATTCCCTTGTCTTCCTATTATACCACCTGTGTTAGGTTGTAATATTTATTGACCCGATTTGTTTTCCATTTCATGGCCCTGCTCCCCTGCCATATTTTCATGTTGCTGGAATATACTTTTGTAACTCATTGACTTTGAACTTGGCCATGTGACTTGCTTTGGACAATAGATTGTGAGCAGATGTGATACAAACCTTGTCTAAGTAGAACTTGTACATGAACTTGCATGGCTTGGTCCTACAACTTGAGTGTCTGTGCTCTGCCATAAGAATAGCATGCTCCAAATAGGATTGTTCCTCGTGCCTGTGTCTTACTAGGAGAGAACATTTGGAGCTCGGTGGAGCCCAGTGGAACACACTGGAACCCAGGCAAGCCCAGCAGAAGCCAGTAGAACCAACCTTTGGCCCTCAGGTAATGAGGGCAAGAACTAAATGTTTGTTGTTATGAACTACTAAGATTTTGGGAGTCTTTGTTGTTGTAGCAAGAACTAATAATCCACCGTGTTTTTCTTAGGAGCTAATTTGGTTCTGAGACTTTGATGGGTTCCATTCCATTCTTCTTGAGCCTTTTGATACTCCAATAAAAATCCTGTGTAACCCAAGGACTAAGCCAATTATCTGGCCCAAGCACAAAGCCTAGAGTATGCAAGTCTTCAGTACATGTGTGTGTTGCTAAGAATGATGAAAACCTGAAGCTCTAGTTCAATGGCCCTGTATTGACCCAGAACAGAGAACAGAATGCTGCATCCTGAAGGACTTTTTGGTAGGCAAGGAAGTCTCTGGGTGAAATGAGGTAAGCAGGGGTAGGAACTAGGACATGGAACCAAATCTACTCAAACATGAGAAGAGCCTTGGGGAGAAAGCTCAGTTGTAAAAGGATGTTCAGCTAAGCTGTCATGGTGTGGAGGCAAGTTTGTAATATCACTAAAAAGAAGCACATTTTCTTGGAACTTTGCAGCCAGCTCATGCCCGTTTTGGTCTTATCAACCTCAGGCACAGTCAAACCTCTTATCCTTCCAGAATGTAGAAAACTGTCACCAGAGGAGTAAGCCTTGACTGCCTTGCTCTACGGAAGCTATGCCCCAGCCACACTCAAGGCATGTTTGGCATCACTGTAACTATAATTTATTCTCTTACAGAAAATATCTCCAATGACTGGAACCACATTTGTCTTACTAACAGTAGGAACTCCATGAATATTTGCATCATATATAATAAGTCAGAAATTCTTTACCTTATCTGAAAACTGGATGTTCTTGGACAGTCTTTTTTTGCAGTTCTCTCCAGTGAAGACTACGCTGCCTTTTTCCTGGTGGCTCCACGGAATGGAGAGATTTCTATACAGTCCTTGGCCTCTTCTGTTGCTCTCTTGTCACTCTTCACAGATTCTTACCAGGCTCTTGGCTTTTGTAATCTGTGGTTCCATTCACACTGCCCTCCACTAGATTGTCTAGAAATCTGCTGACTTCTAAATTGCTCTCATCTTCATTGATCATCTTAACCCAAATCACAGCGTTTCCTTGTATCCTATCCGAAGTTGCCTTTCTTGGAAACTTTAGTATCCTTACTACAGATTAGTTTCACAGTTCCTCAGCCTCTTAAAATCTATGGCCTTCATCTATACTCTGTATATCAAATATTTTTAAACCTCAGAAAAAATAGAATTTTAGCCATTCAGTGCAGGAAGTGCCCTTAGGGATCATCTAATTCAATGCCATTATTGTTCAGATGAGGTGATGTGAGCAAGGACTTGGTCAAGTGAGTTAGCAGCAGATCAGAGAATAGAACCCAAATGTCTTTCTTTTCTTTTCTTTTAAGATTTTTTAGTTTATTTGAGAGAGAGAGAGAGCGACAGAGAGCATAAGTAGGGAGGAGAGGGAGGAGCAGGCTCCCTACTGAGCAGGGATCCTGACACGGGGCTCAATCCCAGGACCCTGAGATCATGACCTGAGCCAAAGGCAGATGCTTATCCAACTGAGCCACCCAGGCACCCCCAGATGTCTTTCTTCCTGATCTAGGATTCTTTCAGCTGCACCATCTTACCTTTCCAGGCATACTTCTCTTGTCTGGCCATCAATATTAGTGTGTAATCACAGTGTATATGACATACCTGGAAGTGTTACTACTATGAACGTGAATCAAAACATGCAAGGTTCAGTTTGAATTTAGAGAATATGTTCATGCTTGAATTTTCTTCTTGTTTAAGATCTATAGGAAAAACAGAGACTTGATTCTAGTTTAAATTAACCCATAAGACTTCCTTAAAGAAAGTTACTTCAGCTTCCTTCTTAGCAATAGAATGAATTTTGTTAAATTCAAAATCATTTGTTGGAGGACTACATGCCATGTACTGAACACACAGTGCCTGTTTTCAAGGAACTTACAGATTAGGAGGGGAGAGAGCGACGTAGAGTTAAATGCAATACAGTGTAAGAAGAGGTATAACAGAAGTATGCATAAAGTATTGAATGAATGCCAACAGGGAGGAGTCACCCTTGCCTATAAAGGCTTGGAAAGTCATAGGGGATGTGACTCTTAAACCATATCTTCAGGATAAACAAAAAGAATAAATATCCTTAAGATAAGTAAGGATACATTTCCTAGATAATTGAGCCTGTGGTGGTGCTGGGGGCAAGAGGTGAGGAAGAGGCATAGGGTTGAAGATTAAAAAGTAATTCATTGGATTGTGCAGTGTGGAGCTCACAGGTATTCTTGGTGAGAGCATTTAGGGGGTTGAATTGAGAAGTGAATGATAGTCTGAGTATATTGGAAGTAGGCAACTCTTTCTAGATTCTTAGCTTTGAAAAAAAAAAGGAAGGAGAGGGCAGTAGCTACTAGATAGGGATATGGGTAGAGGGGAGTAGGAGAGAGCATTAAAGTTAGAAGATAACTGCTTATGTTTCTTAATAGTGGTGGAAAGATCCAGTAGAGAGAAAGGATTTAAACCACCAAAAGTTGAAGGACAATCGATGAGAAGGGATAAGGCAAAGAATGAAAAGGAAGAAGTTAGAAGGAGGAACATTTCTTCCTTGGATATTGGATATTGAAGGGAGAAGGTCAGGAGAATGTGGGTGTAGGATGGTTGTTAGTATAGAGGATAGAGGATAGGGAATCCAGACTAGAGCACATGTTTTGTCCATGAGATAATTTTTTTGTGAAATTGTCTGAGAGGGAGGGATTTAGGGAAGACCTAGGAGGCTTGAGGAGGGATTTGGAGGAGTCACTGAAGGGGACAGAGAGTGAACTGGCCACAGACAAGTAAGAGCAATGCTAGTAAAAGCATTTTGAAGGCTCAGCTGACATTAAAAAGCTCTAGCCTATCCTGACACCAATCTGAAACATGGTGTCACCTTCTTGGACTCCATCTTGGATGATATCCGAGGATAACCAGGATGAAATGGCATTTTCTTCTGTTGGGGTCTCTATAAATTTGTGTTTGGCTTAGGGTCTTGTCAATGTTAGGTTCTAAGCACTGGATTTTTACTTTATCTCTTGGTTCAGCTATTCCATATGCTTTTATGGTTCTGTAAATCAGGGTTGCCCAGGAGAAAGGATAACAGCAAGAAATTCCCTGAATTCCCCAAGAAGCCACAGGACTTGATTAACACTTACATATGGAAATGCCACATTCCTAATAAAAATAAAACCCAGAAATCTCCAAGTTGGCACTATAATTAGAATTCTGTGAAAGGGGAGGGCAAATGAATCAAGAAATCTCAGTCTTTTCCCCCAAGATTCACTTTCCTGCTGGAGTTTCTCAAGTATTATTGGTGCCACTATGATGCTTTCCTCCAAAGAACACCTTCTGCCTCTAACATTTGGGGTAACTACATAGGTAAAAGACTTACCCACTTGTCCACCTGAGTTGTTCAGTAAGACTTGGATGGAGGTGGCAATGGGAAAATAAAGATATGAATCTAGATCTGCATTTAAATTACACGTTTCTAGCTTGAGGTCCTAACAGGACTCCCTACCTTCCTAGTTGTCTCTCCTCCTTCACAAAGGGGGCACACTTCTGTCATTCACATTTTATTAGAATAGCTACAGACATTTTTACTTCTTGATGTTAGATCCAGAAAGAGAAGTGGAACTCTGTCACCCACCTATCTGGAACTTTACCTCATGATTTTTCTTTTCTGAGACCACTTTCTTCTATAGGTGGCCTCAGCTTCGGGGATATCCCCACGTTAGCCACCGTGGAGTAGCCTTCTTTGTAGGTCTTGATCAGATAATGGTAGCAACCAACAGCACAGTGACCTCAGTGGTCACAGAACAAAATTAATTTCCAAGAAGCTTGTTTCCTTAGAGCAAACGTGATAGATACGTGGTAACAGTAGCAGCAAGAGCCTCCAAATTTCTTTTAGTTTCATTTATTAGGTGCCTGTTATGTGTTTTATGATTTACATATATTATCCTTGATCCTTATATAAACTTTGTTGAGAGCAATATTATCTCACAGGTGTGAAAAAATAAGGCTCTGAGACAAGGTAAGGTTACAGAGCAAGCGGCAGAATTGGGAATCTAATTAGAGCTGTCTGACCTCAAACTAATGTCCCTTCCTGTTTCTTCTCACATTTGGGCCTCATGCTTAAAATCTTCGTGCTGAAGACCTTAGGAGGAATGGGAAGTTTTGGGTGTGTCTGCGGGAAGAGAGAAGCCAGCCACATTCGGCACTGCTCAGGGGAAAGTTCAGGGAAAGAGAACCATAGGGGTGACCTGGTCCAGAAAAGACACTAGAGAGACAAGTGTTGAATCTGGATTCTTAAGTGGTTTGCTCTGGGGAAGAAGTGGCCAGTATCTTCCTCCAGAGTCTCCACAGATCTTTAGTGAAGTTGACCTTGCTCATTGGTCATCTTTGGAAGGACCCTGAAGAGGTTTCAGTCTTGCATTTGAGTGGATATGAGGTGAGAAGAGAGAGCATTCAGGGTACTGAGGAGCTGGGATAAAGGCCTTTGGGGATAGTTATGTGTGAGGAAGATTATTCGTGCCTTCGTATGAGATCTGGACGGGTGGGTGGTGGGTGGATGGGAGGGGTAGAAGGAGAGAGAGAGAGAGAAGGAACAGTCCAGGAATATAAAGTATAAGGGCCAGTTAAAGAGATGATGAGCTCTAAACCAAAACAAAGCAGTGGGAATAGTGAAGAGGGGCTAGGTTTGAGGACGATTCTGAGGTAGAACCAAAAATCCTTGGAAATTTAGAATGAGAAAGACAGTGGGGTCAAGGCTAACTCCAAAATTCAGGGGCTGTATGTATCTTGAGAATACTGAAGGAAAGAAGATTGAGAGCCCCAAAAGGAAGAGTAGGCAAGTATTGTATTATAAAAAGAAATAGCAAAAGATGTTTCTAGTGGGTGGAACTGTGACTTTCATACTTACTGAAGCTTCAGCCTCAGAATCCTTTTCGGTAGTTTAGCTGAAGCCCAGGAAATGCCAGATGCAGTTTTTTGGTTGGAGGTTGGGGAAGGGCGAGCCCCACCTGCTACCTCCTCCATGGCCCTTCCTGGGGTTCTCAGGAGTTGCCATTGATTCTCTGAGCACAGTTTGAAAAATTCTGCCTCCACTTCCTCATCTGCACAGTGGGATACTATGTAGTCCATAGGTCATGAGGCTAAAGTGAGGGTTACATGAGTTACTTCCTAATGGGGAGCAAACCTCTTAAGTTTGCTTTTGTTCTTACTCTTATTAGAGCAAATTAATTTGTTTCTGTCCTTTTCTGCTTTTTAAACTACTATGTTCCTATTACAAGAAATGTGCAGAAAATACTTCAAATTCTGTTTTAGATGTGAGCATTTTGGTCTAGAGACCTATTTTAATCACACAGGAAAGAGTCCTGTAACGTTAACTTTGCCCTTTTAAATGGCTCAAACACACTCCGAGGGCAAAAGAAACCTCTGAGCCTAAGGTTTTGGAAGCAGATGTAGCAGATGATGATATTGGGGCTGATCTTCCTCTGGAGCCAGGGCATTCAGTGGCAATAACCAACACGCCAAGAGCTTTTCAGTTTGCCTGGTGCTTTTTCCATCCCTGTCGTTAAATGCTCATAGATTCCTAGTTATTGTTCAGATGTTAAGGGTGAGAAAAACAGAGGCTTAACCCGTATCCATGAAGAGGCAAGATTCCTTCCAGGTCCTCTGATTCCACATCCTGTACTCTTTCCGCTCTCCCACATCGGGTAGGAATTAAGTGGAAAAGCTCATTTTTCCTTTGAGGTCATGGAGGTCCAAGCTGGCTACTTACTGCATTCCTTGTTTGAGAGTTCAGGGAAACGCTGGCCAGCGTGAAGCTCCTTCCTATACATTTTCCTAAGCCCAAGTGGGAAGATGAGTGGAACATGGCCTCGTTTGTTGTCTAGAATCCAACAAGTTTCCAGTAAACACCGTAAGTTCCCACATACATTTTCCAAATGTGCGCCCTCCTGGTGGGTTGGAGAAAGTGGACTTCGAGTTCTTAAAAACCTTTCTGCCTCTCCTTCTACCTCTCCTCCCATACTTTCCGTTTTACACAAGGATCCTTTTCATTTTTAAACCTCCTGATCTTGTAGCCTCAGTCAGTCATCTGTTTTGAATCTGACCACATCTAGTCGTGGTACATACTTCAGGTATAGGCTCCTAGGATGCTGACCGAAGAAAGGGGGTGAAGCAGTGGGAGAGATGAGACTGTGGCAAGGAAGCTTGTAAACCACGAAAGGGAAGCTTAAAAATTCTGCAGTCACCCTAACATGCTTTCCATCCAGAAAACTAGTAGGAAAGAACAGCTGCGCTGTCCTGCTAAGCTGATTGTTCCAAGACAGAACAGCTCTTTCACTTCACACTTTCCCTCCATTTCCTCTCTCCCTTCTTGGCAACACCCTTTCTTGTTCTTCCATTCCTTAACTCCCTCTCTTGGGTCATCTACCACCTTGGATATTGTGTTTCTTTTCCATGAGAACCCACTGGAACAAAAGAAACCAAGACCTACAAACGGTGAAAAAAAGAAAACTGCTTAGGAGAAAAAGCTATTTTTTTTTTTTAAGGAGAAAGAGTGCTGTTTCCTGAGGGAATTAAAAAAAAAAAAATCAGCTCGTGTCCACCCCTTTGCAAAGTTGCGGATCAAGGTGGTGTTACTGCTCACAGATAATGTGGAAGCAACACGTAGGCTTGAAAAATGAACCATTCCTTCCTGGGTGAAGCTTAGCTGATCCCCCTCTGTCATAATTATCGACAGATTGAGATGGAAGGGATTATGGAACACATTGTCCTTAAAGATATTCAGGGGTGTGACCACGAACCACTCTGTTGGAAAAGACTGGAAGTGGTGCAGTTCATCATCACAGCCCCTGGAATGGCTGAGATATGCAAAAGTGCTGGTTTGATCCAAAAGGTATAAATAGCACATGAGGGGGGAGGGTGAGCAAGGCTTGCAGGCTGCTGTGTTTGAGGAACAATTTGACAGAGACAGAGCAAGATGATGATAACTTGGAAAAAGGATAATTTTTCATGATTACCTCTCCCCCCACCCCTTCCCGGAAAAGAATAGCTTGCACCCATCGGAATTCATGTGTGGGTTAAAGAGACATAGGGAGAAATGCAAATTGGCATCATAACAAAGAAAACATATTTTATCTTTTCCTTTTTCTGGGTCAACACTTTGGGGGCATGAGCCCTCTAACTGTGAAGATTCTGCTAAAAAGGTGGGGCATGTTGCTAGGGTTCCCCTAAGGTTTTAGACCTTTTAGAACGAGTCACTTCTTCCTTACTAAGTGCCCCTCCTTAAGTGCAAGTGCTTGGGGTCTGTGAGTGCTTCTGCAGACTGACCATGTGGCCTCCACCAGTTTTGCTACAAATGCATCTGCCCCATAAACGAAATGGTGCTAACTGCCATCAACGGTCTGAAGATAAATCCTGAAATTCTCATAGCAAAAATTTCAAATAGCCTGCCTGCTTTTTCTTCTAAGATAATGTTCAGTGATTTTTTAAAAGTTTGATTATAAAAGTAGCACATAGTCAATGTAGCACTTTTGAAAATAGGTAAAAGTGTGAAGATGAAGGAATAAGTGGTATCTATAATGACATCCCTCACGTGTTCACGTTAAGACTCCACGAGGACCTCGGAGTCTTCTGTCTGACCTGTTGTAGAGGTAGTTTTCTTGCACTCCTCCTCTTCTCTCCTTTCCCCTTTCTCTGCTCTTCTCCTGTCCCACTCTGTGTCTGGGGATTTGGTGCATTACCTCTGCCTTCTGGCTAATCCTCTGGTTCTTTCAGGAACTTCTCTGGTGGAGTGGGATGGTAGTTGCTTCACACCAAAATCTGATGAGCCTCAGGAATATATTACCAAAAAATGATTCCATTTATCTGCCAATAGAGGGGCACTCTAGAACAACACTAGCAGATTGCTGCCCTGTTGGAACACAGTACGTCCTCCAGCCCCCACTTCTGGAGCACGCCTCGGATAACAGTGGGGAGTCCTGGGTGGGGGGAGTGGGCTGAAACTAGGGTGGCCAGATTTAGCAGATAAAAATACAGATGTTTCATGGGACATGCTTAGATTTTAAAAACTTTTGTTTATCTGAAATTCAAGTTTAACTGGGCGTCCCGTGTTTTATCTGGCAAACTCTAGCTAAATAGTAGCTGAACCTCCAGAAAGACAAGGGATTAAAAAGACAAAAGAAAGAGACCAAGGAAAGTGGACTCATCAAGGTTCAGCAGGTTCATGGAAGAAGACCTGTTTGTTTCCAGCACTGGATGATTCTACCCCCAGGACCTCAGTCTGCCCCTCTTCCTCCCCTCTGTACCCTCAAAGTATCACCTAGTCTTGGTGATTCTGTCACCTAAAAACTATTCACTATCCCACCACCATTGTCCGTTCAGGAATTCATTGTTGATCACCTTGACCATTGTGATGCCTCTCTAGACCAGACTCTAATATTCTTTTTGTTGTTGTTGTTACAGTGCTGCTGAGAGGTCTTTCTAAACATAAATCTAGGCAAGTCCATTCTCAGGCTTAAAATGCTTCAAAAAGTTCCCGTTGCCTTTAGGATAAAGCTGAAACTAGAAAATCTTGCCAGACCTTCCTGATATGGCCTCTGCACATCTCTCTAACCTCATGTCAGGGTCCTCCTTGCTCCTTTATGTTCATCCTAATTTTTCTCCCAATTCCCTGAATAAGATATGTTCTTTCTTGCAGTATAACCATGGTACACCTTTCTTAGGCATTCAAAAAACCGTTATTTCTCCTCTACTAAACACAAGACATTGTGCCTGGTTCTACCCTTACAGAAGTATAGACCAGGGCCTCAACACTCAAATGGGACTGGGGCTGGTCTGGCCCATACTATTGAGGGCAAAGAGCTAGATGAAACCGTTTCCTTGTTCTAGCCTACCTTTTCCACTTTTGGTAGAAACATGGATGTAAGAAGCCTTTCTCTTGAACTGTCCTATTGGAAAGATAACATCACAAGCTCAATGATAAATGGCAGCTGACTTGGGCCTCAATGTTAGGGGCACAAGAGGGAGTGGTGAGGACTGGGGCAAACCAGGCCCCGTTTAAAGGGAAAATCACTACCCCGTTCCACCAGTGGTTACCATGAGGGAATTTCAAGAGAAATCAGAAACCTGAACTTTAGTACGAAATCTTCATTGTTGGCCAGTAATTAAGAACAATAACAACAAACTCACAAAACTGTGGGCCAGACAAAATATTTGTGCATGTGCTTTTTCTCTTGGCTCTCTAGGGTGAGAGCTCTATTCCAACTGCCCGATTCACACGTTGTATCCTGCTTACCTAGCACACTTGCTCATTCTTTAGGCCTCAGCTTAAAAATGACTTGTGGCAGTCACCTTCCTTAACTGTCACTCTCAACCCTTGACTCTATCAAGTTCTTCTCCTGGGTGTTTCTCTAACAGGGACACTACAGGGAAGCTTCCTTTTTGGATCAAAGCACATACTCCACTGTATTGTAATTGCCTAGGTAATTCTTTCTCTCCTAATCTGATAGTAACTTCCAAGAGGGCAACAGGTCTGTGGATGGTGTTAACTTCCGTTCCCACAGGGCATTATGCCTGGGGCATGAGGGTGTGTAGAATTGAATGGTCAAACAGATGGGTGACGTTTGTGTTCTCCAACGTGCATGCCGGTGCACCTGCTGCATTCTCTCTACTCCCTTAGAATTTAGGTTGTTTATTTGCAGGAATCTGCCCTCTCTGCCTTTTCCTCATCTTCATGCACCAGAATTTAGGTGGTTTGTTTATTTGCAGGAATCTGCCCCCTCTGCCTTTTCCTCATCTTCACGCTCCCTCCAGGCTTTGGTCAGCCGTCATTGTGCTCAGTTCTCACTGCAGAGATGTAAAGGGGGTTTAATCCTGCTCGCTTCTTGCCAGAAAGATCTGAGTATGAATAAAAAGCAGATCCCTGTTGATGCTCACTGTCTGTGTAACACCATTCGACATCCCTCTCCCCTTCACCAACTCGGTGGGGGTCAGTGTTTAACCATTCCAAACCCAGGGTCATCTGGCTCCGTAAGCGTTCCTTGATATCAGCAAAATGTGTCAAACACTTTTGATAAATAAAGATGATGCACTCAGAGAATATTTATTACAATAACTACTTCAATTAAGACCTGGATATTGTTCTAAGTAACATCTTCAGAGGAAATATTCTGTTGTATTTCAGAAGGCCATTTTTATCTCTTAAAAATTTGCACTGATTTATCAGCTTAGTTTCTGATCTATATGTAATGGGTGTGTGTGTGTGTGTGTGTAGGACCCTACAGGTGCCCTACCAAGGTGACCATTTTTGACCTGGAGTAGATTGGATGAGGTGCGGGGCAAAGATGAGGTGACCCTCTCTTCTGGGCAACTCCTGGGTCATGTGCTGGTTGCTACTGAGGGGCTGTTGTCAGTAGACAACAAGGAGCGAGCCAGGTTTCCACTGGGCCCCCAGGCTGATGATGCTGCCGGATGGCGCCTGCTCAGGTTGCTGCCTGATGTCTCCCTCATCTCACTCTGTTTCTGACCATGTGATCCCTCCTCTTTTTCTCAACCCATCGAGTCTTTAGTCTAGTGGGAGAACAGCTCGCTCTCAAAGTATGCTTTAAATGTCTTACACCTGGGCCGGTGGCTTTGAACTCAACATTTAAGAATATCCTCTTGTGGTTTTCTGGTTTCTCAGTGTCCCCTTTATTTACATCCAAATATTAGGTGACTCACATCTAGGTGTCTGGACATATGGGGAGGCAGTTGTCTTTGGAGGAACAGTAAAGAAATTCTGTGATGACAGTTGTGAAGGAAAAACACGCTGACTACTACTCCAAAATACACTTTTGTACCTGTAGGTGTATCTTCTATCCTACTTGCTTGTAAGTACATGTCTAAGATTTTAATGGGAGAACACTGTGGGTGGGGTGCAGACTTTTTAAAAATTGAGGCATATATGCTAAGCTGACCAGAGGATAAACCTTTGAAAAAGTGGAATAAAGATGGGCAGCTTGTATCACCCTTGGTTTGCAAAGTGCTTTTTTACTCATGCCCAGAATGTGAAACAGACAGGATGGGTGGTATTTTTCTTTGTAACAGATGAAGGCTCAGAGTGGTTATGTGACTTCCCCAAGACGCAAAGCAAGTCAATGGCAGAGGATCCAGGCCTTTGGACTGCATTCTGAGTCTCATTCTGCTATCTGCAGGCTGCCTCTCCATAATCTGGAAGGGTTAACCCTGTCACTGAGGAGTCTCTGCACCCGTGGTGCCTGTAGGGCAGAGACAGGGTGTATCCCCACCCACAGCACTTTACACACCGTCCTACGTTCTATGGACAGCCATCCCTAGACAGACAAACTTCCCTAAGTGAGCTTCCATGCGGAGGACCTCTTGGTCCCTTTTCTTACCATGGATGACAGGACTGCAGAAAACTCTTGACTTGTTTTTAAGTAAATGTTCACGTAGTCAATCCACCCATCAATTTTTATTTATTAATGCCTAGTCCTGGGCTAGACTGGGGGGGAGAGAGACGCATAAATTGTTTCCTCTCTGGCCAGAATGCAGAGGCATGAGGAATGAGGCTTGTGCCAGTAAGTGGCTGATGGTCCCCTGCCACGGTGTGAGTGTCTGGGCAGTGCTGTGGGACAACTGGTGGTGGGACCATTAGCCACAACCAGGGTCAGGGAATATCTTCATGGAGTGAACAGAGATGTTGATCAGGCTGCAGTGCAGGGAGGACATCCCAGCAGAGGGGTCAGCTTGAAGAAATCACGGAAGCCTGAGAATTACTAGGTTCGTAGGTCACCTAGGGGCTCACCAAAGATGGCGGAAGCAGCTTTGGAGATGCACAGAGAAGCCCTAAAACCTACACTAGGTCTGGACTTGAGGTGGAGGCAGGAGAGAATCACTGGGGGATGATGATGAGGACACTCCTAATAGTTTAAAAACCACCCTTCCTGCTGCAGTGCGGGAAATGAGACTTCAGGTGGTCCCATCTGTTAGAGATGGGCACCGGCGGACCGTGGAGGTGAACAGGGATCCGTTTGAGAGGTGTTCAGCAGAGATAAGTGACTGCGGGAGAGATGGATTTGCTGGGGTGTGGTGGGTGAGAGACGAAGGCTCTGGGCTGACCACCTGTTCCTGGGCTCGTGGACTCTGGCGCTCATGAGAAAGGGTCGGGGGATGAATCTGGTTTGCCCAGTAAACCAGCGGGCTCTGTGGTGGGGTGTCATGGGCAGGAGGGGATGCTAGTGCGGGGCTTCAGAGCGAGGTGCCAGCAGAGGTGCATGCTTCCAGCCTTGAAAGAAATCTGGCCGCAAAGCTCTTTGCTGCCTTCTCTCCTCCTGCTGCAACAGGAGCTGCCCATCTGAGAGAGGGCCCGCAATAGCCCTGAGGAGCTGGCTCAGGTGCTCCAAACTTCATCTTCACGGCAGGACCGTCATCTCGTGAGTGCAAGGTCCGCCGAGGCCATGAAGAGACAGAAAAGAGGAGCAACTTGCAACGCAGCTGCTATTAAAATCCAGAATTAAAGAATAATGCCCTTCCAGGCCTGTCAGGGGAGAAGAGGAATAAGTTCAAATTAAAACTCAGTTGATCTGGATCTGAAATAGATTTAGACCCACTCCATGAAGCCAGGACAGGTTTTAAAATCAAAACCCATGCTTTGGGTTCCTTTTGTGAAAGAAATGCCCTTCCTGGATGGAACACCCAAACCTCATTAAATTGCAAACACTGGACTATAAAAGATGGAGAATGAGCAATTCCACTTATAGACGCCGCAGCTCTCCACATGTTGCCCCAGAAGGACAATGAGTTCTAAAGGTCAGGGTCACACATGGCATGGTAAGTGTTTTTCCCCTTCTAACACTAAACAGGCTTGGAAGATGGCCAGGGAGAGAGAGAGAGAGAGAGAGGAGGAGAGAGAGTGGGAGAGAGTGAGTGAGAAAACAAGCATGAGCAGGAGGGACAGCCTGTAGTCAGCCTCCTTCAAGAATGGAAAAAACTTTTTCCCCCCTGCAGGAAAAAAAAAAAAAAAACCCTGAAGAAAAGCAGACAGCTGCTAACTAGTTGTCTAGCTGTCTATTTGTGGACACTTCCTTTCATCTTGTCATATCTTTTGTGCTGTTTGAAATGTTTGGAGCTTAAGAGTAGAAGAACACTCAGTGGAATCCAAACTTTTATTAAAAGAAAGGGAAAAGGAGGCAGCAAAGTTCTGACAACAAGTGTGTGTGTTCAGATGTCGGGGCCATATTCTGCCCAAATACCAAGCCGAGGAGCAATTTATTTCTAGCTAAACGAAGCCAAAAAACACACTTCCATTTAAAAATACGCAAGAAGATAACGTGTAAGAAACCAACCTATTTTGTGGCGGAGGCTGCGGAGAGATACAAATGGACCTGAAAAAAGGGGCCGGAGGAATGGGGCCTCCTTCCCTGGCTTGGTCTGGGTCTCTTTGTGCTGGTTCATTGGAATGCTAATATCTACTCCATTGTCCTGGAGAAGCCACTCTGCTTTCTCTCCCTGGAAGCCGTTCTCACTCTCTTGTCTTTGGTGGTCTTCACCAGCTGCTCCTATTAGCTTAGAGCCTCAGGAGATTTTATTTCCATGAATGTTGTTTTGCCCAGACCCTTTTTTTTTTGGGTCGATTCTCCAATTTGATTTTCATTCCTTCTTGCCTTCTTCGTCAGGGGTTAGCCCACCAGATTATGATTTCCTTGTCAAAATTAGAAACCCAAAGTGGACTGTCACAAGGATCCCGGGGTTTTTGCCTTTGACAGCCATTTCGGAGGAAATGGAAATTGAAATGTAGCAGGAGCATCTCTTCAGGGACCCTTTGATTTTCCTTTAAAGGGAACGAAGTCCTGAATTAAAATAAATACCTAGACTTCAGATGAGGTGACAGAGAATCAACAGAGGGCCCAAGTCTTTGTTTCTCTGGCTGGCTGTGTGCACCACAATTAGGGGAAAGAGCTCAGGGAATTATCTACAGCTCAGCTTCCACAGCTAGCTTTCTTTTCAAGCTGGATCCTTAACATGACACTCGGGAAATGTATTTGAAGGACTTCTCTGGGTGCCCATGGTAGGCTGTGGCAATTGCAGGTGGGCAGAAGCAGGAAAGAGGGGCCCTGCTTGTGTTCAAGTCCTGAAATACCAACAGCTTTCGGTCTGCGCATTTCCGTGGTACTTGGGGCTTTTTACCTGGCATCAGAATGAGTTGAGCTCCTCTCTCATTTCTTCCCCTGCATCAGGAGGCAGCTGGTGTCCGGGGACAGGGTGGTGTGATGTGGAAGAGCCCAGGCAAGTTCAGCCAGATCTGGCTTGTGCTACGCTTCTGCCCTGAGCCTCAGTCTCCTTACCAGTAGAATGGGGATAATCTGTGGTTGTGAGGATTATATGAGATCACTTATGTAACATTCCCAGGATCTGGAAGCATTCAAGAAGTATTAATCATTCTCTCCTCTAGTCGGCGGGCACTGCCTCCGTGGAAGACTGGGGTAGGATTCTAAACTTCAGAAAGTTTGATTCTGTGCCTTGAATGTGCAATGCTTTTTCATGACTCGGTAATTTATTTGGAGCTGCTGCTCTTCTGACTGGCATGGTCTTTCCCCACTTTTTCCCATGGCTTGCTCCTACGCCTCCTTCAAGGCTTAACGCAAATGTTCCCTCTTTCAGAGACTTTTCTTGAGCTGACTAAGGTCACCCTTGGCTGGTTCCTTTCTCATAACCCTGTTTATTTTTTTCATAGCACTGATGGCTATCTGAAATGGTCTTATTCTCTTGTTTTGCCTTGATATGTATTAATTACTTCCCTCTCCTGGAACGCAAGGACCACAAGGATAGGAACTTGCCTTGTTCACTAGAATACTGCCTGGCATAGACATTTATATACTTCGGTTTAGTGCTGGCTGGGGATATAGGCGTGAATGAGATCCAGATCTTGCTCTCCAGGATCTTGCAGACTTGTAAGCAAATAATTATAATGTGTACAGGATTCTTGTGACAATACTTTTGGCTCCCACAGAGGCTTATACACACCTAAGTGTATAGTATTCCGAGGTCAGTGTATCAGTGAAAGTGTGTTTTAGGTACAGTTGTGACAAAAAAGAAATATTTGACTAATATGCCTGGATGTCCCAGGTGAGGCTTCAAAGAGGAGAAGATAATTCAGCTAGGATTTGCAGGATGGATAGCAGATCCTGGCTGGGTTGTCTAGCGTGGAAGGGCATTGTAGACAGGGCACTGTAGACCTGGAGACACAAGGCAGTACGCAGCATATAATAGGGCATACCTTGTTCAGGTTTTTTTATTAAACCTATACAACTTACTCATATTGGCTTCTGCTCTGCATTCCAACCTGTTAGGGTTGTTCTCAATTCTTCCTCCTGACGTCTGTGATATTCATAGTCTCTTCTGACTTAGTCATCTGAAATGTGTCCATAAAGCCCTATAAAATTGGCCAGCATCTGGAATTGAAGAGGAAGGATGAAAATGGGCATAGCAAGTGAGAGATTGACCCAGGAAAGAGGTAAAATTGAGCCAGTCCCAGTAGGGTGGAATGTGGGGTCTGGATCTGAAATGGGAAAGGTGGATCCTCCCTCTTTTGTGTAGTCTTCTTGTGTCACTTCTTGTCTAGTCTTAGGTGGGTCATTTAATCTCCTAAACCTCAGTTTGGTCATCTGTTTTTTAAAAAAACTGTAGCTAATAATACCTGGTAAGAAGTGGGAATCAGAGGAAGAAAGTTTGATCTTCCAAGGAAACGACCACAGTTAAAGGTAGGGTTAAGGGCTGAGAGCACCTGGGGTGCCAGGATTCCATGGGCTGTAGGTACTGCTTTTTATTCATTTGCTTTTTTTTTTTTTGACCATTTCCATGTGTAGGTTTAAAAGCTATTTTCACTTCCCTTTTTTTCCAGTCGCCCCTACATTCATTTGTAACCCCGAGTATTGGTGTTTCTTCTACTTTCTCAGTCAACAGTTCAGCACTAGGGAGATTTCCATCCCAGATACTTATCTAAGAAGTGGATCAAATCCCCCCCCCCCTTTTTTTTGCCTATCTCCTCACAGAGATATTGGTGAAGATTAGAGAGAGTCACCTGGCATCTCACCTTGTGTCAGCATGTTAAATCCATTCTTTGGATTGCTTAGGGTGTGGGTCTCTCCCCCACACCGTTTTTATGATATGAGGTGGGGTTCTGCCTCCTACTGGCTGTGCCGTAAACACGTATCCAGTGAAAGCACTAAGGAACTCTGGGCATCATCTGATTCAGCTCTCCCATTTTACAGAAGACGAAACTGAGGCCTTGAGAGAGGAAGGTATTTGTTCAAGCCTGTCAGTCAGTCAGTGAGCCAAACAAAGTAAAACAGACAATAGAAGAAATTGAAAATCGTGTATGATATAACCTTCACCATTCCATTCATATTTAAAATCTGTGTAAAAACTACCAATATGCTAATTTGTCCCCCCAAAAGATCAGGGTGACTTTTAAAAATTTGCACTACAAAACTATTTCTATAAAGTAAAAACAAGCCACAGATTGGGAGAAAACATGCAAAAGACATTATCTGATAAAGGACTGTTATCGAAAAATATACAAAGAACTTTTAGAACTCAACACTAAGAAAACAAACAACCCTATTAAAAAATGGGAAAAGATCTGAACAGACATCTCATCAAAGACATACAGATGGCAAATAAGTGTATGCAAAGATGCTCAACATCATATGGCAGTCAGGAGTTGCAAATTAAAACAATGATATACTAGTACACACTTATTAGAATGGCTAAAATCCAAAACGCTGGCAACACCAAATGCTGGATACGATATAGAGCAACAGGAACTCTCATTACTGATGGGAATGCAAAATAATGTAGTCACAGACAATTTGGAGATTTCTTACCAAGCTAAATATACTCTTACCATAAAATCCAGCAATTGAACTCCTTGCTGTTTATCCAGAGGAGCCTGGTATTTAATCAAAACTGTGTCCACACAAACACTTGCACACAGATGTTAATAGCAGCTTTATTCATCATTGCCAAAACTTGGAAGCAACCAAGATGTCCTTCAGTGGATGAATGGAGAAATCAATGTGATACATGCAGACAATGGAATATTACTCAGTGCTAAAAAGAAATGAGCTATGAAGCCATGAAAAGGCTTCAAATGTATATTACTAAGCAAAAGAAGCCAACCTGAGAGGCTACCTCCTGTATGACCCCAACCATGTGACATTTTGGAAGAGGTAAAACTGTGGAGACAGTAAGAGTGTCAGTGTTTGCCAGGGCTTGAGGGGTGAGGAATGAATAGTGGAGTACAAGTGATATGTAGGTCAGTGAAACTATTCTGTATGATACTGTGTTGGTGAATACATGTCATTATACATTTATCCAAACCCACAGAACATACAACACCACGAGTGAACCCTAATGTAAACTACGGTTTTGAGTGATACTGATATTGGTAATGGGGGATACTGTGCATGTGTGGGGGAAGGGGGTATATGGGAATTCTCTACTTTCTACTCAGTTTTGCTGTGCACCTAAAACTGCTCTGAAAATAAAGACTATGTATTTAAAAAGTAATTGAGAAAATTAGGGTGAAATGAAAAGAGTGACAAGGAAATAAGTTCAAAACCTGGGTGAGGTTAGTGGATAAAATGTGGGCCTTAAGCTTTTACACACCTGCTAGAGGTGGGGCGCATGTTTAATTTCTGAGCAGCTGATTCAAAAAAAGGAATCATAGTATCCATAAGTGAGAAGTAATTTCGTACAGTACATCCTGGGACTAAGAGCAGAGAAGAATTTCTCTTGTGTTTCTTTGTACTGGGGACAGGATGGAGTAGTGAACAGTGTCCTCCACAACATTTGCTATGTGAGTAAAACAACAGGTTTCATGGGATAGAGGCCTTATACTGCAGTTTCCCCAAAGGGGTCCTAGTGTCAGGGACAACCTGGGGCATTCTGCCCTGGTAGTGTGGGTCTATATGAATATAAGCTAGGCAGGTCTCCTGAAAGGAGTGCCACCTTGGGTGCTGGGGCTGGCTGCTACCTGTCAGGAAAGAGGAGGATGCTTTCAAGTTCTCAGGCGGCGGACGGGACATTGGCAAGGATTGGCATTCACCGGCCATTAATTAAATGCCAGGATGGTGGAGTAATTTCAAATATAGCACTGTAATTGTGTTGACCTCCTTTCCTCTAAGGAACTTGTTTCAGTTTCTAGAAGAACATTGGATAAAATTGAAAGAGTGGGAAACTTAAAAAAAATCAACTTCATTGAGGTATAATTTGCATACAATGAAATTTCTGCCTGCTAGTGTGCAGGTTACTAATTACCACCCCAATACAGATACAGAACATCTCTGTCTTCTCAGACAGTTCTCTTAATGTCTCTTTCTTCTCTGTCAGTCTCTTCCTCCTGCCTCACCTCCCCGCCCCCTGCCCCAGGCAAATGTTGATTTGGTTTATTTGGTAAACTGATTAGTTTTGGCTGTCTGCTATTTCATATAAATGGATCATGTAATATGTGTTCTTTTTTCGTATCTTGTTTCTTTCACTTTGCATAATGTCTGTGAGATTCAGCAATATCATTGTGTATATGAGTAGTACATTCCTTTTTATTGCTGACTACTATTCCCACAAAGAGATTTTGGATACTAGCCCTTTATCTGATATGTCATTTGCATGCTTCCTGCTTCCTCTTACCTTTCTTGAGTTCAGCTAAGAGGGTTCCTCTTATATTTCTTATTCCCAGGTTGTAACACATGCTCAGGTAGTGCCTCTCCTTTATGGTGATGTTCCTCTTTGTCTCTGTTCCACCTGTGATGGACTTTTTCATTGAAGCTCCAGTGTTCTCTGGCGGCATGCCTGAGCATGCAAGTCCTCTATTTTGGCCTTAGGGCAAAACTTGTTCTAAAACAGCTTTTTCCAGAGAGAACAACATTATGTAGTGCTTGCACTGTTTAATAAACCCCACCCTCCTGTTATTTTCTCTTATAAAATCCAGTTCCTTGCCTTCATTATATTTATCACAGTTGGTAATTATATGTAACTTGTTAGTGGTTTATTGATTAGTGCTTGTCTCTTCAGCTAGACTGCTATTTTATTAATCACTGTGTACCCAGCACTCAGCATGGAGCTTGGCTTGAGTAGGTGCTCAAAAATATTTGTTGAATGAATACAGGGGTTCCAGCCATCACCTTGATCAGACTTTGATACGTGTGATTATGCTGCAGTCTCCATTATTGCACATCTCAGGATAGGATGGCTAAAAGTATGTCACTCCATGTAGGTGTCAGCTCCCTGACTCTATGAGAAGGTTTGTCCAAGTTAAGGGCATTCAGATCTCCTTTCCTTCATTTAATGTACGTATAATGCTGAAATCTTCAAAGCACCATTGGCAGAAGTGCTGTAGCCTCATCCTTGCATTGATGAGTACTTGAGATCCAGAGGAGTTTTTCTAAGATCTCAGGACCTGTCTATTTCAAGCATAATGGTTTTGGGGTTTAGAATGATAAGACTTGAGTTCCAATCCAGCTCTACCACCAAGTCACTGTATGATTTTGACTAAGTAGCTTAACCTCCTTATGCCTAGTTTCTAGTTTATTAGGACTTTTGGTATGTCA
This sequence comes from Leptonychotes weddellii, assembly GCF_054177405.1. NCBI lineage: Eukaryota > Metazoa > Chordata > Mammalia > Carnivora > Phocidae > Leptonychotes > Leptonychotes weddellii. The sequence continues at coordinate 56,601,498 of NC_138382.1, forward strand.
CTTCAAGCCATCTCCAGGCCAAATGGTTTCTTTGACTGTTGAAGTCTGCTTATCTTATGGGTACTTTCAACTGAACACAGCCGGATGTTCCATTCTCTTCTTAGAATGTGGGGTCCAGAGGTGAGAGTAACCACCACTGAAGATGTGGCCTGATTAGTGCAGAGGTGGGCATGGGGTGTTTTTCCCTTGTTCTGGGTCCATGTCTTACCTTTGCAGCTGAGAGTAGACACATTGTTCTCCTGATTGGCAGACACGTTGTTCTGACCAGGTTGGGATCCTTATTGATTAACACCCCTACCTCCTCTCTTCATGTCAGTCGTTATTATTATTGTTCTTATTTTAAAATTTTAAATTCAGTTTTTTTTTTATTATTCAGTTAGCCACTGTATAGTACATTATTAGTTTTTGAAGTTCCCTTGCCATCCTGATAGGTCTAGAAATAGAGAATCAAATCCTTTTGTTTATTTTCCTGTTGGTTCTCAATTTATCCTGTTGCCTCTGGGTGAAAGCAGAAGCCTACAGTATTGCCCTGATTTCCAGGAAAAATAAGGCCCAAACCACCAAACTCTATTATTCTCTTTGCCCAGTCATCTCCATGGGAGAATCCTCAGGGCAGGGTCATGTAATAACATTCCTGAGTTCTTATTATGGGGCGATGTCACATTCAGTAGGGAAGGTAGAAAGGCGGAAGTTTACACTGCAGTGTAGCAAGTGTATTGATAGAGGGAAGTACACCAGAGGAAGGACCCCAAACCATGGAGTTCACTGTATTGGCTGGAGGGTTATTTGGGGTTGATCTCTGGGCGATTAGTGTCTAGTTCTTCAAATCCTTTGCATTTTGAGACCTCTGTTCTTTCTGGTCTTCCCATGCCATAAGCCAGCATCGTATAAAAGAGGTAGTCTACACCCTGATAATTCATCCACTTATTCACTCAGTGAATACTGGAGGACCTTCCAGGTTCAGGGTTCTATAAGGGAACAAAAGAAACAAAATCTCTGTCCTCATGAAGATGGCATTTCATAGTCTTTGGGCTGATCTGCTTGCTTGAGGCCATTGTGTACCTTTCTTCCTGACTTGTTCCTAATATTCTTGGTTTCTGACCTTTTGGCTTTTTGCCTGTTTATGGCTTCAGGGTCACCTTATAGCAGAGACCTAAACTGCTTCTCTGGAGTTTCCTCACTGATATAATCCAGGCTCTTTTCCTGGCTGTGGATATGAGTTTTGAAAAAAATATTCTTCTCCACTTGATCAGAGCCCTGAGACCCGTTGCCTTCACACACGTGTGCCTGGATGCCAGCAGGTGGCATCCTGCATTGGCTTCATTTTAGCAATGCATGTCAAACTTAGCCGAGACGCTGGGTCAGTCCAATCCAGGGTGATGCTTGATATCAGATTTGTTGTGTGTGGTTCATAGCAGAACTGGGAATACATTTCAGGGCTGGGAATAAAGAGAACAAGTTGAACCTTACTGGGGAAGGGAGCTAGCAAGAGCTTTGCCATGTCTGGGCCCCAGTCAGATGGGCCAAGACTGGGGGCAACGGTCTGGGCTTATATAGCCTGTGACTAGTGACGATGATGGGGGAGGAAATAAGAATAATGATAAACACTGACATGGTTTTTATAATGGGCTGAACACTTAGCATATATTTACTAGTTTAATCTGGGACTTAATTTAGTCTGGGACTTTTCAGAGAAAGGGGGTGTCTTGTAAGGACTGTTCAAAAGAAGCTAGATGTTACCACTGAGGACAGACACCTCTGCAAAGGGCTCTCATTGTTCCTTCTGTTTCTCCCAGAAAACCTATCCTATGCTTATCATGCTTGACTTTTATGATGCTGAGTTAAGAATATGGAAAAAATGTTGTCCTTATGGGATAGCGTGGTGGGGAGGGGGTTTTAACTTCTGGAAACCTTTGTTACAGCTACTCCTTGTAACCCAGCAGGAGGCCTGACATGACCTGCTGCTATCATGCTGAAGAAGATAATGAAGCCAATAAGAATTCGAAAAGTCCATGAACCAGACTACTCTTTGCTCTTCTCTTTGTTGTCTGGAACCCCAGGGAGGCCGAGCATCAGGTGGAGGTGCTGGTAGTGGAAATGCTAGGGAAGGCAGAAACTGAGCCGATAGGGCTGCTTTCGTGAACATGCAAGGGGCCCTCCATTTACATGCTGCATCATCTAAAGCCACCTGGAGAACAGGATCATGCTTGTGCTTCTTGGTATCCCCCATGGTATCTTGACTGCAGGAAATATTTGTTGATGTAGGTTGAAGAGCAGACTTCCCCTCTGCGTGGGAGATGCGTAAGATGACCTGAAGGACTCTCTGAGACTGAGTTCAAGTAGATGAGGGAAATGAAACCTATAACCCTTAGCATATAGTAGGGGCTCATTAAATACATGTTGGATAAAAAACCCTTTCCCTCACTGGATGCCAAATTATAAAATCAGGGTTAAGAAAAGCTTTGAGAGTTATCTTGTTCAAGCAGTATTACTTTCTTTCAGTCTTTTCTAGGCAGTGAGGAGAATCCTAAATCCCTCTAGTGGACAATTCATACAGTCTGAGTAACTGGGCTCCTGGCCTGGAAGGACTCCTGCAGTGTTCTTTTTTTAAATTTTTTATTGTTATGTTAATCACCATACATTACATCATTAGTTTTTGATGTAGTGTTCCATGATTTATTGTTTGTGCATAACACCCAGTGCTCCATGCCGAACGTGCCCTCTTTAATACCCATCACCAGGCTA
>NC_138382.1:56604742-56621871 GCF_054177405.1 Leptonychotes weddellii
TCTTCTTTATCCATTCATCTGTCGATGGACATCTTGGCTCTTTCCACAGTTTGGCTATTGTGGACATTGCTGCTATAAACATCGGGGTGCATGTACCCCTTCAGATCCCTACATTTGTATCTTTGAGGTAAATACCCAGTAGTCCTGCAGTGTTCTTTTAAGCAGGGACACTTGATAAGCATTAAGAAGCCCTACCCAAGAATATCTGGACCAGTGCATTAGCAAAGTTCCTATTGTACAGAAAGGAAGACACACAAAGATGCTGCCCAGAAAGGCTTACTTTTCTCCATTCCTGGTAGAATTGAAGACCCTCCAGGCTTCCTGACTTGTGAGAAGCATGAATTGATTCCACAATCAGCTTTGAATTCACAGGTCTACAATTATTTTCTTTACTGATCTTCAAAAAACTCTTTCTCAAGCTTTCATTAATGGAGATTAGCCTTAAGGTTTTGTACTTTGTGGAAAACAGGCTTGCTATGTTCAAGAGGTTTGGGTATGGAGTTAGACCTGTCTGTCTTCAAATCTAATGCGATGTGACTTTGAGCAAATTATCTTTTGTGATCCTTAGTTTTATTATCTCCAAAAGTAGAACAAGGGGTGCTTGGGTGGCACAGTCGGTTAAGTGTCCGATTCTTGGTTTCAGCTCAGATCATGATGTCATCGTCCTGGGATCGAGCCTGGCATTGGACTCCGCACTCAGCATGGAGTCTGCTTGAGATTCTCTCCTTCTCCCTCTGCCCCTCCCACTTGTGCACTTGTTCTCTCTCTCAAATAAAGAAATAAAATCTTAAAAAAAAAAAAAGTAGAACCATATTACCTTACTGGATTACTATGAAGGAAAAAGTGAGGATATGTAATACTGGGCAGCTAGTAGGCATTCAATAAATATTTGTAATATTCAGTATTGGTCATATATATTCAATAAATATTTCCTTCCTTGTTACTGCTTTGGTTTTTGTTTCTCTGGCATTTTCTGTCTTTGTCATTTTTAGGCAGAGCCAATCCTAATGAGCCTGTATAAAAGGCTGGTAGCCTGTTTTTGGTTCTAGATCTTCTTTGCCTTTTCCCCTTAGAAAAGGAGCATCACTTTCTGGTTCCTTGTTGATTTTTAGAGGCATGACTGTTTGACAAACCATTGCAGGTGCTGTCTGCAGGCTGCCTAACGGGTCTTCATCTTTCACACCACTGACTGTTCAACTGATTTAGGGAAAGTGCCCCCCGCTGATGTGTAAGAAACAGATGTGGCGTAATTGTTCCGTATCTTTCCCCCTCTTCTTTCCTTCCATCTCCACTTCCCTGCAAGCTTTCCCAGGAGGCCTGATGGCTCCACTTACCATTTCCCACCTGGGAATATATTCTAATACTGTAATTTATTGCTAATTAAGGTATTACATTAGTACTTATGGAAACTTTTTCTTAATATATTTGTTGCCATTTCATCTGATGTTTATTATTTTATGGCCTGGTGTCCCATTTCTAGATTCCTTTAAACCTTAAAAATGCTTTCAGTTTGTCTTTGAACATCACCTCTATTTCTGCCTAGTTTGGTGGCTCTTCCCTTCTTGTCCTTTCTTAAGAAGTTAAATAGAAGTACTTGTGTGCGTGTAGTTAAACTGATACATAAGTGCCTTTAGCAAGCTTCTCTAGCTGTGTCATTCAGAGTGGCAGCACTCGAATAGAACTTTTGTTATCAATCCAGTTTCCTCCATCGACTCAGGTGGTTTGTATCTTGGAATAGCAAAATGCACATTTGAATCGTGGGCTCCTGGGGCTGAATGGGACCTGAAAGAAGGTCTAGTCCAAATCCCTATCTGATGCTATGCTAGTCCAAATCCCTATCTGATGCTATGCTTGACTTCCTTAGGCAGAACCTCTCACCTGCTTATGTGCTCGGACAGGCTAGAAAAAGAGAGGAGTGTGGTGCTGAATTCAAGAGACAAATTTCATTTTTGATGAATAAGTCTGTGATTGTGTTAATTTTAGTCCAGCAGACTTTTTGTGGTGGTTTTCATTATTGTTGAATTAGAATGTGTTGACTATTACTAGTCTGTGAAAATTGGTGGTCCCTTGGTGATTTGTGGATAAAGACTTTTTGCTGTTACATGTGTTGCATGTCTATGGTAGCAGTCTTCCTAGAGTTGCAAGAGGAACTTGGTCAGAGCGATTCCATTAATCCTGTTTTGTAACTAGGATGGAAAAATTCAAGGGAAACTCAACTGTCTCTGCCAAAACCCAGAAACTTGATGCTAAGGAGCTGCTTAATTGTGGTGGTTATTTTAGGTGTAATTATATAAACCCAGGATTCCCATCTTCTCTGGAAATGCATTTTTATCCTGACCTATTCCACAAAGGACTTGAGATAGCTCAAACATTGTATTTCTTTATACAGCAACCCTTCTCAAAGAGTTGAATGAGATATATATTTATTTTCCAAATTAACCCAAACTAAATTGTATTTTGGACATTTTTCAAAAATTTGAGGGGAAATGCAGTAGGAAAAGCTCTGGAATTGGAACCAGATGACCTCAGTTTTTCTCCCAGTTTCACTGATTGATAGCTGCGTGGCCTTGGATATGTCATTCTGATTTTACGTCTGTAAAATGGGGAAGATCATATAGATGATATAATAGTACCAGCTTTCATTTATTAATTATTAACGTGTGTCATGTATGAATTGTAGCTTTAAACCTCTCTGTGTCCCTGCGTAGTATGTTATGATGTTCCCTGGTTTAAAGATGGAGGCAGGGGAGGTGATGTGACTTGTCCACCTAAGTCCTATGTTTACACTTGTTTGCTTAAGCCTTTTCTGTGATGCCAGGGTCTCTCTGGATAGAGGGAGGAGCCAGATGAATGAGAGTCTGTTCATCATATGTTTTTCATGCTCCTGGAGAGATGGCCAATGAGTGTAGCTGTCTTAGTGCAGGACCCATCATCTTATTGGGGCTGCTGAACTCCCCGCCTCAGATAGGTTCACATTTCATAAGCTTGTTCTAGCTAAATAACTTGTTTCTTACCTGGGCAACTGACAAAGTTTATGATAGGATAACCTGGGTTCAAGTCCAGCTTTTCTTGCATTAGTTGCCTAGACTTAGTTGCTTTAAACAACACACCTTTATTATCTTGCAGTTTCTGTATGTCAGAAGTCCAGAAGTCCACAGTTTCTGGCTGAGTTGGGTCCTCTGCTCAGCGTCTTAGAGGGTGCAGTCAAGGTAACTGCCAAGCTGTTTTCTTATCTGGAGGTTCAAGTGGAGAAGAGTACACTTCCAAGTTTGGTCACGTTGTTGGCAGAATTCATTTCTTTGTGGGTTATGGGAGCTGAGGGCCTTGTTTTCTCACTGGCTATTGGCTGGAGGCCACCCAAAGTTTCTAGAGGTCGCCTGCAGTTCCCTGCCAAGTGTCCATTTCCATAGGCAGTTACCATGTAACAGCTTCCTTATTTCAGGCCAGCAGGAGAGCCAGAGTGCATTGGCTAGCAGAACGGAGTCTTACATGAAGTAATATAATCATGAGATTGACACCCCATCTCCTTTGAAGTATTCTATGGGTTAGAAGCACGTCACAGTTTGCACCCACGTTCAGGGGACTCCCAAATCTATTTTGGAGTTTTCTGTGGGAGCTGTAGATATTTTTTCTCTTACTGAAGGGTGGTCTTTGGCCTGGGAAGGGGTTATCATTTGTGGAGCCTCAAAAGAGAGGAGTGATAGGTGAAGGTGACACCTGCCTGGGTGATCACATTAGCCAAATCAATTTGGGGCATCGATGTGGAAGCCAAATCTTGTCACAGTGAACTGATGTTTGGGAAGTCACTTACCCTTTTTGAATTTTCTTAGTTGTTAGGTTGTAATCTTAATTACTTACCTTGTAGGGTTATGGTAGGATGATGGATGTCAAAAAAGCTATTTGCAAAAAGTAACATAATATGCTTATTAGTCACCTTCCTGCCCAGATTCTGGATCCCTACACACATCAGCTTCTGAAAGATGGCATAGTGCCAGCTTCTTTTCTAGGAATTCATCTGCCCCTGCCCCACAAAAATAAAAACGCAAACACTTTCTGGTATGATGAAAAATAATGCAGCGATTTGCACATTTTGGATGCTTAAAAATCAACAGGGGCCATTGTAAAGAGTCTTCCAAGCATCTTTTAAAAGGACTGACATGTCATCATTTTGCTGGGAGTTTTCATCTCTTTCATTCTACCTTGTAATTTTCCTTCTGGGCCAGTTAGAAAAAAAAAAAAAAGTTTAAAAAGCAGCAATAAAAGAAAGCCTTAAGAAAACACTCCCATGCCCCATAGTTAGCCAGAGCTTTCTGAAATGGTCACTTCCTGCCTAATTCTGGCCTTGAATCCTTATTCAGATGCCTGGGTTAGGAATCCCTGGTTAAGAAAACAGGACCATAATGATATCTTGTGTAAACATATGCTCATTTCTAAAGGGATTCTTATGATTACCAGAATATAATTTTCATCTGAAGAATCAGCTGAATTGGATGGTTTAGTTTTTGATGGTTCCAAAACTCAACATGTTTGCTCTGACAAATGGCGGATGGACTTGCCTTTGGCAGTCACTCCTTATGCTTGTGAAATTAGTTGGTTTAGCTCAGATTGGGCTATTATAGTTATCTCTATTTCTTCTGGGGTTCTCATGAACAGTGCTTAGCAATTTTTAAAACCATTTTTATCGTACTTTTGTGTATAATAGTAGCTAACTTTCACTATTTTTGCCTTGTCATTATATTCAAATTACTCATTTTTGAGGAGGTAGTTGATATCTACTTTTTCTTGGCTTCTCCAATTCCTCTATAATCCGTAGATTTACTGGTCTCGTTTATCTTGCATGGGTCACCCTTAAAGCCCAGTCTAGTTGTCTAATTGTTGGGTTTGATTTCTCTAGGAGAATCTTGTGCAGTCACTAAATCAGAAAAATCCCCAAACAAACACAACAGTATTTTAAATGAACCTCTTAAAAATTTTGCATTTTGGAAACCATTCTCTCAGAAAACTTTTTCTTTTCCTTTTTTTTTTTTTTTAATTTTTTTTAATGGACTATTGTTAGAAAACTTTTTCTAAGAGCCGACTGTGTGCCAGGCATTCTGCTTGATTCTAGAGTACAAAGAGAAATAGAATTGCCATAATATTGGTTGTAAGTTCCTTGAGGGCAGTGGCCATGTTTTACTCATCTTTTAATATAGCAAATATGAGCACTTAAAGCATACCAACAATCATGAAAAAAATAGGTAATCTTATTATAGAATTATTGATAAAATGCTCTGAGATCAGATGGTTTTAGTGGTAAGTTATTTCAGAGTTTAAAATGACATATACATAAATTATTTTCTATTGCATAGAAAATAAGGGAATTCTTTATATAAGAAGCATTTTTTGTTGTAAGGGAGGTGGCATATCTTCCAAATTCTCTCCATATGTTTGTGTGAGTTCTCATAAGAGGCATGACCCACATCTCATAATATAAACTGAAATGGCCATATAATTGCTTTCCTTGGACTAACTGGGCCTTGTGCAAGCAGCCATCCCAGGGTTTTGAATCTAAGTGTATGGAGCAAGGAAGCTGGGGCAGTTTGGAATATTCTGGAATGGTGGGAGTGGCATCTGGGGTCCAGTGACAAGTGTCAGTGCTCATGACAAGATACTGTAGTCCAGTATGCCTAGTTTCCTTTGGTTAATGGACTTGTTCTTCTAGCTTTGTTATTAATCGTATGAGCTATCGACTGTCTTACTTAGAGGGGCTTACAAATTCTCCCATTCTGCTAAGAAAATAAATTCAAAGTAACACTCCCATCTTTGTGGGAATTTGCAGTGATTAGTTTCCCCATCAAAGAAGTGAAAATGGGCCTCATATGGAGATGGAGATTTCTCTAACATCACATTTAATTCTCCAATATGGGCAGTGTACAATATAAATAGATCTTGTGAAATTTTTGGAGCAGTATGATACTGATAATATACAAAAGAAAACTGTAGACCGTTCTCTAATGAACTGATACAAAACTCCTAAATAAAATGGTAGCAAACTGAATACAATAATACATCAGAAGAATCATCCATCACGACTAAGCATGGTTTATTCTGGGAAAATGAAGGTAGTTCTTTTATTAATTCCAGGATGGGAGGAAATTGATTAATACATCATAACTCTAGGTAAAAGAACAAAGAGCTATATGATAATCTTAGTAGATAGTGAAAAGGCATTTTATACCATGCTATTCCAGATTTTAAAAATATATATCTTAAGAAACTTAAATCTTGAGAGTAGTTTCTTTTTCACTGTGCCAAAAATGAACTCTTTAAAAATAAACACTGATACTTAATAGTGAAACATTAGGCTCATTGCCACCAAAGTCAGGAGCAAGATATTTTTATAACTTTGTTCTGGAAGTTCTGAGCCACACAATAGAACATCAAACAGAACTAAGAGACTATTGTAAAGGAAGACACAAAGATCTCACTATTTGCATATGTTTATATTCCAGAAAAGCCTGAGAACATCACCTGTGAAACTCTTGGAAGTAATGATTCAGTAATATATATGACAAATACATAAAAATTACAGTTTTCTCTGTATAACAAAGTATTTGGCAATATGATAGAGAAAAATATCTAACTTAACAACTATAACAATAAAGTAGTAACAATTTTAAAGCATGAAGGAACTATTTAACAAATTGTATGGACCAATATAAATAATATTTGGATAAATGGAAAGATACAGCATATTCTATATTCTTGAATGGAAGACTGACTAGTGTGAAAATGTCTTGTCTTCTCATGGATGCTGTGCTCATTTCTTCCTAAGTCTTGTCAAATAGGAGATATATAGTGGGGCCTAATCATAGACTAATCATCATTACCTTTTTGTAATACAAGTGCCATAATATGGCTTCTGGGCAATATAGCACCATAGTTCTGCTAGCAGAATAGGAAACTATTCAGGCCCTAGACATCAGATTCAGATGTGGCTTGCTAAAAGTAGTTTTGAACCGATATAAAGTCTCAGGGTGACAAGGTAGGGAGATATGAGAGACTTAGCATCTCCCACTGAGGTGTTTCCATCCCTGTCTGTATGTCACCATGGACAGGCAGATAACTACTCCTGTTGCGCAGGGAAACTGAATCTCTGCAACTCAGGAAGCCCCAGTCAGCTTGATACCCTTGGGTAACCAAGGCTTGGGGAGTAGTTTGTGGGCATTCCACTTTGTATAGTTGCACAGAGCCCCCCACTCAAAAGGGGTCTGCATTTGGTTTGATGCTATGCTGTCATGATCTTGAAATTCTTAGTAGTTTTTGAACAAGGGGACCTGTGTTTTTATTTTGTACTACATTTCACCATAAAACCTAACTTGTATGAGATGTCAGAGTATTCACCTTTGTTCTCAAACCCAGCTGCTGCAGGGCAAATTCACATTTAATACTGTCTCAGTCAAAATTCATCTTTTTGGACCCCTGCCCTCCTCACCATACCCTGGGGCCCTTTGTGGACACCTGTTGAGTCTAAGATTCTAAGCCCATGCTATAGACAGAGATGAAAGGCATCACTCCCATCCTCAAGATACCCACTAATGTTGGAATGAAGTGATAGGAACACAAACAAATACAGTACAAGGTGATGTGTGCCCTAAGAAAAGAGTAAACCAAGAATCCTGGGAGGACTGGAGGAGCAGTTCACTGATTTTCATGGAGATGTAATATTTGCTCTGGTCTTTGAAGATGAATAGCAATAAACAGGTAGAAAAGTGGAGGAGGGCAGGGGTCCTCCTCCCAGCTGGGGAGGCAAGGGAAGAGGATAGGTAAAAAGGTCATGAAAGAACAGAGTGCATTTTAGGAACAGCTGGGAGTTCATGGTGACTGGAAAAGGAAAATGGGTGGAGAATAATGGGTAGAGGGTGTGCTACTGGAGAGGGTAGGTTGGGGTTAGACTGAAGAGGTTTGCATGTATGTAGGCGGTTTGGATTCTATCTGGTAGACCATTACAATGATTTGAAAGATTTTCTTTTTTTAACTATATAAAAAAATTCAAACACACAGTAAAGTTGAAAGAATTTGACAGTGAGCACCTCTATACCCACCACCTAGATTCCATTATTAATATTTTACCACATTTTTAAAAATCCCATAGCTCTGAAAGGTTTTTAGCAAGGAAGCAGAATCAATGCGAAGAGTATGGAAGATAGACTAGAAGTAGAGAGATGGGTGGGAAGGTGATCAATTAGGAGGTTATTCCCATATTATATACACAGGATAAGAATCTCAAATGGAGAATGATTTCTTTGGGTTCATAATTACATATTACATATTACAACATTTTCCCCTCAAATCTTTAGACATTGCTTTATTATCTTTTGCCATTTTGGTGTTCCAGAGTAAGAATCTGAGGCCAACTTGAAATTTGTTCCTTTCAAGATAATTACTTTTTTTTCTTTTCTTGGGTGTTTTTAGGATTTTTCTCCTTTAATTATGTAATTGACAAGAATTCCAGATATCTGGATTTAGGCTTGTTTTTCTTAATTTTAGTGGATCCAATATTCAAACAACAGTCCAATTTTTTTAAGCTCTGGGAAGTTTTCTTCAGTTATGTCTTTGATTATTTTTTCTTAAGATTCCTGGAAGCATCTATTATTAGATTGCTTTTTTATTATTTACCAAATAAAGTAATTTTTTTTTCTCTTTGAGTTCTTAGGGACCTCAGTTTTCCCTCCATATGTGTGTCTTGATTTTTCACAATGTCAGTTCTATTTCTAATGGAGATGTCATTTCTGTTGTTATTTTTCTAGTTTTGCCTGGCTCTTGCTTTAATCTCAGTTAATTGTCTTGTATCTCATCCTATTATCCTTTTACTTCTCCCTTCTGTCCTTTTCTTTTGGTCTTTTATTTCTCTAGTATAATTATTCTTGTTTTATAGAAGTCATGCTTTCTTGAATTCCATTGGAAATTCATTGTAATATAAAACTTTTTAATTCATATAATGTTTAAGGATATTTTATCTCCTATGAGTATCAGGATGACTCTCTCCTTCCCTCTGGTTGGAATTTTATTTCACATGCTCTATATTGGACTTGTCTTTTGTTCATCTGCAGATAAGGGAATGCCTCTTTTGTACTTGCATGAGCACCGTACATGGATTGGCTTTGACCTTATTGTCTTCTTGGGTATAGATAAACCCTTTCTCACATTTAAAACTGGAGGCACATTGTTGTTAACATCCTGGTCCACATGCCAGTAGGCATTGGTCTTTTATCAACTGTCAGTGATACAGGCTGAGGTGAGTTCATTTTCTACACAACTGCCTGATTTTTTGATACTTTGTACTAATGGTATATATTAAAAATGACTATTCTCAGAATGTGCTGTCTGTATTCATTGCATGGTACTTTACCTCCCAAGATGCAGTGGGTCACAGATATGCTCCATAAGTAAGTGCGAGTTTGATTATTAAGCTGAAAGTCAGTGACCACATGTAGCACTGTGTTGCCCAGCTTATTATCATGATAAAAGAAGGCTTAGTAAATACTGAATATGTTAATGTTGACCATATAACAGATCTCTTCCCCTACATATGACTTTTAACAAGGCCCTTGCACTTATGATTTGTGGATTTCACATTCTTTAATGTGTGCCAAGTCTCCTTAGTCTAACATCATAGTTAATTCAAAGGTTAGGAAATGCATGCCCAGTGGGAGGAATTCCTATGCATTTTAAATATGGATATCCCCCACAAGCCCCCCCCCCACCCCCAGTGTCTTGCAGGTGGGGGTTGCCTCATCCACCTTTAAGGCTTCTCAGTCTTAGCTGTTCTGGAAGGTCCCCAGGTGTGTGCAGTACTGCTGATGTGCAATCATGTTTCTGATTGATTTCAACAGTCCTGTTTTTTGTATAGGCATCAGATATCTCTTAGGGGTGGGGCCCATAGCCTAGGTGTTAGTATGGGGGTATAGAAAACTCAGGGTGTAGGGGTCAATGTACAGAAAGGAAGGAGACTTAAGGGAACATGTATAACTTGGATCTCAGAGCTTTTGGTGTGCATTTATGTATCAGGGCAAGGAAGACTTAAGGAGAATAATAGGAAGCCAATTTCTTTAGAAGATGTAGTACATCTAATTATTCTTCCACATGTCTATCTAAAAAACTTTGTGAAAGAAAGGATTGTGTTAATATTATGATTGAAAATCTTCTACAGTTCTCTGTTTCCTAGAGGACAAAGTGCATGTCATTTATGGTTCTTCACGGTTGGGTCCCACTCATTGTTCCCCTATACACACATCCTATGCTTCAGCCACTCTGGGTGATCTTCTACATCTCTAGACCTTAGTTCATGTTGTCCCTTTTGATTGGAAAGCCTCTCACCTCCATCAGGAAAATCTCTATTCATCTTCAGTCAACAAATAATGACTCCAAGGTCATTATTTCCATAAAGTCTTCTATTATTTCTGCACTATTTATTCTTCTGTGCTTCCATAATACAATGATAAGAGGACTCAGTTACAGTTGTGTATATGCATTTGTCTACTCCAATAAATTGAGTATAATTAGAATGCCATTTGAATATATGTGATCTATAGTATAATAGCTGATACTCATTTATTCAATCAACTAAATATTTATTGAACACCGTTCTATGACAAACACTGTGCTGGGCACTTGGGATATAGGGGTGAACAAGACAAAGCTCCTGAGCAAGACAAAGCTTCATGGACTTCACAGTTCAGGGAAGGATGAGAAATGATTAGTAAACGAACAATTTCAGATAGTGACCTGAGGCAGCCACTTAGGAAATGTTTGATGAACTACTTTTTTTGAATGAATGTTTGCTGCTAGCATAGAAGAATGAAGTACAAATTTTGTAACGGTTATCTTTGGCTTCAGAGCATTCAATAACCACAAAAATCTCAGCATTATACAATAAACATGTTTTTAGCTCATGTGTCTCAGGGTTAATTCATGGATATCTGAGGTGCATCTTCTATAGCATCCCCAGAGTTCCCCAGGGGAATCAAATTCCTTGTGTAGCAATAAACCCTTGAGTGACTCATGTCTGCACTCCCCTACTGCTGTTTCCTGGGATTACTCTCAAACAACCTGCACTCCTATCCTTTCCTGGAGGTCTGCTTCTGTGGGAAGACAAGTAAGAAAACATGCATTGAAAGTCTACTGTGAACACAAAGCACCTAGAAGCCCACTCTTACGCTAGTAAGTGAATCCTGAGAAGTGGTATTATTGCTGATATTAGTTTATAGGAAGAAATCAAATAGTGGAAAGAACATGAGCTTTGTAATCAAACAAACCTGGGATCCAGCACTTTCTCTACCACTTACTTTCTAACCTTCCTGAGTCTTCTCATCTGTAAAATGGGGATAATGGCCATCTCATAGTGAGAGGACTTGGTGCAATAACACATGGAGAGAGCTATCTATGGTACCTGGCGCATAGCAGGTATTCACTAAGTAGTAGCCATCTTTGTCAAAGTATCCTTTCCTTTTAAATAATGACTACATTTATACAACACTGTGAGTGGACGTTATCTCATTTAATCCTCACTACAAGTCATGGGGCAGGTGTCGTTATGATCAGACCCATTTTTAGAAAAAGAAACTAAAGCTCAGGGAAGCCAAGAGACTCTGGGTCACTCAGCCAGCCCTGGGCATCAGAAACAAATCTTGCAACCTCAGGATCCATATTCTTTCCATTTTACTTTATCTTCCTTCAGCTCTCTTGGTTATTTATTCTGTGTCTTGCCCAGTATAAGTTTGCAAAGATAGGAATAGATAGATTTTCCCCCATGGATTCTGGGGATCCACTCAGGGAACTTGGTTATTGAGGAAGGAATTAAATAATTGTCAAGGGAAAAGACAGCTTGTAGCAGAGTAGGATAAATTCAATTGAGAAAACGCCAAGGGCAAAGACATGCAAAGCTGGCTCCAGAGCTCAGGCCTTTGGGCTGTTCCTTAATGATATTAACAACTAATATTTGTCTAGCATTTTACAGTTGTCAAAGTACTTCCTGATGTTTAGTGTCGCTTGATTCTCACAGCGGCCTGTGCTCTGAGGTGACTTCCTTTGTCAATACTTTCACTGCAGGAAACTGAGGCTCAGATAGGGTGAGGGACTGGCTTAAAACAACTCAGCCTGGAAAATTAGCTCCAGAGGGTCTGCGCTGGGGGTCTCTGGAAACCAGATCTTCTGTTGTCAACTGCTGGGGTTTATGAGAAAGAACATTTTCCTACACTCATATATTACAACTAGAATTTGTATAGTGCTGAGCAGTTAAAACATGTTTACAAATATCCTCTAAATTTCTACAGCTACCAAGGCATTATCCCCATTTTATGGAGGAGGGAGCTGGGGTTCAAAGAGGTAAAAGTACTTGCCCCAGGACATTATAGATGATTGCCTGAGTCAGGATTCAAATAGGAGTCCTTTAACTACAAAATCCCTCTATCACTCTGCTCTACCCTAATCAAGATGAAGAAATCACTTCTCGTAAGCGATTTCCAGCTTTTTGTCAGAGAAAACCTTCCTTTTTGCTTTTCCCATTTTTAGTTCTTAGTCAAGATGGGAATAGTCCTTATACGGGGCAGTAGCGAGGCCAGGCAGAAGGTCCTGGTAGGAACGTTTGGCCCATTTGCTAATGATGGTCAGCTGGGCCTCTTGAGCTCCCCTCACAGGAGACGTCTCACTGAGTTAAAAGTGCAGCCTCAGAAGCAAACATTTCTCACAAACCAGGAACTGATGTGGCTTGCTGGGTAAGGTATTCTGTTCATGTATTGTCCATCCATTTCTTGTCCATCCACAGGGAAACATGGTAATGAAGACACATGGGGGTGGATGGGAAAGAAGCCTATGCATATCCTTTCAGAATGAGAAACAACTCCCTGCTTGGATAGAGCAGAGGGTCTGGGGGAAGACCAAGCTTTGGTACCACATCAAGCCAGGGAACTTCTGTATCAGTTGCAGAATCTGGGTGTTTATTTTTCTTTGCTTGTATTGCAAATTTATAACAAGCTGAGAAAAAAGCAGATCTCTCTCTCTCTCTTTTTTTTTGGCCTCTCACTCTCTTCTCAACAATGTCAGGGTTTCCCTCAAAGCTCCCAAGTGCTAATTTGAAAAATATGTTGCCGACAAGTGGGAGAAAAGCAGCCATCCAATGTGAAATGCCCTCTGAGGCAAGGAGGAGCTCCCAGAGAGAGAGAGAGAGGGGGGAGAGTGCCAGGGCAGTGTGCTCTGAGAAATAGGAAGAAATGTGTACCGATGGAGGCCAAGACTTCTGAGCTGCCTGGTGGAACTCCCCACTGCATTTACAGTACTAAGCAAATCTCATTGTTAATATTATTCACTGCATTTCTGAGTCACTTGTAGCACACTTCATAAGAAAAATTATTTTTTTCAGAGCAAGAGAGTGCATGTGTACCTGCACGAGGGGGTGGGGAGGGGCAGAGGGAGAGAGACAATCTCAAGCAGCCTCCATGCCCAGCATGGTGCCCCAACTAGGGTCTTAGTCCCACGGCGCTGAGATCATGACCTGAGCCAAAATCAAGAGTCGGATGCTTAACTGACTGAGCCACCCAGGTGCCCCCCAAAAAATTCATTTTAGAGTTAATTACTGGGAAATACTTCTAGAGGAGCTTATATGTTTTCTTATAGTGGTTAGAAGGACACATTAGGTTTCCGATTTTGCTTTGTCCGCCAGGAAGCTTGGAGCTAAATTTACGGCTTAAACAGCTGTGGTAGAGATCCCATTGCTCACTTAACCATATCCTATTTTTCCCTTGCCTTATCTCTCGTGTTCTAATGTAATCTTCCTTTATCCCTCCCTCCCTCCCTTCCTCCCTCCCTTCCTTCCTCTCTCTCATAATGATTTTTAAATGAATATTTCACCACACATAGAATGGTTTCAGATTCTTTGGGATGAGGCAATATATAAGTAAATAAATAATAAACACATAAATAAACCTTGCTGGAACCAACTTTGGACGAGCAAATTAAAGGAATGAAGGAGCCAAGGAAGGAAATCCTGAAATTGAATTCAGCCTTTTTTTCCATCTCCATCACATTCCATCATTTTATTCTCAGCTGCTACCACTCTTGAGAGAGGCACCATGGATTTGGAGAGAACTTTCAAGGAAGGGTTAGGAGGAGTGGCTTATGGTGGGTAGCTGCTGGCCCTTTGCTCCTATCTGCAGAGCACCAACAACTAAAGGCATAGAATTCAATTCAGTTTGAACATTTCAGAGAGATCTTCCCCTCGGTTCTTCCCTGCACCTTCCAACCTCCCCATGGCAGTCTGATTTTTTTTTTTTTTTTTAAGAGCGTATGGGATTTAGAGGCCTAAGACCATAAAGGCTAGCTCTGACTGTGAGGACTTGGGCCTAACCTCTCTTACCTTCTGAAAAGAGTAGAAAATAGTAGCAACTCTACAGGGTTAATTTAAGTACCAAGTGAAGGTGAAAGTGCCAGATTGAAACACTACGCAAATCTCATGATCATCGTGAATTTAGGGCTCTTCGTAGTCGTTCCCTGTCACTGTGTGCTGTCTTATTTCAAAACGTGCCCTCCACCATATTCAACATACCTTAGGAGTCCGTCATTCCTTGACTGTGCCTTTGCCTGGGATGCCCTTCTTCTCCCCTTGAGTTCAGGGGTAGACTCCTAGACCACCTTCAAAGCCCAGCTCAAATACTACAACCTTGATGAAGTCATAGCCCTGCCATTTGCAACGAATACATTACTTTTTCCTTATTCTTGGTCACCAAAGCACTTGGTTTATACCATTAATCTTGCATTTATTGTATTATAGTTGGTTGCCTCCTGCCTGTCACTTCTCAGTGCAGGTCCCTAATGATAGGAATGGTTTTGTTCAGTTTTAAATCTTTAGCACATTGTAGGCACATCTAGCTTCAGGATGTTAAATCACAAATCAAATAGGTAAATCTTAAGACCTGTGAGTGGAAAACAAAATGTTCTCAAATCCATCTATCCTCAGAAATATTTTGTGCTGCAAAAAGCCAAGTTGATTAAAATGACATAACAGACAATAGCATTGCAATGGACTGTTGATTTTGTGACTATCAAATGGTGATGGACAGATGCTCCCAATTTCCTCTCAGAACTCCTGATTTCCAAGTGTGAGGACACATCAACTTTAGACTAGGGTAACAGAGGACTGTCAGGAGCCATTTGCAGACATTTTGTTTTTAGAAGGGGTATGAGGCAGATTGGGTAGTTGTGGGAATAGTAAAGCAGGGAGATTTGGAGCCCTGGTGTGGCATCAGCTACCTGAGTAAGTGGTTTAATCTCTGTTTCCTTGTGATGTTTAATTGTGTGTGTCAACTACAAGATGCCCAGACAGCTGGTAAACCATTATTTTAGGTTGTGTCTGTGAGGGAATCTCTGGAAGAGATGAGCATTTGAATCTGTAGACTGAATGAAAAGATTATCCTCCCAATGTAGGTGGGCATCATCTAATCCATCGAAGGCCTGAATAAAATAAAAAGGCAGAGGAAAGGCAAATTTGCTCTCTTGCTTGAGCTGGGACATCCATCTTCTGCACTTGTACATCAGGGCTCCTGGTTCTCAGGCCTTCCAGTTTGGACTGACATTACACCATTGGCTTTCCTGAGCACCAGCCTGCAGATGGCAGATCATGGACTTCTCAGTCTCCACAATAGTGTGAGCCAATTCCTCATGATAAGTCCAATATCATGATAACCAATATCCTATTGGTTCTGTTTCTCTGGAGAACCCTAACTAATACATTCTTCATTTGAAAATAGGGATGATAACAGCAACTACCACATTGTTTTGAGAATTACATGAGCTAATACATGGAGAGTAATAAATATAGTACCTGGCACATGGTAAGTACTCAACAAATGTCATTTCTTGTCACAACTAAAATGTAATCCATTTCACACAGAATTCCTATGTATTTCCTGAGCTTTCAAAGTTCTGACAGCCCTGTGCAGCTGGTTGTTGCCTGCCTTCCTCCTAAGTAGACATGTATGCTTGTGTTATGTGGGCAAGATCAGTACGTTAACTGGGCTTCAGTGGATGATAGAGGAGTGACTGGGACCTGGATGTACCTTGACAGGAGACACATGGCTTTGCTGTGCTCTGCTCGCATCACAAACAAAGTTGATTGATCTGGATGCAGCATTTGGGGAGGATCATCAACAGAAGGACCATGTTCAAAAACTTATTTCCCTATCTGTACTATGAAGATGACAATATTAATATAATATCTGGAAAGAACCAATGATATGAAGTATATCAAGGTGATTTACAAACCAAAAAGGACTGTATCTTTGTTATTATGATGGACCAATGTAAGGTTGAATTCAATCTGATGGACAAGAACATCAAAATGAATTTGAGTGTGCTCAGTGGCTTACCATATTGTATAATGAGCCATCAAGCCCATGTGTCCCGTATCCATAGTCCTAGGCATGGAAGAGACATAAGGGAAAATAGATTGTAGTGATGCCTTTCAGTGCTTTGTGCTAAGGTGTGTATTTTATCCAAATACAAAAGGGGACAATTCTTCCCAGTTAAGAATGAAAATTTGGAGTGATCTCTCCTGGTTGACAGGGAACCACTATCACCTCTGCTGACCTAAGAGAGCTGCTCCTTGGATTATGGAAGGTTGTCACAGAAATATGTTCACTTAGCCAAGGGAGCTGCATCAGCATTTTAGAAGATTGCTGAACTCAACTATTTAGAGAGCCCTAGATCTTCTCCCTGACAGGACACCACAGCAGCGATGAGGACAAGAGGGAATGAGACTATTCTGGCAGTGACATGGTGATTTAAACTCAGCCCCTACTCATTTTGGTAATGGGCATCAAAGCAGGGGAAATCTTGTTCTGTGTTACTCATTTGGGCAATAGTTGTGTTCCTGAAGATTTATGTGCCAGGCAGATTTCTGTAAATCAGATCACTGTTTGATGGGAATTCATTGAAAAGTCTGAGAATCCTTTAGTGGTGGGAGTTTTAGATGTTTTGTAAATTTGAAGTTTTATAAGTTGAATTGTTTTAGAAACATGGGCAATACATTTCACAAAAATGTGCTTGTTTAAAGCTTTGACACAGATTTCTTTTTTTTTTATTCTTATGTTAATCCC
>NC_138382.1:56621971-56721653 GCF_054177405.1 Leptonychotes weddellii
ACCCCACCCCCCACTCCAGCAACCCTCAGTTTGTTTCCTGTGATTAAGAATTCCTCATATCAGTGAGATCATATGATACATGTCTTTCTCTGTTTGACTTATTTCGCTCAACATAATACCCTCCAGTTCCATCCACGTCATTGCAAATTGCCACAAATTTCTTAAATATTACGGCTTACTCATATTACCTTGCATTTGAATCGGACTGTCCTATATTGCAAAGTTTGGGATTTCATTGGAAATTAATTCAATTTAAAAAAACCTGGACAATTTGCTCTGCTTAGAACACTGGGTAAATCTAATTCTGTGGCATTTTATGAAGCAAAGGCATTGGATATTCATGGATGTCTCCTATATCTACACCTCCTGTCTCTCAAGTATCCTCTTGAAGAGTGGAGTGGGCTCTTAAATATTCACAAAGTGTTTCTGTGAAATAGCTAAAGAATATGGGGTGTTGTGTTTATATAATATTTAATTTTATATGTTGGGAAATGGACTTGCCTGTCAGTTTGCCCTGTGCCATCACAAACTCAGCACAGCATCTGTACTCTGCTAGCTGTTGCATCAGGCACTTCCATGTTCATTATTTCACCTAATCACGACAGTAGGTATTATTTAACCTACTTTACCGATGAGGAACCTGGGGCTGAGAAAATTTAAGTGACTTGGTGCAGAGGTCAAGTAGTTTGCAGATGTGGGACTTAAAACCAGAGATTTTGTTCTATATCATCATCTAACCAGAGAGCAAAATTGACTAATGATTTAAATCAAGATTGAAGGATAAGGGAGTAGAAGGGACCAGTGACTGAAGATACAGTGGCAAAGAATGGAAAATCTTCTTAATATGGATATCATAACCATATGGCTACCATTTATCAAGTGCTTATCACGAGCCTGGCATTGTGCTCAGTGTTTCTTATTGAAATTACCATGAAGTACTGTCTTATTATCCAATTGTACAGATGAAGAAATTGAGGTAGTGAGGTTTAAACTGACTTGCCTCAGGCCATATGACTTAATAAGCAGGGGCATTTGGACTTAGACCCCTTTCGATCTTTCTCTGAAGTTTGTATTTCCATAATGCTCTGCTTCTTACCGTCCAAACTCTTGAAATGTAAATGCTTTTGCCGGCTAATAACAACTGGGATTTAGGCCCCAGTCCAAGACTAGTTCAATATTATACAAGACTAGGAAGCCCTACAACAATGCACTTTGAAACTTAAAGACCAGCATTTTCTTAGAACAATCATGAGAGACTATGGACTCTGAGAAACAAACTGAGGGTTCTAGAGGGGAGGGGGGTGGGGGGATGGGTTAGCCTGGTGATGGGTATTAAAGAGGGCATGTTCTGCATGGAGCACTGGGTGTTATACGCAAACAATGAATCATGGAACACTACATCAAAAACTAATGATGTAATGTATGGTGATTAACATCACATAATAAAAAGAACAAAAAGTCTTTGATGCTGTGAAAGTAGTAAAAATATAGAAACTTATCTTCTTTAAAATATGGCTATATTTTATAAAAGTTGTAAGTACACCTAGTTCAAGTCAAGTAGTTTTACATGGCTTAAAATGGAAAGCAGAAATCTCCTGCTTCCCCCATCTCCCATCCCTATTCCCATTCCCACTTCCCAGAGGCAATCAGTTATATTTATGGCTGCCTCCATGTTTAGAACATCATGTATATACTGATTTCTTTATCTACTTATCTATTTAGCTATTTGCATTAATTTTTTAAAAAGATTTTATTTATTTGACAGAGAGACACAGTGAGAGAGGGAACACAAGCAGGGGAAGTGGGAGAGGGAGAAGCAGGCTTCCCGCAGAGCAGGGAGCCCGATGTGGGACTCGATCCCAGGACCCTGAGATCATGACCTGAGCCGAAGGCAGACGCTTAATGACTGAGCCACCCGGGCACCCCTATTTGCATTAATTTTTGAGGGCTGCTTTAACAAAGTGCCACAATTTGATGACTTAAACATCAGAAATTTATTCTGTAGTCTGGAGGTTGGAAGTCTGAGATCATGGTGTCAGCAAAGTTGGTTTCTTCTGAGGGCTATGAGGGAGAATCTGTTCCATATGTATTGGTTTTATGGTGGTTTGCTGGTAATCTTTTGAGTTCCTTGGCTTGTAGATGCAGCACCTTGATCTCTGTCTTCATCTTCACATGACATTCTCCCTGTGTCTTCACACAGTCTTCTCTCTCTGCATGTTTGTCTCTGTGTCCAAATTCCTCCTTTTTCATAGGAACACTAGTCATGTTGGTTAAAGCCCAACTTAATGACCTCACTTTTACTTGATTACATCTTAAAGACTATTTCTGAGGTACTTGGGGTTAGAACTTCAACATAGATTTTTGGCCCAGGGTGGGTGGATCATGGAGGGAGGGGGGAGCAACTCAACCCATAAGAATTTTCTATTATCTTCCTAACATAAAAGATGACACTTAGCTTTATCCTTACATCTTCCTTCCACTCACTTTTCCTCTTTCCATCTTGTAGTAATTTTTGTTAGATTAAGATGCAGTGTTTGTTATTATGACTATGCAAATATTATTTACATCTGAGTCATTTAATGAGTTTGATTAAATTTCCTTTCCTGTGTAACTTTTAGTTTTCATGGAATTACTAATGGTCTTGTGTTCTTGTTTGCTTAGTTAAAAGAGTTAAGTTAAAAGAGCCCAAGTTCTAGACTATAAAAGGAATTTCTGCAAATCAAAAAAGAAGAGATAGGAAAGTAGTAAAAGCTTGGGTAAAGGTATGAATAGGTAATTCAAAAAAGAAAAAACCCACATGGTTAACAAGCAGATGAAGAGATGCTTAAACTTATTTGTGATTAGAAAAATGAAGAAATTAAAATACTATTATATATATGCCTTTAGGATTGGCCATAATTGGAAAGCTGGGTAGTACTAAGGGTTGGGAGGTATGTGGCAGTACAAGATTTGCAAAGTACCACTGGTGGGCATATAGACCAGGTTAGCAATTCTGGACGGCTCTCTATCACTACTTAGTCAACTCTGTCACACTCCAAGATGTGCATCCTACAGAAATTCCCTGTTTCCTTTGAGGTAGCAAGAAATTGTAAACAATAGGGCGCCTGGGTGGCTCAGTTGGTTAAGCGACTGCCTTCGGCTCGGGTCATGATCCTGGAGTCCTGGGGTCGAGTCCCGCATCGGGCTCCCTGCTCGGCGGGGAATCTGCTTCTCCCTCTGACCCTCCTCCCTCTCATGCTCTCTGTCTCTCATTCTCTCTGTTTCAAATAAATAAATAAAATCTTTAAAAAAAATTGTAAACAATATAGTTGTTGATAAGTACATATGGTGGCTATACATTAAGGAATATACTTGTGAATTAGGAGCAATGAATTAGATGTATACCCAGTAATATACATAGATCTAAAAAATAGTGCTGAGTGAAAAAGGTGAGAAAAGGAATAGGATGTATAGCAAAATACAACTTCTGTAAATTAAAAATATATGCAAATAATACAAACCACATTTCAAAAGAATGCATAAATGAAATGATATGCTTCAAACATATCAAAGTGTTTGCATATGGGGGAAATGGAAATAAGGGGAATATACAAATAAGACAGGGGCCACACCAAGCCCAATACTGTTGAGCCCGGGATTAAAGAGTATGGTTAACACAGCCATCTGCACTTGAGATCTAAAAACAAATTCAGTGTTTATACAATTATGACTAAATGAACATTATTTATACCTGAGTCACATGGTATATTATGATTACATTTCCCTTTTGGGGGATGGGGGAAGTATAGCTCCCCCCCCCCCCCGCCACTTCCCTGGATTTAGTCATGGTCCAAACCTTTTTGTTTAATTAGTTTTCTGTGTACATATCACTAATTCATCCCTAAACTCTTTGCCAAATGAATGTCTCTCTTCTTTTTATATTCAGATTACTCAGATAATCAGATAGATATATAGACATATAGATTTGTGTATGTGTGTATGTATGTGTGTATGTATGTGTGTATATATGTGTGTATATGTAGATATATGTGTGTATATATATAGATGTGTATATATATAGATGTGTTATATATATATTTGGATGCATCCCTCTTAGAGACTTCTGTCCTCTACTATTTAAAGCCCTAATCCCCAGTGTGACTGTAATTTGAAGATAGTTTTTAGGAGTAATTAAGGTTAAATGAGCTCCTAAGAGTGCAGCCCTAATCCAACAGGACTGGTGGAGAAGAAGAGGAGATTTCTCTCTTTCTTTCTGTCAAGTGAGGACATAGTGAGAAGGTGGCCATCTGCAAGCCAGGAAGAGAGGTTTCACCAGAAACCAACCCTGCCAGATCTGGAACTTGTAGCCTGCAGAACTGTGAGAAAATAAATTTATGTTTTGTAAGTCATCCAGTCTGTGGTATTTTGTTATGTTAGCCTGAGATGAGTAAGACAGATTTTGGAAACAAAAAGTGAGGTGCCACTTTAACAAATACCTAAAAATGTGGAAGCAGCTTTGGAATTGGGTGATGGGTAGAAGCTGGAAGAGTTTTGAGGTTCAGCTAGAAAAAGTCTAGATTTCCATGAAGGGACTGTTGGTAGAAATATGGACGTTAAAGGTGATTCTAGTGAGAACTCAAAGGAAAGAAGAAAGCTAGAGAGAACGCTTTCATTTTCTTAGAGAATGTGTAACAAATAATTAGGATCAGAATGTTGGTAGAAATATGGATGTTACAGGTCATTTTCGTGAGGTATCAGGTGGAAATGAAGAACATGTTATTGGAAACTGGAGGAAATGTAAAACTTCTGTTCCACTGTTTTTTTGAGAGTAGAACTTGTGATTAATGAAATGAGATATTTAACTGAGACCCTCTCTAAGCAAAATATTGAAGACGCATCCCGGGTCCACCTGACTGCTGTAATAGATTGTGAGAAGAGAAAGATGAATTAAAGAAGAAATTGTTTAGTGAAAGAAACCAGAACTGGAAAATTTAGAAAATCCTCAGCCTATTTATATTGCAAAAACCCCAGAAAAACCAAAAACCATAAACTAGAGAGAAAACTTCTGAAGGGTGTGGTTGGACAACCACTCGATAAGGAAATTAGTGTGGATGTGAACCATGAATTTAATCAGCCACTTCAGCAGAAGCCAGACCTAGAGGCAGGATTTTCCCAGCAGAAACACTGCCAGCTTTAACTGAAAGGGGATGGAGATGGGACAAAAGGAAGGAAGGCATTCTGACCTCTTAGATTCTACAGGACAGGACAATGGAGCCATTTGGCTGTAATTTTGTGCTATTCTTCAGGAAAAGGGAAGAATGACCCTGAATTTTCTCTCCTCTGGGTTCTCTATTCTCTTCCCTAGAACTTCCAAACTATGGCTCTATTTTGCTTTTCTTTTCCCCCTAGTTTCCACTCTATTTTATACTTTCTGAGAGATATTTTCAGTGTTACTTTCCAATCCTTCTATTGATTTTATTTCTGTTTGCTTATTTTTAATTTCAAAAGCTTTCATTTTATGCAGATTGACTCTTTTTTAATAGATGCATACTCTTGCTTTATCTTTTTCTTACTTCTGTGGAGAGGGCAGTGTTTTGGAGATGTTTTCTTCTGTCTCCTGCATTATTTTTCTTTCCTCTGAGATCCTTTTACTTTTTGTTATTTTGGTCTCTTTGAAACCAGAAATTTTCCCAGAAGTATCTGGTGATGTGGGCTGTTTGCTCAAAGAGCAAGACACTAATCACTCCTGCCCTTCAGCTCTGCTCAATGATCCCAAGACGAGAGTCTCTGGTTCAGTCTCTTTATAGAACGTACATCTAGTTGTCTGCTGGGATAGGAATAGAGATCACTACCCAGCTGCAAATTCTAATCCAAACTTCAAGCTAAATCCCTTGTTTCAGTCCCATCCACACCCCAAATTTCAAAAGTACATTGAGCCACAAATTATTGAGTTTCCTCGAGTTCTTCCACATGCACAGGCTTGATTCTGGGCCACCCTCATAGTCAGTTTAGGATTCAACCTTCATGGGTCTGATAGGTCAGCTGCTACCTTTCTATCTGCTTTCTACTTTCCAAAATTTTGTTGCTGTTATCTTCTTAGCCATTCTCTTGGCATTTGGTGTTATGCCTTTTTGTACTTTTAAATCATTGTGATGTTTGGGAGGGAGAAATGACAAAGCACTTCTGTAGAATTTTCAATTTGATCAGAAGTCCTCTAGTAAGTTTTTGAGAGAAATAGTAAGGGATATTTGGGAGACATTTATTATTTATTGAAGCTAAGGATTTCAGAACTACAAAATTGAATTTTAAGTTCTGGTTCAGATTCTGCATAGTCCTCTGACTTTGGGCATGTTACTTAATCTTTTTTGATCTCATAATGAAAAAAAGGATAACATCTATATTACAGAGTTGTTAGAATTAGAAGCATGTGTGTAAAGCATGTGATATGTAAAACTGATACATAATAAGTACTCAATAAGTGGCAACTTTTATTATTTTATTGTCAAAGGATAGAGATGTCATTTACTTACTATTTCTGTCCTCTATGGAAAAAAATGAGAAATAAAAACAATCCAAGTGTCAGTTTTTTTAGTGGTGTCAGGGAAATGTCAAGTAAACCTCTTCCATACTTCTCTAATGTAGGATTCTCTAACAACAACTAGATTGGAGAATGGGGTAAGGTCTCCTGTTTTCCAGCTAGAATGGAAAGCAGTAGAAACAACTTAGTTTACCTTAATTAACTTATTACAAGTAGATGAAGAAGCTGGGAAGTGGTTAGCATCCTCCATGCTCCACAGAGTTGCTGCTCAGGAACTTTTGTCGTGTTTGGAGTTTGAAAATACAACCAAAGCACAATCCATCTAAATGCAAGTTCGGGAGGAAGCAGAAGAGACATCCCAGACAATAGTAGCATTTTTAATGTATCAACCCCACATTCTGGTAAGACTATAGCCGTAGGATGGTAGACTCTCATCAACCGACTTAGTTCCACAAATGGTCAAAAATTGGCTAAATGGTTCTAAGAGAAGCTGGAAGAGTTTACTCCAGATCCACCTCCCAGACTTGTTTCATGAGGAGGGGAGTGAAAATCCCCCACAATGGTAAGGACAGAGGAGTAAATTGAATTCAGTTTAATTCTTTCTTTTGAAAGAATTATTGACACTACAAAGTCCAAATCCCATGCTCTACCATACTTCACTCGATGTTCCTGTCACCTTCAGAACATTGTTTATTATTTCCCTATATACATTTTTGTTTTTCACCTTTAGAACATTGTTTATTATTTCTTTATATACATTTTTGTTTGAGTCTCATTTCTCTATAATCAATTTATATTGTCTATAGCCTAAAATATATCTATTTGTCTTAAGTTCTTGAGGTAGATAATACAGGTACTGTTTGTCCCCAAAGTAATTCATTCATATCAATTTGCCAAACGGGTGCCTGGGTGGCTCAGTCGTTAAGCGTCTGCCTTCGGCTCAGGTCAAGATCTCAGGGTCCTGGGATTGAGCCCCACATCGGGCCCCCTGCTCCACGGGAAGCCTGCTTCTCCCTCTCCCACTCCCCCTGCTTGTGTTCTCTCTCTTGCTGTGTCTCTCTCTGTCAAATAAATAAATAAAATATTAAAAAAAAAATTTGCCAAACAAAGAGGATTTCAGACAAATCAAGAACCAATCTTTAAATTACTGCTTCCTTCATGGGCGTGTGGTCCATACATGTCCAATTTGGTAATAACCACACATCCAGTCTTCTCCCTATTTCCCTCATTAATGTGAGGCTTCTTTCCTGGGGCTAGAGCACACAGTTGCACTATCCTACTCTGGGTTCTTGTAACTTCTCTTTGAGATGAAGGGATCCTTGCCCTGTGGGATTGGAAAGCAAAACAGTCTTCCCCAGTGGCTTCCCTTTCTTTGGATGGTTATTATGAAGTCTGGATTTTGGCCAAAATTAGCATTTGTAAAAGTGAAATTTCCATACAAAAAAGATCCCTGTTATGAAAATAATGCTAAAACAAACAACAGTCCTATTGGGATTGAGAGGTTTTTATTCACTACCATGACAGAATTCCACTGTCTTCTTACTCCTTCATTTCTCTTTTATTTCTCCCACCACTTATTTTTTCTCTTCTCTCTTTTTTTTGTTGTTTTTCCTTTTTTCTTTACTTTCTCTGTCTCTTTTCATCTTTATCTCCTTCCTTCCCCTTTTAGTTTATTTTCATTCTCCTACTTTTCTTTGTCTTCCTCTCCCTTTTCTTCCTCTCTGGGCCTTCATCCTTCTCAGATTGTCACCACCTCAGCTGCATTAATTCAGCAGGATATTGAGCAAAGGCTTTCCAGAGTCACTAAAAATAAGTGACTTTGATTACTCATGGAGCTTACATTGAAGAACATACATTTGTGAACATAAGGGTGCATAAGACCAACTTAAAGAGGAGTCTTAGGCCAAATCTATGGGCTGCTGTTGGAATTGTTATTCCCCTGTGAGCCTGTGGGTATCAATCATGGGGTGGTAACTACAAAGCAGTGACCTCCTCTGGGACCTCCAGCCCATTTCTCAGAGGGCACTGAGAGTCTACAACCACCACAACTTTGTGCAAGTTTCAACCTCCCACAAATCTGAACTGATGACCTGAGGGTGAGGGGCTCTGTAAAACTTGATTACATTTTTTAAAAATTCCATTTTTCTCATGAAAAGACACCTTCAGAACACAATGTCAGTTTATCTCTGCAATTTTAGACATCAAATAGCTTATTTTTTTAGTTCTCTCTGGGTCAAAGAATGTTATTAAGAAGAAAAATGTAAAAAATATTGGTTTTGTAACAATTCAGTATCCAAACTGAAGGCTAATAAACTCACAGAAATGTTCTTGCTTTGAAATTCTTTCTAGTATAAAGGGAAGATAAAAATATTAGGCAGGGCAAGAGGTCCTAAAATTTACATTAAAAAATAAAACCAAGCAAATAAAACAGTCAACAGATCTTGAATGTTAATGTGCCAAAATACCTTTTTGGTGGGAATTATCAAGTAGGTTCTAGATGTTATGAATATGTGATTTTGCTACTTCTGTGGGAAATCACTTTAGAATCCAGAGTGTAGATTTTGCACAAGTAGGAAGGGAGGAAATGAGAATTACTCCTTAACTTCTCTATTGATGCCAAGAATCTGTCAACTGAGATATTTGCCCCATTTCTCAGGGCAGGCAAAAGGTATTGGATCTTATTTTAGCACCCCAGGATTAGAACTTCCTTTCTAGATACTGTGAAGTTGCTTCATCAAAATAGACACTAAGAAATTAAAACAACTGGCACAATGTAATGAAAATGAATAAGCCATTTTTTTTTTAAGTGCATGGGAAAAAAATCAATATTTTGTCTTCAAGTACTTACACCTATGCAGGAAAGAGAGGTGGAAAAACAAATTGTTCCATCTATAATTTCAAGCAGGGAAAATGAGTTACAAGCATATCAGCAAAATACAGACAGAGGTAGACCCAGCAAAGCAGAAGGAAAATGACTAACCACCATTTCCCCTTATTCCCATAACTGATTGGACGTAAACAAAACATTCTTCCCCAAATGAGAGGCAGAAGTCTGATACTGAGCAATGGCTACTTCTCAAGATATCTTTGTCAGCAAGATGGGTTCAAGTTATGATTTCACCGTTTCTATGATTGACATTGTTACGGTTCTTAGAGCAGTTACCATGGAAACAGAAGGACCTTACATGTATTTGAAGTAATTCACCTGACCTAGTGCTCAAAATGAGGGAGGGCTGAGCACTAGTATTTCTCCCAAGTATTCCCCATGATCTGGCCAATGCAGGCTGCAGTCTTGGCTCTGATCTGAAGAGGCTGTCAAGCAGTGCACGTGAGGAAGGATGAGAAAAATGGCAAATTCCTGCATCTGCTTAGACAAATTTTAGCCTGAGATTTCCCCTAGGGAGTTATGATGCTGTCAGTAGCCTCTGGTGCTTTCTCCTTCCTAAATATGGACTTGATTTATGCCCTTTCACTTCCGATATCTTCTGGGGAGGCCTACAGGAAGGATGCTTCAATCAATTTGTAGCAGGACATTTGTGTCACCTCTGGGCCAGAGGAAAATGGGGAGAGAGATTTGAGATTGAGAGAGGCATTGAGCAAGCTTAAGGTGGTTCTCTGCCTTGGGGCAGATGCATCACATTCTACCAGAAATGGTATCTGGATTATGTTAAAAATGAACCTGTGGTTCCCCATACTTTTTAGAACAGAGGGCAAAACTCAGGGGGTTTGACTATCACACCATCTTAGAATCTCTTCAACTCTGACATTGGTCAGACCCATCTAAGACCCAAACACTCTCCAGATTCTGCCTGGTCCTTTCACTAATATATTCCCCTGGACTATCTCACGTGTCATCTCTACTTCAGGATGTTCCCATTTCTTTTAACTCACGAGACTGAGAAGAAGTGCTGGCAATTTTTTTCACTCTTTGTTGCTGCTTTGTATGATTTTTCTACCAACACTCCTCAATCTTCTTGAGAAACTCAAAGTTTCTACTTTTGTGGAAACTCAAAATTGCCACTTGGGTCATTTCTTTCCTATCCTCATTGCTGTCACTAACCTGTCACTTCTCTTCTCAGTGACTTTAATACCTTGCTTGGCATTTTACTTCCTGAAGTCCTTCTACCTGATACACAAGGAATATAACTCCATACCACTAACTCTTCTGCTACATTGTTCCTCTCCTTTTCTTGGTTTTCTCAACTCTGATCACTCCCATCTGCCCTCTAACCATGGTCACCAGGGTAGAAATAACTGCATTTTTATTTCAACTTCACCCGAGACTGAGATGCTTCATTTACTATCATAACTTCCCATCCTTTCACCTGATGGACTCTCCCCCTCAGTGAGCCTCCTATGGATCCTTATGATGGCTTCAATCTTGGGAACTACTCTGTTCTGCCTCTCAGACCCTTCTTGGCCTTTCAGACATTCTTGCCTAGCTGTATCACTATGGTTAATCAGTTCAGCTTTTTTTCTTTACAACAGCATGGCCTCTCTTAGACCCTACACACTGAATTGGATATAATATAAAGTCATTTGTTCATTCTTCCATTCCTTAAATATTAACTGAGCAACTGGCATTGTTATAGGTACTAGGGATATGGACCACTTCTCTGCCCTCATGGAAATAGTGGATGAACCAACTCTCTGCCTTATGAAAGAGTAGGTGAACAGTAAATATGATACACAGTAAACATGAAACACAATGTTTGATGTGTGAACATGAAATAGTAAGTAAACATGAAACACCAAAGTACAAACTGAAGTGTTAGAGGGAACTAAGTCATTACTGAGCACGGAAAGGACCAGGCACTCTGAGTTCTTATGCTTATTGATTCATTTAATTGTCAAAACTAGCCTCTGTATAACTATTTCATATTATTCCCATATAGTGGAGAACAATTAAGTTACTTGCATGGGGTCATACAAGTGATGAAGCTGAGACTGGATATCAGGCAGTTTCCTCAGTCTACCATCTTAACTGCTAAATTCCTGCTTTAGAGCAATGTTGGGTATGTCCTTGGACAAGCTGGTCGGTGAGGACTTTTTTGAGAAGACCTTTAGCCTGAGGCTTCAAAAAGAGAAGGAACCCTCCACACAGACATAAATAAATGAAAGAGCCACGAAAGAGCATTTAGGTGAAAGCAAGTAGCATTCAGAATGACCTGAGTAATAAGGAGCATGGTATATTTGAAAAATGGAAAGAAGATCAACATGACTGGACCACAGATTGGGGAGAGAATGACATAAAATCAGGTTGGAGAGGAGAGTTGGGACAGATGATATAAGAGAGTTAGGTAGAGAAAGGGATTTTTATTGTATTCAAGGAGCCATGAGGGAGCTGGCATCAATTTTCACTTATGGAATTTCTATCAGTTGCATGGAGAATGGCTTGGAAGTTAATAGAGGAAGTAGGTAAACAATTGGAAAGCTCTTGCAGGGATCCAAGCTAGGGACCATTGTGGCTTGGATTGTAGTGGTGACAATGGAAATGGAGAGATGTAGCTTTATTTTAGATATACTTTGGAGGCAGGATCAACAGGACTAGGTGGTGAGCGGACATTGGGAGTAAGAGAAGGGACAAAAGCAAGGATGTAGTGAGCAGATGAGGCTGTCAGGAAACAGCTCTGAGCAGCCTTTCCTTCACTTACCATGCATCTTTTTCTCTTTTTTCCCCCATATCAGGGGAAGTTGTCTCCTTATTCCTTTCCTATAAAACATCTTCAGTCACCAATCTTGAGCCATTCATCCTATGGTGTTGCTCAATCTCTTAGCCTCGTTCTGTCATAGATTTTCAAATCCTGCCCTCCGTCCCCCCCGGCATCCTTCTCAACTTATACAACCAATACAAGTTTTATCTACCCTGAGTTAAAAACCCTTCTCTCAGTGTCAATTATCTTTTGAGTTGCTCCTTCAGTTCCCTGTCTTTCTTTGAGAGCAAGTTGTTTTAGTAAGTTGTCTATATTTTTCATGGTTGTTTCCCAGAATAGATGT
This sequence comes from Leptonychotes weddellii, assembly GCF_054177405.1. Taxonomy (NCBI): domain Eukaryota; kingdom Metazoa; phylum Chordata; class Mammalia; order Carnivora; family Phocidae; genus Leptonychotes; species Leptonychotes weddellii. The sequence goes on from NC_138382.1 coordinate 56,634,486, forward strand.
TCTCACCTAGATGTCACATGAGTAAAGAGTGATGTTACACCAACTTGGGTGCTATCCAGGCATGTGATTTAACTAGCCAACAGTCCTGAACATTTTGCCTCACATAATTCTTTATTTGTTGCATTCCTGTAATCTTTGTTTGAAGAGATTTAGTGAAGGGCAAAAATTGCCTGATGCAGACACATTAGAAAGAGCTAATGCTTATTTCCTTGAGGTTTCCTCTCTAGGAATCTCCTAGAATCTAAGGCTTCCGAAGTTCATTAAACTGAGCATCTCCCTTATTTGTTTCTCTCTTCCACCCCTCATGGTAAATTGGATAATGGCTTTCCATTGAGATAGTATGTGTATATATATTTTAGTGTAGCCTCTTCTGTTATGGAAAACATGTGGCCTTCGTAAACATATGGCCAAATAGTTGGGATCATTTTTTTCTTTTAAAGATTTACCTATTTATTTGAAGGGGGGAGGACACAAGTGGGAGGTGTAGAGGGAGAGAGAATCTCAAGCAGATGCCGCGTGGAGCACAGAGCCTCACATTGGGCTCGATCTCACGATGCTGAGATCACGACCTGAGCTGGAACTAAGAGTCAGATGCTTAACTGACTGAGCCACCCAGGCACCCCTACTTGGGATCATTTTTAAATACCCAATGCTGGGTGGTCATCCAAATAACATCAAACAGTTGGTATTTTAAAGCACATTATTTATCCAAGATGGATAAATGATTATCCCTCAAAGAATGTTTGTTTGGATGAGCAATAAGCTAGCTGTGGAATTAAATAAAGGGGACCAAAGAGGAAGATAGAAAATTGACTTTGGAGACCCAGAAATGGCCATTGAAAGGAGCCCAAGTTTAATAGAAAAGCTGGGAAGGAATATTAGGGAGAGTAATTTAACACACAACTTTATTAGCCTTGACTCCTGCTGGTTTTTGGTCTGTTTTCCCCATTTGGCTCTACACACTGCTTGGTTATCATCAAACACTTAGCTTCCATACCCTGGTTCTCTGTTGACTTTCCTGATCCCTGCTTCTCTGGCTTGCAAACTGCTTATTCTACAAGGTCTGTTTCCAGTGTTGCCTTCTCTATAAGGCATCCATCAATGTCCTCAGTACACTGCAGGGTTTGAAGTGTGGGTCCTGGGGCCAGAATGCTTGATTCAAATTGTGGCTCTGATCTTGTTAGGTGTGACCTTCAACAAGAGGCTTGAACTCCCTGTGCTTTAGTTTCCTGATACGCAAAATGGAAATAATCATAGTAACTATTTCATTGTCTTATTGTGATGCTTACTGAGTTGGCCCATGTAAAGTATTTGAAATATTGTTTGGTACGTAGTAAGTACTCAATAAATAAAGGCAATGAATGTTTTCTTGGATAGAATTACTAGTTCCTTCTTCTGAACTCTCTTAGTGCATTCTTCTATGGTCATGATTATCTCAGTGTGGTGATTATTTATTCATATGCCTGTAGGCTGTGGGTTTGTAGAAAGAAGAAGCCAGAAACAACATTGTTCTCTTCATCTCCTGTAGCATTTCATGTGTTACATGGCCTGTAGTGTAAGTTCAATAAATGTTTATTGAATTAATGAATGAGTTGTGAGAAATTTTGTGGTTCACCTGAAGTTGAATTAATAGAGGACTCAAGATAATAAAACCCTCTGTAGTGATTAACCTAGTCACACAGTCATTTGAAATTCTGTAATTTTAGTCATTGACTATATTGTGATCAAGTCTCTATATGTACTAAAGTGAAAGAAGGAATTGAAGATTTACTGAGCACGATCTGTGTGCTCTATGCATCATAATTACCATCCACCTTTAAGTTATTATTATCATTCTATAGTTGAACAAATTGAATCAGAGTAGTTTAGTAATTTATCTAAGGTCATAAAACTAATGAGTGGCAGATGGGTTTCTAAGCCATAGAGCCACACTGTAGACTCTAAAGTACAGTTAACCCTTAAACAACAGGGAGGTTAGGGGTGCCGATTCCCCCTTACCCACTACTGTGGAAAATCTGCATATAACATTTTGACTCCCCTAAAACCTAACTACAAATAGCCTACTGTTGATTGGAAGCCTTATCAATCACATGAACAGTAGATTAAAACATATCTGGGTGTTATATATATTATATACTATATTCTTATAATGTAAGGTGCAGAAAAAGAAATGCTATTAAAACCATAAGGAAGAGAAAATACGTTTTCAGTACCATACTGTAAATGTATTTATACTGTATTTATTGAAAATAAATATTGAAAATACCATATTTATTGAAAAAAATTGGTGTGTAAGTGGACTTGTACATTTCAAATGCTCGTTGTTCAAGGGTCAACTGCATCTACTCTACTTTTCTATATTGTACTTGCCCCTTTCCATTGTTGGTAACTTCGACCATCACCTCTACCTCCAACCCTATCAAAGATTTTATAGTTTAGCCATCAGTGCCCACAGGTCATTGAGGCTTATGCATTACTTGTTGCTGGTATCTTTCTTCCACAGAAAGAGAACCATTGTACCTGTTTTGTCAGTCATTGGTGGTCTAAAAATAATTTTGTTACCAGATAAAGGAATTCTGGGTATGAGCAGGGAGTTGAGGTATCCAATTCAGCTTGATAAAAATATCAGACTTTAACTGTCGGCTCTGTTTAGCTTCACAGTCCTCCACTGGCATGGTATAACCTCAGCCACAAAAGAGAGCTCTCCCTGAAGGCATTCCTGGTCATGAAGGAAACGAGGCTTTTTCCTTCTAGTTTCTCCAGCTCTACCATCAGATTCAGATTGGACTCTGTTTAAAGTAACCCCCATGCTCCTGAGTGGTGAAACTCTCTTGGTGTTCTATACAGAGAAATCTTCCATTATTGAACCTTTCTCTTTCCTGGACACTTCTTGCCTGAACAATTTCCCAACAGTGACTGTCTTGTGCTCCCAAGTTCTTTCTAACTCTTAAGTGAGTTACTTAATACATCTGCATTTTTATTCTTCCTGTGGTCTTTCAAATTGGAAAGTCATTCTGTCTCTGAGACTTAGATTCTGTGCACACTGTATTCCTCCTGCCCTGCAGAATAATTCAACTATTAAGGCTGCCCAAGCTTTGTTTCTACCAGTGATGAGGTTGGCTCCTCTATTCTCTGTTTTTACATTTGAGAACTTAGTCAATTGGAAATAGATCAGATCGCCCCACCATTGGAGGGGATTTGTTTTTTCTTCCCTTTTTAGTTACAATACTTTGATGTATGAAAAACATTATGCAGTGTTTAATAGCAAAAACTTGAGGGTAAATTTCAAAAGATCTGGTAGGTTAAATAGATTACCTACACATAGAAAAGAAAAACATGTTATCTCAGGAGCAAGCGGTAACCTAGTAATTAAATGATGGACTTTTGTGCAGAGTTCCCTCCCTCTCCCCACCATTTTTTGAATGATGGTGGATTTTTAGGTGGCAAAGTCAATTTAGGGAATTCTACTATAGGCATGTTTTTTTCACTAATTCCTCCACAGATTCTCTTGTAATATTAGGCAAATAAATCACTCCTTTATGCTCTAGCTTTTCTCTCAGTGGCAAATGGTAATGGACTCCCAATTTATCTTTTTTAAAATTATTTTAATTTTTTAATCAAGTATAATTAACATACAGTGTTATATTAGTTTCAGGTGTACAATATAATGATTCAACAATTCTGTACATTTCTCAGTACTCATCAAGATAAGTGTACTCTTGATCCCCTTTATGTATTTAACCCATCCCCCACTCCCCTCCCCTCTGGCAACTACCAGTTTTCTGTATTTAAGAGTCTGGTTTGTTTGTTTGTTTGTCTCTTTTTTGTTTGTTCATTTGCTTTGTTCTTTAAATTCCCCATATGAGTGAAATCATATGGTATTTGTCTTTTCCTGACCGACTTATTTCACTTAGCATTATACCCTGTAGGTCTGTCCATGTTGTTGCAAATGGCAAGATTTCATTCTTTTTGAGGGATGAGTAATATTCCATTGTATGTATATATTCCATATCTTCTTTATCCACTCATCTGTCGATGGACACTTTGGTTTTACACAGTGAAGGAAACCATCAACAAAACAAAAAAGCAACCTATTGAATGGGAGAAGATATTTGCAAATGACATATCCAGCAAAAGGTTAATATCCAAAATATATTTAAAAACTTACACAACTCAACACAAAAAAATCCAAGTAATTCAATTAAAAATGGGCCAAGGTCCTGAATAAACTTTTTTCCAAAAGAAATACAAATGGCCAACAGACACAAGAAAAGATGCTCAACATCACTAATCATCAGGGAAATGCAAATCAAAACCATAATGAGGTATCACTTTATACCTGTCAGAATAGTTAAACACAAGAAATAACCAGTATTGGTGAGGATGTGGAGAAAAAGGAACCCTCATGCACTGCTGGTGGAAATGCAACCTGGTGCAGCCACTGTGGAAAACAGTATGAAGTTTCCCCAATTTATCTTCTTGCTTTCACCCTTACCTTCCTCTTCAAAACAACAACCAGAGTTATTCTGCTAAAGTGAAGGTCAGAAAAATCTCACTCTTCTTCTCAGAACCCTCCAGTGACTTCCCACGCCTTATCAAGTGAAAGCCAAACTCCTTATGAGGTCTCCAAGACCGTCCATGATCTGGCCCCATGTCTGACCTTACTTCCTCTTACTTTTTTCTTTGATCCCTCTACTCCAGCCACACGTGGTACCTTGCTTTTCCTTGGAGGTAACAGGAAGTCTCTTGCCTTAGGGACTTTGCAGGCTCCTCCTATATCTCTCTTCAATATCCTTCTGTCTCAATTCCTTTCAGATCTTTACATCTTCTGTGAGAGCTTCCCTGACTACCCTATTGAAAAACCACAAAACCCAACTTCTTCAATCCTTTCTACTTTTTCTCCATCATAGTATTTTTTTGCGCTCATTTAAATATTTTGTCTTTCTTCATTGAAAAATAAGCTTGAACAGAAACCTTATCATTTGTTCACTGCTTTATTCACTTCTAGAACAGAGTCTGACATATGGTAGGTATTCAATAAATATTTGTTAAATGAGTGGGTGGCAAAGCCTATGACTTTGGGATTCTTTCCATTGATTTCCCTGGAGTTCTCTGATAAGCTATATATAAGGGCATGGGTCTGGCTTCTTTCTCTCCTTGAGGAGACTGCCAGCAATTTGAGTCTGTCACAAAGATCTGGGAAATGCTCAGATCTGGACCCTGGAGGGTTCTCTGGGGTGGGCTCTTGTTCTTTAAATTCCTTTTTTCTTTTATTTCACATGCAAATAAAACTCCAACCCAATGATCTCATTCAATCTTCACATTAACCCTGTGAGACAGATAAAAAAAGGGAAGAATGGAACCAGCAATAATTGAGCATCACTTTGTGCCTGGAATAGAGCCAGAAACTTTCCCAGTAGTCATTTAATTTATTCATAAATCCTAGGATGGAGGTATCTTTATCTCTATTTTATAGATGTGGATCAGAGATGTGGTAACCTGCTTCACTCATACATAAGTGTTTGTCATCTTCCATGCTCCCAAAGCCTCTTTTGGGTGGGCTTGTTTTCATGTAAGTCATACCATAGGTTTGCTTCTTCTGTAAAGTCTTTCTGGCTTCGGTAAAAACAAGTTGTGGGTTCTTCATTTTGGTTACGATTTGTCCTGGACCATGAACCCAGGGACCACAGCAGACAGATACAATTTAATGAACTGCAAACAATAGATAAACTGCTTAAGGTTTTAACTCATTGGAAGAAAATTATCCCGTTAATTCAGGGCACTATAGGCTGCAGAAATGAAATTGTCTTCAACATTTGGCTTGGCATCTGGACCATGAGCACGGGGGTTTTATTTGGGAAGAACATTGAAGGTCCTTCATCCTGTGAAGGGAAGATTTAAACTCTTTCAAGGCAGCATCTGAGTTTGTTTTCTGAAAAGGGAAAGTTGATTGGGAGGAAGTAGATCTATCCCTAGCAAAAGTGCACACAACTTAAAAAATAAAACATCTAGTTCAGCCAAGTTTTCTCTGTTGGCAGAATTCAAGACATATCCTCATTTTATAATCAGTCCAGTCCTGGGAGAATTTCTCAAAGAAAAAAAAAGTCCCCAAATTATCTGAATAATGAAGCTTGAAAAGCAGCCAAGGAGAATTGCATCTTTTCTATTACTACCACATGTGCTTCCCTGCATACCCCATTTCACAAGAGCTGAATAACGGTATATTGTGTTCCTAGCAGGAACACAGACAGTCCCACATCATCCCATTGGCATGATGGTGTTCTAGAGCAGAAAGCCACAAGCTTTTGGCTTTCCTTGCACTGGGTTCCCATCCTCACTTCCTGCTTCATTCTCAGCTCATGTGCTTTGAATTTAAGTTTTTTTTTCCTATGTAGGCTACATGTGGTGCATTTACACATAATGAGGGGATTTTATTTTTTTATCTGAGTAATCTTGCTTTAGTACTTTCAGGATACTGCAAAACATATAAAATGATTTACCACCCCAAATAACATTTTTAGAAAGTGTTCAAGTACAAGCATATCTGGAGGAAAGTTTTATGGGGAGCCAAAGCTAGCTACTGGATATGCAAAGATATTTGAATTGGTCTTGCAAAATGTGGAAGGCATGGGACTTAATGCAACATATTTAGTGACTTCTTTGTCATCTTATTTTGGTCACGATTGCTATGATTGTGGATTTTCTGTTTAGTCAAAAAGAAGAAGAAAAGTAAAAGCAAAAGGAGAAAATCCTATCTGATTTAGATCCAGAAAGGTCTGGGTTAAAATGTCATGCCTTGTTTTCTATTTGCTATGTGGTCTTCAGTATGCTATTTAACTTCTTTGAATCTTGTTTGCCTTATCTGTAAAACAGGAATGACCATCTCTTCCTTACAGAGTTTTATAGGGAATAAATGGTATCTATATAACCATGATATACATAATATATTTCTTCCCTTCCTGCACAATTCTGCCCTACATCGATGGCTTATTAGTCCTCTGAGTATAACTGGGTGGGTTTTCCCCTCCATTCCATTTTATAATTAAGTTAGATCATTCCCTCCTCATTCTTTCTCCTTGAAGACACTTTCAATGATTTCTGGAGTGGATGCACTACAGGTTAAATTCTGAGGGGATCCCAGCACTGAATGTTACACAGTAGTCCACTTTTACATATTAAAACTAGTATGTTCGTAGCACTTTAGATTTAAGAAACACTTTCAAATATGTTGTCCTGTTTAATTCTTAAAATTATTTTGTGAGCTAGTTGTTAGTATCTGTTGTTACTCCATTTTCCAGGTGAGGAAATTGGGGCTCTGAAATGTCCAGGGATTCAGCCATGGTCACACAGCTGGAGACACTGCAGTAAGCATGGCTTCCCCAAGTGCACCCAACAGTAACAAATAGTACTTTTCAGGTACTGACCCTACCTCTCTTTCCTGCATCCCCTCACCTGCTTGCTGCTAGTGTCTCCTGGTCCCTTTCTATTCCTGGGATCCTTAGGGGGCTCTTTCACAGGTCCTCGCGAACGTATCCTCTTAGCTGTTGTTTGATGTTGGCCATTTTCTTCCTTTCCAGGTTTGGTTTCTTTTGGTGAGGTGTGTGGTTTGCCACGTGAAAAGAAGCATCGTGAAGGTGCCTCTTTGTTGCCATGGCCACTGGTGCCTGCCACCAAAGGAGCTTCTGTTGAGGCCCAGTCTCATTGTGCTCCCAGGGTCACCAGTGTTCTGCTCACTACTGACACGTCCTAAGCATAGTGACCTTGCCGTCTGGTACCTCTTTAGTAAGGCCACACAAGTAGGGAGAAACTGTCTCCCTATTTTGTGTCAAACTCCATTCATCAAGCCCTAAAGCAGTACTACCTTGGCCCTACCCCAGTGGCTTATAAAATTTAGTGAAAACTGTTCTTAGTTTTATTATAACCCTCTTGAAAGTCCCACTGAGGTCTTCTATTAGTTGAGACTCTCCAGAGAAGCAGAGCTAATAGGATGGATGGATAAATAGACAGAGACTGACTGACTGACTGACTGGCTCACTGGCTAACTTATTATGAGAGATTGGCTCATGTGATCAGGGAGGCTGAGAAATCCCACCATAGGCCATTTGCAAGCTGGAGCCCCAGGAAAAACTGGTGGTCTAGTTCCAGTCCAAGCCCAAAGGACTGAGAACCAGGGGATCCAATGGTATAAGTCCCAGTCCAAGTCCAAATGCCCAAGAGCCAGGAGCTCTGATGTCTGAGGGCAGGAGAAGATAAATGTCCCAACTCTAGCAAAGAGAGTGAATTTGCCCTCCCTCCATCTTTTTGTTCTATTTTGGACTCTCAACATGTAGAATGTTGTCTACCTGCATTGGTGAGGGTGATATTTATGGATTCAGATCTCTTCTGGAGACACCCTTACAGACACATCTAGGAATAATGTTTTACCAGTTATCTGGGCATCGCTTAGCCCAGTGAAATTGACACATACAATTAACCATCACAGGCATTGTTCAGGAAAAGATAAATTCAAGGGACAGATAACATGCTGACCTTGGAATCCCTCACTGGCTCCAACCAATAATCATTCACTGGTGTGCCTGAGGGACTATTTCTTATCTCTCAATAAGTTTTTTCCTCTGAATTTTCTAGTTCTTCAGGCAAATAAGCTACTTTCTGGTGGTCCCTACTTGTCTTCAAACACAGCTGATTCTTTCCATGACCATAGCTTACATCCATGCAGGGACCTCTGTCATCCAGGTATTATGTTAGTGGTATTCTGACTTTTGGGTTTCAAAGATCAGCAACAGTTCAGAAACCATTTGAGGAAATCACACTGAGTTGCCTACTGTTTATTTTGCCAACTGAGGAAAATAACAAAACAGTAAAACCAAAACAATAGCCATTTACTAAAACCATACAGAGAGAAGGAGCCAGATCTTTGCCACCTCTTTAATTTAGTTTAATAACACAAAGATGATTTTAACACCAGAAAAGTAGGAAAGGTATAATATCCAGATAAAGGATAGACATGTTATTGAAGAAATAGCTTTATCAAAAATCCATACATTGTTCTCCCATTTTGCTACAGACAAATATTTTTCACATTCTGGCATCTTGGAACTCTTATGTTGCCTCATTTGCTATACACAACAACACTGTAAGGTAAGTGTTATTATCATCCCCATTTTACAACTGTAGAAAATCAGGACCAGAGAAGTTGGGCATCATGCCAAAAGTCACAGAGATCATAAAGAGAGTAGCTAGGACTTAAATACAAGCCCTCTGCTGCCTAACGTCTCTTTGCCTGGCTGGTTGACTAAGCAGCTGAAGATGATGGGGATACTCAACTGGAATTAAGTATGCTCAGATATTTAGAATATTTTGAGTATTTAAAATGATCATTATTTATAATTTTCCCCAGCATGTTATTTGGCCATGTGATATTTATTAACAAACATGCATATATATCTATAAAATTTATCACTGAATAATTGGCATTATAATTTGTGTGCAAATTCTTTTGTCTCTATAGTCCCTGAAGAATCTACTATAGAAAAAAATACGGGATTGTTACTGTAAGTCTGTCTTTCAAAGGTCCAGCTCTTTCTTTCTCTATGCTCACAAAAAAATGGACACTCATGAAATATTTCTAGATTTCATTTTGCTTACCTTTCCCTTTTCCTCTCTACCTAATTCTTCCTGCATCTTTCTCTTCCCTTGAGTTTTTCCTGTATTTTTCTTCTTTGAGATTGTTACTGTCTGGGCATTGGAAACATCTCCAGGTAATAAGTTCTTGATGAATCAGCCTCTAGATTTCTTCCTGTTGGGATGGCTCCTTTTGTCCAGATTAATCTGCAGTTTATATCAACCATAAACATGTACAAATTGGTTTATTTTTAGTGGGGGTGGGCTGGAGGGATGGTTTTCCAGTGAACTGAATAAAGTTAAGAGTGATGGAGTGAAGATGTGAAGGGACAGAACATTGGAGAAGGTGGCACTGACAAAGTAATGTGAGACTTTGAAGGTCATGTTCATTAGTTTGCATTTACTCAGCATCTCATATCTAGACATCTTCTCTTGGTTTGACCCTCAAGCCCTTCTTGTTTTATTTTTATTTTTTCTGAGAATGCTGCTGGCTTGATTTTACCTCAGTCCCTGGAACCCAACTTTATTATCCGTCTGCTTTCCGGGTATTCTTGAATCGGGCTGCCCTGGGAAAAGGGATTGGATAATAGGGATTTAGACTATTGAAAACTTTTAAAATACCCATGGATTTAAAATGTGGTCTTGAATGTTTTCATGAGATAAATGTACTGAACATCAAAAAGGGTGAAGAGTTGGTCTTATCTGAACTATAGTAATAGGGTATTGGAGTATAGTCCTAGAGATGACAGGACTTCCAAAGGCAGGTGGCCAAGAAGCTTGTATTCACTGCAGTTTGTTATATTTTAGCCTTTTTGCTTTCTGAAGATCAAGCACCTAGGGGAAAACTGAGGCAGCTCAAAGATAAATGTTGGTAAATTTGCTTCCTTAATCTTCCTAAATCCCCCATCTTTCAGGAGTAACCAAAGTTACAAGGGATTTCGTTTTGGTCCGTAGCCTTCTATCTGAAATGCTTGGAACCAAATATATTTCATAGATCAAATGTTTATGATTCGGGGAAAGTAAAATGGAGCACCCCCCAGTGGGTCTAGAGTGGCACCTTGTAATAATCACATTAATGTTTCTGCAGCAAAATATATGCACGTCTACACAAAGCTAGATAAACCAAGATTTAAAAAACTTTCTAGTGAGTTCAGGTCAGGGTTTGCCCCAAATGAGTTAAGTTCACAACGGGGTTGATGCTAAATGAATTATGTGAAGATGTTTAGATTTCAGAACTTTTGGATTTTAAAATTGTAGATTAAAGTGTGTGGATCTGTAGCATATCAATTTGTTAGGCATGATGGAAACATTTATTCACTAGAGGAATTGAGAAACTCTAGAAGATTCTTAACCAGGGGTGTACAATCCTGGTTGGAGACCTACTAAATCAGACCATGTGGGAGTGGACCAGGAAAAGATACTTTTAACAAGCTCCCCAGGTTGCTCTGATTCACATAAAAATTTAAGAATCTCTGCTCTAGAAGAAATTTCCAAGGGAGATGGTAAAAATCTTCTCCCCTATACATTTAAGAAAGTGTTGATTTTCTTTAGATCTCTGTGAACTGATAAATGTATTGACTTTGCATCAAACAGGCTCCTGCTAGAACTAAGATGGGGATTCAGGTAGTTTAGCTTTTTGGGTTTCCCTGTCCCTCCAGAGATAAAGACTGTCCCTCCAGAAGACCAAAGAGTAATACACGTGTTGAGTGTGCTTAGATGATGACTCTGCAGTTCCAACCTCAGGCTCCCTGGTCACCCAAGGGCTTTGACACAGATTCTCCTGTATGACCAGCCTCTGTTAGACACTGTGGAAAGAATGCTGGATTCCTCTTCTCAAAGAGCTCACTGTTGCCATAAAGAAAAAACACCTGCACGTGTTAATGTTAATTAATGCCAGTGCTTTTAATTTGGTCACAGTTCAACCTCACTACTGTTACCACTTCAGAACTGAATTGACACATGTTCTTTTAAAACTTTTAATTAACATTTACTTTTTGACTATTGGGGCAATAATAAACTTACATGGCAGAGATACTAGAGAGAAAGAGGGAACCTATTAAGAAAGAGTATAGGAGAGACATTTTGCAGTGAATCAAGGTATGAACAGGATTACACTATTTTTATAAACAAGGGATTAATTGGGAGTGTTGTGAAAGAACAAAGCCTTTGGTGTCAAACCAGTCCTGACTTGGAATTTTAGTTCTGCCCTTATCAGCTTTATGACCTGGGCGTATTACCTAAATTTCTGAATCTCAGTTGCCCATATATAATATAGAGACAATTAACACATACTTCCTGGGCTTGCTATGTGGATTAAGTCAGCGTCTCTCTAGGGAATCACCTGGAATAGTGAACATTGGTTTCTTCATTCTCTTTGCCCTCGAACGCTTTGGGTCCTTTGTGTTTTGTGTACTTGTTCCTTTGTCCTGTGCTATTTATCTGTTGTTTCTTGGTCTTTCACACTGGATTATGAGCTCTTGAAGAACATGGACCTCATCTTTCTAATTCCCTTGTGTCTGGCATGTGATAAGCACTTAGCAAAGGTTTGTAGAGAAGGGAGAGAGCACCATAGATTACAAACTCTATGAAGGAGGTAGGCTGTGAGCAATGGTATAGTGATAAGTGTTTAACAACCAGCTTGCCAATACAAATGTATGTGTCTGTTATTTTTATTATACATGTTATTGACATAAAGGATGTTTAGCACAAACTTACAAATCATAAAATACACAATACCCTTTGTTGTCAATTTATATAGTCCAGTTGATTCTTTAAGAATGCTTTCCTAAGTGGGGATCAGGGGTTGGCCTGTGAATCAAATCTGATCCACCACCTACTTTTGTAAATAACATTTTGCTGAGGCCTAGCCACACCCAGTGACTCTCACTGTGCTACCATGGCAGAATTGAGTAGTTGTAACAGACTGTACAGCTCACAGATCCTAATATATTTGTTCTATGGCCCTTTTGAGAAAAGGGAGTCTCTGTATCATCTTCACATATCTTCTTCCTGTGCTTCTTTTTTTTCTTTCTCCTCCTCCTCTTCCTTCTTGTTCTTTTATAACAAGAACTTTATAACCTTTAGAAATGTAAAAACCACATTTAGCTTGTGGACAATACAAAAATAAGATAAGGACTTGGATTTGTCTATTGAGCCATAGATCACTGAACCCTGGTCTAGACAATCAGAACAATAAATAAAGCTCTGATTTGTAGCATAGCCAGTTTCTGTGGTATAAATACTCCTACCATGGCTGATTTGAAGCTGTACATGGAATAGATGGACAACAGTATTTCAACCATACAGAATCAATTTAATAGTAATACAATAGTAAAATTATCAACACAACAAGTGAGAAACACAAAAATGTAGTCAATTAATTAGAAAGTGATGAGTTTTGAATATTTATTACCCTTGTTTCTAATATAACTTATTTAATGATAATTTTATGTAATTTAATTTTTAATAATAGCAGTGATTAACAACTGGCTTGCAAAATTCCTGAAAATTAAATTGTCAGGTTTTGCAAACTGATAAAACTGGCTCCATCACATTCCTGGGCCTTTGGGTTGGTTCCTGTTGGAGGTTTGGGTCTTGATAAGTGTAGGAGGAGAGAGGCAGGCGTCCAGCTTTGCACCTCATTTCTTTGTTCCACAGCTTTCATCTAGTTAAATTGCAGTGACACTAATTCAGAATCTGATCCAAGTTAGACTTTCTTTCTGCAAAGGTTTAAACTGAACTAGCAGAGATAAGGATGAGGGTGAAACCTGGTGAAGGAGCCACATAGGGGTTCAAGTTACTAAAAGAGTGTCCTATACCATTGGTCACTCTAGTCAGTCCCGCCAACTCTAATGATCATCCTTATGACCCTGTTCTTATGACTAAGCTCCACTTGATTGTGTAAATAGAGCTTTTTGGGGAAGGAGATGAATTTTTGTAGTTGGTTGACCTCATTTATTGTTGGGTACATATTAGTAACTGGACATTTGGCTTCTATACTTGGGAGGCTTATCCTGTTCTCTAATGGCAATGTGATGCCCTGTTATTTGCAATATTACACTTTTAGGGAAGAGCAGAGAAGAGTCAAAGCCAGCTGATGTAGTCATTATCATGAACCGACAACAGGGCAAAGCCACCATCATACCATGCCTCTCATGCCGAGCTCGCTAATGGGTGTAATTTTGTTAGTCTTGCAGGAAGGATTCTTTAGGTCATTCACACTGTGAGAGGCAAGAAGGAAAAGCTAATTTAACAAGGTTGTCACCTTCTTGAAAGCGTATTCAAAGGCTTGCTAGCTGAAGAAATTCGAATAAAAGGGAGGGGTCAGTGCTGAAAGCTTTCCCTTCTCCCCATTTTACTTTTCTTCATTCAACAGGGACTTCTGGAAATAAAATATGTCTAAGGAATGGAGAAAGAATGGAAAAAAGAGAAAAGCTACATTTTTTTTTCCTTTGAAAGCTGTACATGAAGGATCTGTGGCTTGTGTGGAGTGGGCGAGGAGCTCTGTAGCTCTCAGTGACATTACCAAGGGGAATCTGGGGCCAGAGGTGTGCAGGTGGGGCTGTCAATCAGCGACAACATCAAGGGCTCTTACAAAAACAAAAGGAAAGAAAATGGATGTTTAATCAATACAGTTGCTCTCTGCTTAACCTTTTGTGTTTTAAGCAACATTCACTGGAGCCCAGCAACAGAGTCCAATATTTAACACATAAAAGGTACTCCAAAAGGTGAAGCCTTGGAGAGCAGCTAGAAAGGGAAGATGGAACTGAGGGTTAAGAAATGGAAAGAAAAAGACTTGGAGGAGAGAGAGGTCAAATGAATGTTTAAAGGCTGGGATCCATTAAGAACAGACCCGGGACCACCAGAGGGACAGATGGGAGAACCCAGTGTTAAGAGTACATGGATGTTGGGCACCTGGTGATCCTGAGCTGTATTCAATTTACCTTTCCTTACTCCTGGAAGGTAATCAGCAACGACTCAAGCTTTGGCTGAAAAAGAACAAGAAACAGCTATGGTGTTCAGCTTATCATTTAGTGTACTATTACTTATGATGGCATCTGGTCAGCTCTCTCTATCCAACTCTGCCTTAGGGTACCTAATTCATGGTGGTGGAGGAGACCAAATCAAGCAAGTGTCTGAGAAAAGAGTCTGGTAAGAGGCTTTTGGCTCTTTGGCAGTATCCAAGTTAGGCCGCTCAGAATTTCCTATTTGAATGATTAAAGTAGCCCCTTAACTATTAGCCCATCTCTGTATTCAGGTCTGTGTTACACACTGTCACCAGTCTTGTTTTTTAATTAAAAATTATACTAATTTAGAAAATGTGAAAATTATAGAAAAGTGTCAAGAAGGAACTAATAACCATGTATATCTCATCCATCACATTTTTATTTCCTTCCTTTTGTCTTTCCCTTCGTTCTTTCAACATTTATTGAGTACTTATTATGTGGCAGGAACTGTTTAGGAAATATAAAGATGACTATAACTGACTCCTTGTCTCAGTCTGGAAGGAAAGATGTGTAGATGAATGATTGTAGTATTTCATCTCCACATATGCACATATTTTAGTTTTATTTTTGCAATTATTTTGATTATTCATTTTAAGAAATAGATACAAACAGTGTAAGATTTAAAAGTTACAAAAGGGCATACAGTAAAAGTAAAGACTGTCTTCTATCCCTGCCCTTTAACCCCCCAATTTCCCATCCCAGAGGCAAGCACAGGTACTAGTTTCTTAATTTTCTTCTGTGTGAGTATATAAAAGAATATATATACTGTATATGTTCATATGTATATAAGTATATATATTTATAAGAATATACATATGTACACATATATACATAAGTATGTACATATGTATAACATACAGGTAGCATGCTATATACCTAATTTTATATCTTACATATTCTACTTAGTATGTTTGTCAGGTCATTCATCAACACATAAAGAAAAGCTTTTTAAATTGTGTGATATTCAATTACATATTAAAAATACATATGAAAATAAAATGTTTCATATATATACATATATGTCAACCATATAAAAATTTCAAAAACACATATGTTTAAAAATCTACACCTGACTATTTAGGCTCTCTGTTGGCAAAGTGTTGAATTCATTGTACTCCTAAACTCATGGAACATCATCAACAATGGTCCTTGCAAAGTTTTTTCTTATTTTTCAGTCAGTACTGTGTTTTTAGATCTATCAATGTTGTTTTGTGTGTATACAGTTTGTAGCTTCTAAATACTGCTTAGTATTCCATAATATGCAACCAATACATTTTACTCATTTCTTCCTGAGGAGAGGGACAGCCAGCTAGATTGCTTCCAAATTCACCACTGTTAAGAATAAGTCTTACTCTGTTGGTGGGAATGCACACTGGTGCAGCCACTCTGGAAAACAGTATGGAGGTTCCTCAGAAAGTTAAAAATAGAACTGCCCAACAACTCAACAATTGCCCTGCTAGGTATTTATCCAAAGGATATGAAAATAGTGATTTGAAGGGGTACATGCACCCCAATGTTTATAGCAGCAATATCCACAATAGCCAAACTATGGAAAGAGTCCAGATGTCCATTGACAGATGAATGGATAAAAAAGAGGTGGTGTGTGTGTGTATATATATAATGGAATATTACCCAGCCATCAAAAAGAATGAAATCCTGCCATTTGCCATGATATGGATAGAACTAGAGTGTACTATACTAAGCGAAATAAACCAGTCAGAAAAAGACAAGTACCATATGATTTCACTCATACGTAGAATTTAAGAAACAAAACTAATGAACATAGGGGAAGGGAAGGAAAAATAAAATAAGAGGAAAACAGTGAGGGAGGCAAACCATAAGAGACCCTTAACTATAGGGAACAGACTGAGGGTTGCTAGAGGGGAGGTTGGTGGGGAGAAGGGATAATTGGGTGATGGGTATTAAGGAGGGCACTTGATGTAATGAGCACTGGGGGTTATATGCAACTGATGAACCATTAAATTCTACCTCTGAAACTAATAATATATGTTAACTAACTTGAATTATAAATCTAAATCTAAAAAAAGAAAAGAAAAAAAAGAAAAACTCCATGAAATAACTCGACCGTGTTCTCTTTTCAATCTGTGTGATTCTTTTTATGAGATATAAACTCAGGGGTGGGATTGCTGGGCCAAAGGATAGATGTGCACTTAATTGAAGAACTGCTAGATTGCACCTAAGAATGGTTGTACTTTGCAACATTCCTTACACCATTGTAGGAGATGTTCTGTATTGCTATATCCATTCTAATACTAACAAGCTTTCTATTTTTTTTATTTTTTGGGTCATTTTATTGATTAACTTTTTAAGAAATAATTAAGACCTTGTTTCAGGACAGTTTAAGGTTCACAGCAAAAATGAAGGTACAGAGAGTTTCCATATTCTCCCTGCCCCCTCACATGCATAGCCTCCCCAATAACAAAATCCCCCATTGCTATAATCACCCAAAGGTTATAGTTTACCTTAAGGTCAACTATTGATGTACATTCTTAAGGGTTTGGACAAATGTATACTGATATAATCTTCTTGTGTGAGTTTGTATCTTTTAAGAAATTGGTCCATTTCATCTAGGTTAGCAAATTTGTGGGTCTAGAGTTGTTTATAGTATTTCTTTTTTATCCTTTTAATGCCCATGTGATCTATAGTGAAGTCACCTCTTTCATACCCCTCATTGTTTTAATATGCATTTCTGTAAATACAAATGAATTTGAATATATTTTCATAAGCTTGCTAGCCTGTTGGAATTCCACTTCTGCATATTGCCAGTTAACCTCTTTGTCCAAAATTCTGCTTAGATTTCCTGTTCTTTCATTATTGATTTTAGAAATTCCTCGTATAGCGGGGCACCTGAGTGGCTCAGTCGTTAAGCGTCTGCCTTCGGCTCAGGTCATGGTTCCAGGGTCCTGGGATCGAGCCCCGCATCAGGCTCCCTGCTCAGTGGGAAGCCTGCTTCTCCCTCTCCCACTCCCCCTGCTTGTGTTCCCTCTCTCACTGTGTCTCTCTCTGTCAAATAAATAAAATCTTTAAAAAAAAAAAAAAGAAATTCCTCGTATATCTTATGAATTCTAGATACAAGCATCCCGTTTTTAGCCAATAAAATTATTTTCTTCCATCTGTCATATGTCTGTTAACATTGTTAAGGGTCTTCTTCATTAAATGGATGTCCATAATTTTTATGTAATGAAATCTGTCATTTTTTCCTGCCTGATGGAGTTTTGTTTTAGATGTTCTTTCCCATCTTGGGTATACAACTATTCTCCTACATTATTTGTATCAATCTCATTATTATATCTTTTTCATCTACATCTTTAATCCATCTTCAATCAGCGTTGTATATGGTGTAAAGTTAGGGGTCTGGTTTTTAGTTTTTTTTTCATATATTAGGCTAGTTATTTCTAATACTATCTGTAATTAGACTTTAATTACTGCTCTGTAATGCTATTTATTATATATCAGGTTGCCATAAATTCATAGATCTGTTTCTGAACTGTTTGCTATTCTCTAATGGTTTATTTGTTCTTGTTATGTATTAGTTTTATTACAATGGCTTTGTATAGATTTTAATATCTGAAAAGCAAATCTCCATTTCAATTCAGCTTCTTCAAACTTAGCTTAATCATTGGTATATTTTCTTTCATATAAGTTTTAGAAGAAATAAGTAAATTGATTTCCTTAAAGACCTAATTGAAATATAGTTTGGGATTTAATTTTAGGTTATTTTGGATGAAATTGATATTTTAATGATAGAAAGTATTACTATCCAAGATCATGAGTTTTATCTCCATTTATATAGATCTTGTTTTATGGCACTCAAAATACAAATTAAAAATACCTCCATGAAGGCCTTTGTATACTTAAGTAAATTTCTAGATAATGATAATTTTTCTTGTTACTTTGAATGGTATCTTATATTTGATAACTTTTTTTTTTTTTAGCATTTCCTGGGGAAGAAAAATGCTATTTATATTTATTATACTTACATTATATTTAGTAACCTCATTGAACTTTTATAATTCTCGAATAGCTTGATGATTTCATTGTATTTTACTCCTATGTAGATGATTACACTATTTTCAAGTATTGATGACTTCATTTCTTTCCTTGCAGTCTCATACCTGTTATTTTTTTTCTTACTGCATTAGCTATGACCTAGTATTATGGTAAATGGTAAAAACCATCTTTGTCTTGTTCACGTTCTTAAATTTTCTCTAATAAGAAAAATATACATGGTGAGTTTGCAGATATATTTTCCGTATTAATGAAGTTCCTTGCAATTCCTAGTTTGCTAAGAGTTTTTGTCATAAATAGGTGATAAACTTTGTTTTTTGTTGTATCTAGAATTTTTCTCATCTAGCCTATTTTTTTTAAAGATTTTATTTATTTATTTGACAGAGAGAAACACAGCGGGAGAGGGAACATAAGCAGGGGGAGTGGGAGAGGGAGAAGCAAGCTTCCCACGGAGCAGGGAGCCCGATGCGCCAATTAATATATTACATTTCCTTGAAATATTTTTTGATATTGGACTGTTTTTGCTTTCTCGGGATAAACTTACCTGACCCTGATGTATTTTGTTTTACATACACTATTAGATATTGCTAGCTATTATTTTTGCTTCTGTGAAATTAATTTGGCTACTAATTTCTTTCTTTAGGAGAAGTATGACGTAGTGCTTAAGAGTATTCTGGAACCAAACTACCTAGGTGTCAATTCCAGTTTGGCCATTTACTAACTGAGTGATCTGAGGAAGCAGTAAACCTTTCTGGCATTATTTTTTTTCCATATAGAAAGTGGGGTTAATGTTTATGATACCTAACCTATAACTGATAGTTAGGAATAAATGAGTTAAAATATGGAAAACACTTAGAAGAATACCTAGCACATAGTTAAGTTCTGTCTGGATGCTAAGTACGATTATGGCACCAAATTTATTTTGTTTGGGCATGTTAGTCTTATAAAAATAATCTAGACATTTTTTATCACTGGAACAATTTGTATAAGACTAGAATTATCTGTTCCTTGAAAATTTGGTAGGATCACCAATAAAACTTTGTGAGAACAGAGTTTTTTTCAGCAGAGAGGTCTGTTTAACTTATTATTTTAACTTCTTTATGCTTATTAGTCTGGCCAAGTATTCTGTTTTTTCTTGCACCAATTTTGGCATTTTATAATTTTATGTTGGCAGGAATGTATTCACTTGTTTAGATTTCAAATTACTTAATGGATAGTTGTTTATAATATTATTTTACAGTTTTAAAAGTTTTTTATTGTATCTTTTTTATTCTTTTTACTTTTATATTTGGTTATTTATATCCTCCTCTTCTTGCCTTGCTCAGTCTTGCTAAAGGACTATCTTATTAAAATTTTTCAAAGAAGATTTAGTTCTGTTAAGTTCATCTTTCCTCCTTTCATTTCTTATCTATCTTATTGATTTATGCACTGTTATTATTTACTACATTTGTGTTTCTTGGAATACACATTCTGTTGGGGTTTTTTTCCCCTAACTTCTTAAGTTAAAAACTTAGCTTTTTTTCCTTAATCATTCTGTTTTTACTGATAAAATGTATCTCAACCTATATATTTCCAGATACTTCTTTAGTTGTGTACCACAACATATTGGCATATTTCATTGCCATTAAGTTTTAAGTATTTCCTAATTTCTAATATCCTTTAAACTCAAGGGATATTCAATACCATTTGTTTAATTTTCAGGTCTATGGGATATATATATATATATATGTGTGTGTGTGTGTATATTTATGAGAGAGAGAGATGTGTGTGCACACGCAGGTTGGGAGAGGGGGAGAGAGAGAAAATCTTAAGCAGGCTCCATGCCCCGTGCAGAGCCTGACACAAGGCTCAATCTCACAACCCAGAGATTGTGACTGGAGCCGAAATCAAGAAGTTGGATGCTTAATGGAATGAGGCACCCAGGCTCCCCAGATACATGTTTTTTTTTTTTTAAATGAAGGCTTTATT
The DNA here is from genome assembly GCF_054177405.1 of Leptonychotes weddellii. NCBI lineage: Eukaryota > Metazoa > Chordata > Mammalia > Carnivora > Phocidae > Leptonychotes > Leptonychotes weddellii. The sequence goes on from NC_138382.1 coordinate 56,655,113, forward strand.
TTATAATTGAAAAATTTTTCATACTTAGAATATTTGGTATGTACATTGGATACATGAAATATAAATAATTCGAAGTAAACCTCAAACCAAAAAGCATGAGGGGGAGAAAAAGATTACCGTTGCATAGAAACTATCACAAAAACAAAACAAAACAAAAACCTTGAAAATTGATTCTGATGATTGTTAAATTCCAGGTTTTTAAAATAGTTGTCTTCTTGATCTTATTAAAGAAATATTTACAAAAGAAATGTGTGGTTTTGGTATTTATAACCAAAGTGAGGAAGATTTCAAACCATGAGCTAATAATCCATGAATCTACGAATCTGTTTTCTTCTGGTCTAACAGGTAGTGACAAAAATCACCACCTTCTTGAGAGCTTCCTTCTTGGAGATACGAAGTTGTAGCTCTTGCCTTAATCCCACCCACTTTGGAGGGAAAGACTCCAGTCTGGTTGGAGGCTCAGAGCTGTCAACTACAAGGTGTGTTCTTGTGAATTTCTAAGTCATGTTTGAGGTAACATTTGGATAAGTGGGAGAAACATTTTCTTATTTCTTATAGCTCCTGTGGAGACAATATCCTCACCACTAAGGCTGTCAGGGACTTCTGTCTCTGAACATGAACTCCATGTAGAGGTAGCCAAAGATGCTTTTCGGTGGGATATGAGCTGCCCACTTTGAAGGCCTTTGTATAAGGCAATAGTTTCAGATGCAAGAGAGACTATGGGGGAATGAGTTGCAAAGCATGGCACATGGTAAGAACCTTGACACTCTGTGGGAATGTAGAGAGGCCCAGAGACTGTAACATTACCAGTTGGATCCAGAGACAAAGGTTGGGCATCGCTGAGACTAGTATATAGCATTAGCATTTTCTAGAAGTCTTGAAGTCTACTAGGTTTTATCGTCAGAGTTGAGGTTTCACATGAACTAGTTGATCATGGAGGTCTTCCCTGAGCCTGTGGAACTGCTTTGGAAGGCAGCTCCCTCATTCTTGCCATCCCTCGATGGTACTGGTTAAGAGGCAGTCCTTTCTTCTTTCCTCTGGGCTAAAGAAACATATTTGAGTCCACAGTTTACTAGTTCATTTCAGTCATGGTTTGAGGGCCTCTTTGGGACAAGAGACAAATCCTTTGTTTCAGTCATTCTTCTGCATTATCTTGGCACTAGTTGTTGATCCAAATAAAAAAAAAATTCTTTCCTAAATTTTCCTCATAAGTAACATCAGCCTATTTTTCCGCAAATGTCTAAAGGCTGTGAAAATCAGATCACATCTCCATTTATTTAATTTAAATTTTCTGACAAAATCTCAATAATAAATCTAGTCCGGCTGGGGGATTTGTAGTTTTATTCCATTCTTGCTTAAGTTATCAAATTACGAAAGAAAAACCAAATAGGTAGTTTCCTTCAAGTGTGCAAAAAATCTTTGAGGAACAAATGCTGCCCACAGAGGCTTTCCAGCTACCATTTCTCTGTAACTAGAGTGATTAGGAAGGTTCTCAGTTTCCTAGAAACATTCTGGATTATTTCTGCAATCCTGGCTTCTCATCTGGAAGTGTCTTGGTTTGGCTGTTAAATTATATGGTCAACATATCTACAACTATAGGTGTCAGGTCTTTGGCAGTTTGAATATTCATTGGTTACCACTCTGCAGGCCCATGGGTGGTCCCTGAATTAGGACCTCAAATGCCAGGCTCCAAGGGTGCACTGAAGAAAACAGGCAGATGGTGGGAGAAAGGAAGCTCAGACATATTGGAACATGTGAGCTTCTAGATGCAGGCATCTACAAAATGGGTGAGGTGAGAGGGAGAAAGTCTGCCATGCAGCATATGAAGTCAGAGGAGGAAGTGCGTGTGATTCCAATAGAAATATATTGAATCACGATAGAAGTTCTCTGGACAAAAATCACTTATGTGCAGGCAGAAAACAGGTGAGCATGAACAGCTTACCCTCAGACAAACTGCAGTGGGAACTCAAGAGGGAAGCATGTGAATTCCCTGTTTTCAAAGAGGAATTACAATATTTTTTTCTCAAGTTTTGAAAATCTATCCCCCTTTAGTCTATGGATCCTAAAAGTAGTAGAGGCAGTGGTGATTGGGGTGATAAAGAATTTTGTATATTTTATCTTTGTTGTTGATTTCAATTTTTTTTTTCGCTGTTGATATGTATGATACTAATTACTTGAGACTTACTGAACTTTTTTTTTTTTTGTAGCCCAGTACATGGTTAACCTATGAATTTGAATTTGTACTTGAAAACAAAGTAGAGTCTTTATCATGTGAAAAGATCTCTATATAGCTAATAAGCTTTCAAATTACATTATATATTCTGTATATCTGATTTTTTTTGGCTTTTTGATCTATCTGCTTTTGAGGGCAGTATATTAAAGTCTCCCAAATCTTTTTTTTTATTATTAACATAATGTTTGTTTCAGGGGTACAGGTCTGTGATTCATCAGTCTTACACAATTCACAATGCTCACCATAGCACATACCCTTCCCAATGTCCATCACCCAGCCACCCCATCCCTCCCACCCACCCCCCCCACTCCAGCAACCTTCAGTTTGTTTCCTGAGATTAAGTCTCTTATGGTTTGTCTCCCTCTCTGGTTTCATCTTGTTTCATTTTTTCCTCTCTTCCCCTATGATCCTCTGCCTTGTTTCTTAAATTCCACATATCAGTGAGATCATATGGTAATTGTCTTTCTCTGATTGACTTATTTCGCTTAGCATAATGCCCTCTAGTTCCATCCACATCGTTGCATATGGAAAGATTTCATTTTTTGATGGCTGTGTAATATTCCATTGTATATATATACCACATCTTCCTTATCCATTCATCTGTCAATGGACATCTGGGCTCTTTCCATAGTTTGGCTATTGTGGACATTGCTGCTATAAACATTGGGGCGCAGGTGCCCCTATGGATCACCACATTTGTATCTTTGGGGTAAATACCCAGTAGTGCAATTGCTGGGTCATAGGGTAGCTCTATTTTCAACTTTTTGAATCCTCCATACTGTTTTCCAGAGTGGCTGCACCAGCTTGCATAAAATCTCCCAAATCTTCTACCACAATTGTCAATTTACTTACTTTTCTTGATAAGTCTATTAGTTGTTGCATTATATCATTTGAGACTATACTGTTAGGTTCATATAAGTTCATGATTATTTTACAAGAATATAATATCTCTTTTTGTTACTTATAGTTTTGTCCTTAATTATATTTTGAGAAATTTTCTGCATTGTTGATTTTCTTGGTTTTGTCTATTTAGAGATTTTCCTTTGCCCAAACTTGGGGAAAATCACCTGAAAGTATTTGAATGGAATTTCTCAATTGGTACTATTAAAGTTTTAGCCTAGATCATTTGGTGTGTGTGTGTTTGTCCTGTGTATTGTAGGATGTTTAGCACCATCCCTGGTCTCTAAATACTGGATTCCAGTAGCACCCTCCCCTAATTATGAAAGCCATAACTATTCATAGATATCGCTAGATATTCCCTGTGATGGGATTGCCTCTGGTTGAGAATGACTAGATTAGAGGTAACAATCTTTAGAGCTCAGCCTATACCAGGAATATTTTTGTGTTTCCACTGGCCCAGTGGAAGGAAACTTCATAATTCATGGGCTAGGAAGTAGAGAACTCAGAGGGGTATTGCCTCAAAAATGTGGTATAAGTAGCCCTCAACTAAAGGTTGCTCTGCTCCTGCCTGTCAAAGCTTAAAATAAAATCTCAAAAATATCACACTGTTTCCAAAGAACTTAATTATATCCCAGGGAAAATTTCAGGAATGCTTATAAGAATACAAATATTTTTAGGACTCAGTAAGATAAAATTCAAAATGTAGAGTATCCAATTAAGAAATTACCAGGTATGCAAAGAAGCAGAAAAATACTGTTCATAAAGAAGAAATCCATCAATAGGAAAACAACCCAGAAATGACACATATGATAGAATTAGTATATAAGAACATGAAAACAGTTATTATAATTCTATTTCATGTGCTTAAGAAAGTAGAGGTAAGATTGAGCATAGTATGTGGAGTCATCAAAGATTTTAAAAGATTCAGATTGGGACTTGTTTGTCCAAGATAGAGTGAACAGGGACAGAACATGGTCTCCACCTAGAACAAATAAAAAATTAAGAAAATGTATGAACCAACAGTTTTCAAGACACTGAACAATGAGACAACAGAGGACAGTGATTGTGAGATGGAAAACAAACAAGATGAGGCTATGTTTTCCTGAGCTTACTACAGTGAGAGGGTTTCCAGGTTGTATCAAGGGAGGAAGAATCCAGACAGTCTGACCAATTCCCTGAGTTGAGAGACCAAGGTAGCTAGGATTTGTAGGATGGAGTACCAGAGAGGAAAAAGCTGAACTCAGAACTCTGGAGGTCTGCAGGGGATCTCTTGAGTATTGAGCAGAAAACTGATAAACATGTCCTGTGAGGAAACTGAGTCTAGATAAAGAACGATATAAAGGATTGGAGGTAATAGTGCCCAGTGTTCACGCAGTTCAGGAATACTGCTATTCCAACCAGCCAGATTGGGAAAGCCTCAAGATTCACGGGGCATTGATTAGACCACACAGAGGGCTCTTGCTTGGCTCAGTAGTGGGGAATAAGGATCTCTAGACTAAACATTGGCTCTGGCCTGCCAAACAAAGCACAAAAGCAAGACCAGATTTTGTCTTGATGTAAGACAAGAAGTTCATATCCAGAAAGTCCAATAAACTCGAAGCACAAGAAATGAAGAAAATGACACCAGTGAACATCATAATCAAAGAGCCCAATATCAGTAATAAAAAGAAAATCTTAAAAGCAGTAAGAGAAAAAAGACATTATATATGGAGAACAACAACAACAACAAAACAGATTTCTCTTTGGAATGAATGCAAATGAGAAGACACTAGAACAACCTCTTAATATATTTGTATTAGTTTCCTAGGGCTGATGTAATAAAGTTCCACAAACTAGGTGGTTTTAAAATAACGGAAGTAAACTTTTCTGTATAATAATAAAATGAGTATTAGAAGATCTTTTTGCTGTGTAATCATTTTTTACTTCATCAGAGTGCATCTCTGGAGTATCTGATCTAGGATTTCTCCATGTCCCTAGCCCCTTCCTTCCTAGGATTGCTACATCCTTCAGGCTCTCAGCGGGCTCTCACAGTACTTAGATAGTTCCCCAAAATGTCTGCTCTCCTCTCTCTTATTTAGTGTCCATGTGATTGATCTTTGGGGCTAGGAGAGAGATCTAGTCATACTAGTCACTATTCAATTTTTTCACAGCTTAGAGACATACATTTTGAATATTATTAAGTCCTATATTAAATTCAGGATTGTGCATTTTTAACATAATACTATAATGCACATTTTCCTTTATTGCCAAAAGTCTAAATGAACGCAATTTGAATGGCTATGTAATATTCCATCAAGTGATTTTTACCATAATGTATTTAAGCATTTCTCTATTTTTGGACATTTAGATTACTTTCACTTTTTTCCAAAATGAAATATAACTCTTGGGAGAAAATTTTTATGGCTAAATCTTTGCCCAAGGTTCAGATCAGAATGACCTTTTAAAAATTACAAGCCTGACCACACCACTCTCCAGTTTACAAAGAGCTCATTTTTCCCCACTGATGAATTGTTGTAACCGAAAGAAAAATTGCTATTAAGCAACAATGAAATAACTTCTGCATTCTTTGTTGAGGAATTATTCTGAAGAAGAAAATTGATATTTTGTTAGACATAGCAATGGAACTTCTGCAAGGAAAGTCAAGATGATGTGAAATGATGTGATGAAGTGTAGATTAAGAAGAGTAAACTTTTCTGTATAATAATAAAATGAGTGTTAAAAGATCTTTTTGCTGTGTAATCATTTTTGGCTTCATCAGAGTGCATCTCTGATCAATACTCTGTAAGGAGCCTTGACATTAGGAAGAGGAGAGGAACGGGAAGGAAGGACCTGGTTCTGAGCAAACACAGATCCTAGGAAGATGGGAGGAGGTGAAAGACTAATGAGAAGGGAGGGTTCCAATAGGAGATTCCCTGTGACAATGTGTGTGGGTGCAGAGTGGATGCAAAGATGTTTGATATACACTACTTCTTATTTTAATTTTCTTCTTCCTTCCTTCTCTCCACTCATTAAAGTGTTAATAGAGCTATATTAGTGATACATTTAGAATTAGTCTTGTATTATAAATGCTACCTTGAAGAATGAAAGACCCGTCTTATGCTTATGGTGAGCCCAATCAGAGGGAGCTGGAGCGCATGAGAAGCACTGAAGAGGCCCAAGAGGATTGAGAGGAAAGTTGGGCTTATAGGAGACAATCATGACTTGTAATCACCTGTCTTAAGACTTCTCAGGAGGATTCATGCAGGGACAGGCTTTGCAGTCAAGTACAGAAAGGACCTGGGGTGGTTTTATTTAGGTGGCAAAGGACAGAAGTCCTCAAAAGGTGAAAGAACTTGGGGATGTTTGGCCAACAGTGTTTTCTCAATACCCTACACTTCTTTTTCTTGTCACCCATCTCAGTTGTGGTCAAATAAGTATGTTTAGTTGTCCAGTGTCTCACACTTTCCCTTTAGAATATGAAGTATGCAGAGCCAGGAGCAGGTTTGTTTGCCAGCACCTAACACAGTCTTTGGTACAAGATAAATGCTTGGTAAACATTTGTGAAATAAAGGAATGTAATCAACATTGTTCTAGTGTTACTAAAAAGAAGCACCCAGATATAATAATTATTAGGCTAGGATACTGAGATCATGAGCAGTATCCCTTCTATTTTTTCTAGTCCCTCTATACTTTTTGCGTTATTTTACTTAGGTAGAAAAAAAAAGAATTGACTCTTGGTAAGACTTCTTTACCTGGGTCTTATATTTTTTAGAGTTTGCCTCTGTTTCTGCGTTCTTTCTGATAACAAATTGGTGAAAAGCTGCTAAAATGCCCGGATTTACCCACCAGAGCTAATTTAAGTCATTCAATGGCACTCCTTTACCGTTTGGACTTCCAGGTTTTGTCCTTTCATTTACTAGTGTGGATATTTATGTTCAATTCTAATTATTCTTGTATATATCTTGATAAATGATGAAAATATTACCCTGTTGAAAAATATTATGAATGTAAGATTTTTATATTCATAGGCTCATGCTATGTCCCTAGAGTAAAGGGAAGGTTTCCATAAATCAAATAAACACATACTTCCCTCTTTTTTGGTTGCCTTCATTAATAATTAGTTGACCTTCTCCTACCTTGAAAATGTTATAAATTATTGACCAGCTAATCCCTTTGAGAATTGAGAGGGGATTTGGTCCACTGAATGTAATGAGCAGGCTGGTAAGTTCAGTCTCTTGAGTCCCTGGCATTCTATCTTGAAGTTGATATCCTGTGTTTGTTCTAGGTCTTCTCCTTGGCCTTTTATAACATGATCTTGTAGAAACAGCTGCAAGAACCAAAGGGAGAATGAATATTTTTTTTTGAGACTAAGTTGAGAAAACAGAATCCTGAAAACATAATCTAACGGGATGGAATTATATAGATCACTTTTTACCACCTCATACTAATAGTACTTAATCTTTTTGCTGTTCTTCACTTTCAAACTTTTGGTCAATGAAGTCTACCCTTGTGTTCACTCCCTTACTTCTCCTTCACCCTCAACGTACTGCAGCTGGATTCCATCCCACATCACCTTACTACAACACTTAGGTGATTAATAATCTCCTAATTGACAAACATGAAGTATAATTTTCAGTCTGCCTTTAACTTGATGTCTCTGCATTTTTCTTTTTTCCATTTCTTTTTTCTTTTTCCCTTCCTTCCTTCCTTCCTTTCTTCCTTCCTTCCTTCCTGCCTTCCTTCTTTTCCTCTTCTTCTCTCTCTCTCTCCCTTTTTCTCCCTCTCTCTCTCCTCCCCACCCCCCTTTCTTTCTTTCTTTCTTGAATCTGTTGATCCTCTTTGAAAATCTTTTCTGTGGGTTTCATGACCCCGAAATCTCTCGAATGTCATCTTCCTCTTTTGGATTCTCCTTTTCACTGCTTTTTTATGCTTTCTCTTTCTTCACCACCTTTTGTGTGTTGGTATCCCCCAAGGTCCCATTCTTAGCTTTCTTTTCTACTTTACAAGCTCTTTTGATGATCTCCTTCAAAACTGTGAGTTTAACTAGCACAGGAATGCTAGTATTTCCAAAATTTGTAATTCCAGCTGGGACTTCTCTCTTGGAACTTCAGTTGCATATTTCTTACCACCAATGTGACACATCCTTCAACAATGTAGCTAAAGGCAATGCAAACTCAATATATTTAAAACTGAACTTACTTCATTTTCTTCCCCACAAAACACCTGGACCCTCTTCCTGTGTTTCTTATCTTAGTTAATGAGACCATCATATACCCTCTAGAAATCTAGAAGTTATTCTTAACCTTTTTCTGCCTAAGTAATTAATCACCAAGCCTTGTCAATTCTACCTAATAAACATTTCTCAAGTATATTACCTCCTCTCCATTTCACATGCCATTGCTCATATGCCCTCTGCCAATTCCATCCTCTCTATTGCCATCCTAATTGTCTTTCTTAAATACAGATCTGAATCTTGGCACACACCTGCTTAAAAACATTTGTTGCATAGAAGATAACATCCAAAATCTTTAACAGGGTAATGAGGTCCCTCTCATGAGAAAAATTAGTCTCCTCTGTATTACCATGCACTTTGTATATAATTCTATTATGGCCTTTGACATATCATGTGATTATTATATGGGCTTATCAAGTGGATGACATACTCCTTGAAAGGAAGGGTCATGTCTTTTTTATTTTTATATTTCCAGTGCTAAATATACAGAAGAGAACTATATTTAAATAAAATGAAGGAATGGATTAACTGAATAAGAAATGTTGAAAGATTTTCTCTTCAAAATGACAGAGACTAAAGGATCAAAATATAAGAAATAGATGGAGTGATGTGAAAATTGCAAAAATAAAAGAGGTAACCAGGTTATAGAAGTCCATTAACTAGGACATTGGATAACATGTCATTCCAGAACCTGCCCTATTCTTTCCTATGGGCTGCCTCTGTGGTGGTTTTAAAATATGTCTGCAAACTCTTGACACTCATCTCTTCAAAAGGTGGAGCCTAATTCCCCTCCCTTGAATGTGAGTCAGGGTTAGTGACTTGCTTCTAATAGAATGTGGCAGAAGAGATGATTTCTGAGTCTAGGTCATTAAAAAGATAGCTTATGCCTGGCTCTTTGTCTTTCTGTCTTGGGCCACTCACTCTGGGTGAAGCAGTACACACTTACACCACCTATGGAGAGGCCTTTGTGGGGAGACACTGAGGCTTCCAACAACCTCAACTTTCCAGCCACGTGAATGAGACACCTCGGATGAGGATCTTCTTGCCAATGTAGTCTTCAAATGACTGCAGCCCCCACCAACATCATAATGGCAACCTCATGAGAGATCCCAAGTTGAAATAACCTAGCAAAGTTGCTACTGAATACCAAACCCAGAGAAACTATAAGTATAATAAATGTTTAATCTACTAAATTTTGAGGTACTTTGTTATGCAGCAATAGAAAACCAATACACCCAATTAAGAATGACTTTCTTCTAGATTCTTTAAAATCCTATATATTGTTTAGGTCTGGTTTAAATACTTCTATTGTCCTGGGTTGTTCAGTTTTCTCCAATTAGAATTAATGTTTTTCTCTTGTAGGTTTGCCTCTTTTATTGCTTAGTATCGTTTATTCTTTTAGCAAAAATGTATTCATTACACTGTGTTATATTCTATACTAGGCATTGGGACCAAAAATGAGGGATTCAGAACTTTTGAAGATATTTTTTTATTCCTCCAATATATACAGTTTCTTTGAGAAAATAAATTTATTCTGATTGTTCTTCATCTTTAGATCATCATTGGGCTTAAGAATGTGAACTCTGGGGTAAGGATCTGGGCTTTGCCTTCTTACTGTCTTGGTTAACTGTGTGCCTGACTTTGGACAAGTTACCTCTTGAGGTTTAAGTTTCTCTGCCTGTAAAATGGGCATAACAGTATTCCTTGCCTCATATGGTTATTAAGAACATTAAATGAGTTCATGCATGTGAAGTGCTTAGCATGGTATCTGGCATGACGTAAGTGTTCAATAAATACTTTTTAGTATTCTTGTTGACTGGCCCACTCAGTATCTAGCACAGTAACTAGAATACAGTAGATATTCAGGTAATGTTGGCTGGACTGAGCTATAAATGGGGTAGGTTAGTGTTAATGATGTTGGGGGAAACAGGCAGTCAGAAAAGAGTATCATACATGGGGTGTCAGTCATTGGAGTACAGTCAATTCAGTTATTTGTTAATTGGTTAATTTGTCAAACATTTATTTGTTTCCTATTATATGCTATTAACTAGGGACATAGGAAGATGTGTGAAAGACATTTGGAAGGGAAAATGCTTGCACTCTGGAGAAAATACTTATTCAGGGGCTTCTGCAGGAAAGCAACAGATTCAACAAACACTTATTGAGCAACTATTCCATACCAGGCACTGTTAGGGAGTTAAGGATAAAGTGAATGATTTCTTTTCACTTATTCAATAAATACTTATTAAACACCTACTATGTTCCCATCATTCTTCCAGGTTCTTGGGATTTATCTGTGAACAAAATACACAAAGATTTCAGCCTCCATGGACCTTTCATTCTCATAGGGGGCGACAAACAATAAACGATATTCATCATAGCTGATTCCATAATATGTTAGAAGATGATAGAAGCTATTAAAAAAACAGAAAAAGCAAAGCAAGGTAAAGGGAGGTCAGGACTTCCATAAGCAGTGTATGTAAAGGGCTGTTCAGTTTGGTATATTTGTGATTAAGAAAATGAGATGTAGAAGGAGGTGAGGGAGTTAATTTTAATGACCAGCAAAGCAAAGCCCTCCTTTTACCATCTAGTAGGAGTGTCAGACGTAAGTAAATAAATAATTTAATTTCAAATAGTGATAAATGCCTTGAAGAAAATAGGATAGCATGAGAAATTCATGGCCCTAGCCCTGGATGTCTGTGCTCTTGCATGAGAGAAGCTCAGGCTGCTGCCAGGCTCGGCCAACCGGCTGTTAGAAGTCTCTGTCAGGAGCACACACCTGTGTGGAGGTGGTCACATCCTGTGGCTGTTAACAGGACAGCAGGACTGTTATGTGTCATGGCAGGTATCACATTTGAGCTGATTAGTCTACAGAAAAAGAAACATTTATAATCTATTAGTCATACTTCTGGTGGCAGGAATGGGTGATGATGGATTTTGTGGCTGACACACAGACTCTAGCCTCTCTGCAAGGGATAGGAGGAGAAACTAGGCAAAGCTTGCCACCACCAGGACAGTGGGGTGTTATTGTGGAGAAAATCCCATTATCACCTTTGTTCTTCATGGAAACAGAATCTCTCAAAGGTCTGAATCTGATCTTTAACTGAGGACTATTAAAGGAGATGACTTCCAGTTTTCTGACATGGATTTTTCACGTCATTGCTGATAGATGAGAGATGTTTATTTCTCATTGTAAGAAAGCTAAGCTTCTTCACTGTGCTCTAGAGGCGGGAGTCTCTTCTGTAAGATCTCCAGGGAAGATCTACATTAGTCTGGCCTACTTTGTCTTGACTTTAGTAAATATTTTGCGCAAGGTGTATAGCTCTGTCCATCCCATTCAGTGCTTTCAGCTGGTGAACTGAGAATATGTATGATGTCTGACAGCCACATTATGCTGAAGAAATCTGATCTTAGTGTCAAGTATAGAATTTCTAATTAGAATGTTCATTTGTCCTTTGTGCCACATACTTTGGGCCCTGGGCTAATTTAAGTGGAATATTTTCAGTGAGGTCCTGCTTAGAGACAGGAAAATGGTCTAGGGGGCATCTCCTGCTTGCTTTTATTCCCCACATTCTATGGGAAACACTATTTATTCATTTAAAACTATTAAGGCTCCAATTAAACTAATATTTTTTACTCAACTAATGTTGCTTGACACTTTTGCATATGATCTTTAATATTCTCCACTTAAACAGTATGTATGAATAACCCTATTTATATAAAATGTAAATCATGTGTATATACATAGATACATATAGAGTCATAAACATGTATGAAAAATGGCCAAGGACATGTTAATGGTGCTTACATAAAGTGGAATTCATGTAACCTTTCCATCCTGTTTTTATAGAACCATGTAGTTTTTGAATTTTTTACGATGAGAATGTGTCATCTATATAATCAGAAGAAAAACAATTAAGCTATAATAAAGCTATTGAGGAATACTACTACCAGCCACATTCTGAGGTTATTATGATGTCTCAAGAGGAAGAGCAATTTGCTCAGGATTCAAACCCAACCTCACTCCAAGCCATGTGACTGGCTTGACTGGTGTATTAGGTAATCTGGGGGACACAAAAGAGCCACGAGGGAACTAAGAGTCTGATTGGTAAAAAAAAGTCGCATGGGCCTGAGACATGAAACAATAAAGATAAGGAATGCCTTAGGAATTGTGCGTAGAGGTCAAGGAGGGCTTCCTGGACAATAGAGGGATAGCAAAACTTGGATAGCTAGGGGGAGAAGGGGAAGAACATTCCTGGTAGAAGGCACAGCATGAACAAAGCCCCAGGAGCAGGAGTCTATGAGACAAGGGTGGCAAAATAATTTGTTGAGAGACTAATTTGTGTATTGTGATCTCTTTTCTCCAGAGCTTTAGCTGTAGGGCTAAAAGCAGAAGTTGCTGGAAAACAACGTACTTTGTTGGCTTTGGTTTCAGGAGCCTCAGTGTATGGAGGGGATTACAGGAAGGGGGAGGGAGTGGCTAGTGTGGGATGCAGAATAGTGAGAACAGAGGAGAAGCCATTTTCCCCAAGACGACGTGTGGGCTGTAGTTTAGGTTTGTGAAGGCAGCGGCACCTGTCCCCTACTCCTTCACAGCCCCAGGGAGGTGGGGAGACTGTGGCAAGAGAGGGTTGCTTGGTACTTCGGTGCTCAGTCTTGGCAAAGACCCCGTGCTAAGTGTGAGATTCCCAATACATACCCAGAAAACAGAAGAATTCCAAAGTGCTACAGAAAACACACAAATATACACATACAGCCACTTGTGAGAATATATTGCCTTGACCGGGTCAGGTACCTTCTAAGATCTCAGTTTGTCCTGCTACCAAAAAAATGGGTATATCAATCCCTTCTGGTTAAAAAATTCATTGAATCTGTGAAATTGGAATGTCTGTCTCTGGCATCAGTTCATTTCTACCTGAAATGCAGGGAGGGTGGTGTGGAAACTTCATTTTCAAAGAGCCACCACCAGAATGTGCAATATGCATACTGTTTTTCAGCGGGAAGTAGGAGTACACTGCGTGGTAATTGAAACTGCCTTTTGAATCTTCTAAGCCAGCAGGATCTGATACCTGATCGGATGAGCATTGTTTCTTCCTTCCTGTAAAATCAGCTAAACCGGGAAGACTCAAGTGCAAATTTCCATCACAACTGGAGAAACCTTCCCTCTGCTCATCCACCCACACTGTCTCTTCACCTGCGCCCTTTATTTGTATAGATTCTTGTTTTCAACCAAAGGGGCTCAGCTCCAGAAAGAGACAAATCATGCACAAAGAGGAAAGAAAATCGCTTCCTAGACCTGAATATTTAGTGATGAACTAAACCTTCCGAGAGGGGAAAATATATGATTCCGTTGCGAAGGGAAAATGAATGTCCTCCAAATCAACGTGAGAATGGAGACCCAGGGAAGTGAGGTTCACATCTGTCCTTAATGCAGCTTTGGAAGGATAGAGGCAGAGACAATAAATGATATATCAGACGTGCTGCTCCGCTTAGAAATTGCAATTCTAAATGTCATATGCAGTGAGCCTCTCTCGCTCCCCCCATAATTCAAGACAATTCACCAGAGATAACTTCTTTTCTCTGCCATAATAGTATTCTCTAGCTCGTATCCCAAATAAACAACATTGGTTACTGCTTTAAGCAATACCTTCTCCATTTTCCCACACCACTTAAATCAACAACCCCTTTCTCTGTGTGATCTGAATCCCAAGCCCCCAACCTTGTACTTTGCTGCAATAAGCTCCCCATTCTGAATCGCTGTTGCTTATCGCCAGCGTTATGAAAGGGCAGGTCAGCCTTGCCCTGCTCCTATGCTAGTTTTTCACTACTCTAGATAAGAGGGGCATATTTTATATCTTCCTCTTTTTTTTTTTTTTGAATCATCTTAATCTTTATCATGATCTACTTTTTTTTTTAAACCAGTGGTTTTTCTAAGTGTGGATTTTCTTCTTTTTATTAATCTTCACAGTCTCCAATCCAGTCATCTCCTTACTGAAATGAGAAGCGTGGCATTCACATCACTCAACACGGTTGGTTTTGGAGCTTGGCAAAGATTAAAAACACAGGAAGGCTTGCAAGCAACCTAGAGGGAATAGAGAGGTTGCTGTTAATGTGTTTCTTCATTGAACGGAGCTCGCGCACGCATTTGGAAATAGAGAGTGACTGTTCAAAGACACTGGGAAAAGTGTTATCTGGGACATTTTATCCAAAAGTAAAATGTGACATCACTGTAGATGATCCTGCTAATGCTCCTGCTAGTGCTGCCTGACTAAGAGTAGCAGGGGAAAGCAATTGTCCCTTCAAACTGGGGCTGGTCTCAGGGAAGAAAATGCTCTGGGCAGAAAAATAGAAATGGCTACAGTTTATGAGGCCAAAACTCCTTGATGTTGGCAGAATAGTTGGTCCTTTGCATTCCTCTGGACCTTCAGAATGCCTCTTCTTTTCCCTGTGCACATCAGTTATAGTGAGATGTTCCCAGACTTAGGCAATGAGGTCACCCTCGGAAGGTAAAGTATCTAAGAATCAGTGACTTGAACTATCTCCAGACATGGCCAGCCCTGAGATGTGCTATACTTGTGTGATTGAATGGACATGGGGATGGATGCAGAACAGTTGTAGATCACTGTGTTTAGGATTTGTCTTTAGAACTAGAATCACAGAAATTGAAGAAAGAGTGGGTTTAATGGAATTAAATAGTAGCTACTATAACAATCACAGAGGCACTGTGCTAAGTATTCATATACATTCTTGCTAAGCATCATGATAGCCTATGAGGTAGGCTGTTATCACTATTTTATAGATCAGCAAACTGAAGTTCAGAGAAGTTGAATAATGTGTCCAAGGTCATATAGCTTGGCAGCGGTGGAGCAGGGAATCAAATCCAGGTTTAGTTGACTGCAAAATCTTTGCTTTATGGAGGGCAGTGTTCTGTGTGGATTTTGGAAAAAGGGGAGTAAGACTTCAGCTCTGTACATTGGAAGGAGACATTATATTTGGTAGCATCACCTCTTAATGGCCAAGAGCATACAGATCTGAACAGAAATCCTGCTGCCCTGCTTAGACTTGTGTGGCAACCTCTCCAAGCCTCTGTTTTCTGTAAAACAGAAGGATCTGAATGTCATGTAGTTGACATGAGTGTCAAGTATTCAGATCAATTAGGAGGTGGGTTCTATGGTGGGAGAGAATCTATTTAGCTTTGACATACCTGAATAAATATCCCACTGGCCCCTCCAGTTTTCTATGATCTCATGCTCACCAAGTCATCTTTCAATAGCTAATTTGGTTTCTTGTGTACTTAATACAGCTTGGTTACTGGAAATGGACATATGAATCTATAAATGAATATATTTGTGTCTGGTTTCTGTATCAGTGTCTCCTGAGTTGAGGAAGTTTGTCCAGCCTGATGTAATTCCTTTAAGGACACTGTTGACCTTCCCACACTCAGCATACTCATGACCAGATTATGGAACATACGGGGGAAACTTCATCTGATCAGCTGACTGGCCTGTTCCTTTTTTCCCTCATGCTAGCCTGGCTTTGCCACACATTCTTTTTTTTTGAATAATCAAAATAAAAATACTAGCAGCACAATAACTGCAGTGATGATTACTATCATTACCCGAGGGCTTTTGTGTCAGTTGCTGTGCTAGATACATCAGGGACTCTATCTTCTTTAACCCTTACAGGTCCCTTCTGAGAGCCTTCTGTTTCTCCTGGGAACAGAGCCCTGGAGAGGTTGCCACACGATTCTAAGTGAGCCAGCTGGATTCCTGTCCAGATCTGGATTCTCTTGGCCTTTATGATGTGATGCTAGTTTTGTCTTCATCTCTCCAATCTGGGCCAGTCTTTTGCCTTTGGGGCTAAAACTGTGGCTTGCTGAACAGAGTGTTTTGTATCAGGCTGCCATAAGGAAACCCCCTGCCCAGCTTGCCTGGCTCTCTGGGACTTCCCTGCAGGGGAGTGCCTTTCAGACTCTAATAGGCTCAGATGTATGGACATGTTCGAGTTCTTGGGCCTGTGAAATTGAAGATCAGAACCTAAGATCAGAACCAGAAATTGGAGACCTGGTAGGGACCTGGTGTGAAAGGGAGGTGTGGAGGGTGGAGAGGCAGAAGGACATGGAAGAGAAGACCCTCTTTAAATAGCCAGCTCGAATTCCCTTATTTTATTTTATTTTATTACATTGTGTCAATCACCATACATTACATCATTAGTTTTTGATGTAGTGTTCCATGATTCATTGTTTGCGTATAACACCCAGTGCTCCATTCAATATGTGCCCTCTTTAATACCCATCACTAGGCTAACCCGTTCCCCCCACCCCCCTTCCCTCTAGAACCCTCAGTTTGTTTCTCAGAGTCCGTAGTCTCTCATGGTTTGTCTCCCCCTCCGATGTCCCCCGCTTCGTTTTTCCCTTCCTACTATCTTCTTTTTTCCTTTAACATATAATGTATTATTTGTTTCAGAGGTACAGGTCTGTGATTCATCAGTCTTGCACAATTCACAGTGCTCACCATAGCACATACCCTCCCCAATGTCTATCACCCAGCTGCCCCATCCCTCTCACCCCCCACCACTCCAGCAACCCTCAGTTTGTTTCCTGAGATTAAGAATTCCTCGTATCAGTGAGATCATCTGATACATGTCTTTCTCTGATTGACTTATTTCGCTTTGAACAGACATTTTTCCAAAGAAGACATCCAAATGGCCAACAGACACATGAAAAAGTGTCCAACATCGCTCAGCATCAGGGAAATCCAAATCAAAACCTCAATGAGATACCACCTCACACCAGTCAGAATGGTTAAAATTAACAAGTCGAATTCCCTTCTGATTTCTCTCTGTAACATCACCATATTCCCTCTCCTATTTCCATAGATTCAAAGCCTCAGGCACCAGCTGCCACTGTGTCATTGAAGGAGGCCTTGATAGTCTTCCCTTGAGGAGTCATGCATGATGAGTTACGATTTCTCCAATACCAAATTTATTATGATGATGATGATCACTAATAGCAACCTCTTAGATTTATAAAGCACCTTTCTCCTAACAATCTCTGTCCTAGAGACTGTCTCATTTATCCTCACAGATCCCCAGGGATGAGGAGGAGGCAATATTATCATTTTTACATTATGGATTGCTGTGATCAAGAAGTTTTTATCACAGTACCTATTTCCATGTGGAACTGTGTTAGGTACTATGTGAAGAGATTCCACTAATTCATCAAGTATTTTCTGAGCGTCTTTTATGTGCCATGATAACTCTGTGAGGTTAATATTTATATTATCCCATTTTACAGATGAAGAAATGAAGTGTCAGAGATGTTAAGTGACTTGCTCAGCCACATAAATGAAGAAATGAATAAAATGTGTCTGCCCTCACCCAAAAATAGTACATAGTCTTTTTTGAGCATTTACTAGGTGCCAGGGGCTATGCTGAGATAAAGACAAGAGGTATCTTTGTTAATCCACTCAACAACCCTATAAGTCTGTTATACTTTCAGTGATCTGTAACTCTCTCCATTTACCAGATGAGGCGTAGAGCATTTGAGTACCTTGCGCATGTGAAGCCACCCATCTGGTAAGTAGCTAACCTTGAGAGGAAGGAGAGCAGAGTGGAGCCAGGTTGTCATAGTTGGATTCTGGTTCTAATAGTTGCTATGTGATCTTGGGCAAGTCTCTTGATTTTTCTATGCCACAATTTTTTTCACTTGTAAAATGGGAATAATACAGGTATCTACTTTATAGCATTGTTATGTGGATCAGATACACTTTTAGATGTACATACATATATCTGTGTGTATATGTATGTATGTATCTGTCTGTCTTAGGATTCTGCCTTGCATATGTTAGCTATGAATATCTGAGATCCAAATCCAGGCACTCTGATACTGGAATTTTATACTATTTTCTTCAAAAAATAATGCTCTCAGGGGCAGAAGCAGTGACATTTGAGCTGAATTTCCAAAGGACACACAGTCAAAGGCTTGGTTCTAGTGGTCTGATTCTAGCTCAGTAGATGGAAGCTACATGTAATAACTGAGTTATTAGCAGGTGGAGTAGGCTTTTATTATACCTTTGTGATTGCTCCTAAGAACTGGAGCCTTGGGGCCTGAGCATCTTTGGATTTCCTTTGTCTAGAGGTCATTTGACTTATTTCCTTAGAAGGTACATGGAAATTCTGCCAGCCATGAAGGTTGTCTGCCCTCTGGTTATTGAAAGATTTTTTTTTTTGAGAAGATTCCAAAATTGTACTTGACTATGTGTTGACAAACTGATTTTTCTTTGAACATTCAGCATTATGAATGTGGGCCAATCTCTTCATTACAAACAAAAAATCCCAGAATATGCTGCATTACCTTCAGCATATTCTTCAGCTTTGCCTTAAACTAAAACTTCCAACTGAATTCATAACAATTCCATTTAAAAGACAATTATTGAATAGTTTATTTTTCTTCTGAATCCTTGAAACCTGTTTCAATAGACAAAGTTCTATTGTTTTCCAACATAATGCAATAGAAGTTTACTAGTATCATGTATGAACTTTATCTACTCGACACAGAAATATAATCTATGTTTATTATCTAGGGTAGGTAAATTTAGAAGCAGTTACCAAATTGGTACCAATACAAAAAATAAAAAGAATAAGGGACAATGTCTAACCAATATTTTTATTGGAAAAACCTTTTATGGTATAGCTGAGCTATTTAAGTCCCAAGGTTTGCCATTCAGGCAAAGGATATCATAAAATGTATTTCCACTGAAGAATAGATATGCCTTAATAATAATAGTTACCATTTGTTAAGCATAATCCAGTAATACAAATGGTGAGATTAAAAGTTTTGAGAGGTCCAAATAACATTCCTAAGATAGTAGGGCCAGAATTTGGACCTGGATCAATTTGAAACCTAAATCTATACTCTTTATTACTATCTTATCCATGTTATACTGTCCACTAAGTTATAGAGACCAAATTTGAACCCAGTCTCCCTGATTTGACAGCCCATATCATTGTACAGCACCTCATTATCTTTCTAGAGGTGTTATCTCTTCTGGCTCTCTGAAGAGCTTTATTCTTTGGAGATAGTCAATCGCTATATTTCTTTAATGTGGAAGGCACACATCCAAGAGATGTAATTTGAAGCCAAGACTTTCATGCTTGATTTAGATCAAGTTTCTCTAATACATACCATTATGGCACAGATCTCTGTAAACTGAACAAAAATAATTCTAAGTTCCTACTCTTAACCCACACTAGCTTAATCAATAAGGCGATTAGTTCATATTCCAATGTAGATCAAAGAAGGACAGTCCCTTGGATTTTTTACTATTTAGTAATAGAATGTTCATACCCCAATTCCTGTTGCTTTGTAGAAATAAAAATCCTCATTCAGTATGTTTCTGTGATTTGAGAGGTAGCATGATATGTTCAAAAAAATACTGGAGCTCTACCTTCTGGCCCTGTGTAGCTCTAGGGGATGTAGACTGTGACCTGCTGTTAACAGAGTAGGAGTCAAAAAACACAGGCTTTACTGGCCCTGGGTCTGCTAGTTGGACAAGTGTCTCAATTTCTCAGAGCCTCATCCCTTCCCTGCTAAAATGGAATTGGTCCTCTCTGCCCTGACTCCCAGGAAGGTAATGAGGATTCAATGAGAGAGCATACGCAATTGTTTGGAAAACTACAAAGAGCTACATAAACTTAAAATGCAATTATGATTATGCCAGGGAGGAGAGCACCCCTAACGTAAGGAGGTGTGCCTGTCCTTCACGTACCCTCTCCCCTTCCTCCCCCTTGTTCTGTCTTCATACAATCGTCTCCCTTTCCCTCCCTCACTTTTATCTGCTGCCTCCTTTTCTCCCTCCTGCTGGAGTTTATGACCTAGGCTAATGAGACAAATATGGCTCCTCACATCAAGGGTGGGGAATTAAGGCCTGGTTATAGCCCAATTTAATTTTCATGATCTCTTGAACAAGTGAAGGAATGCTTGGGAAACAGGCTGCTCTTGGCCTGATGCCGGCCCAGCCCTAGTCGGGGCAGCTGTTACCCACACTAGCTCATCACACTCTTGGTAGACATTTCAGTTAGGAGTCATTACCCTTCCTTCCATGCCTTCCTCGGCAGAGGCAGTGCCAGCCCTGGGTTTTGGTCCCAGTTCTGTCACTTAGCAAGTCACCTAGAGTCAGTCATTTAACTTGTCTAAACCTTAATTTCCTCACTTATAAAATGGGGATATTAATGATATCTGCCCTACTTTTCACACAGGACTGTTTTAAGGATTGCTTTAAGTCAGGTAAGCAAAGGTGATTTTAAACTGGCAAGTTCTAAATATATATATATATATATATTATTTTATCATGCCTGATCATTCACATTTTTTATGAATTGATCCAAATAAATATTTTCATGGAATATTTTTGGGTAGCATCTTTGCCTTTCCTTGTTCTCGTGTGATTATCTGAGATAGAAAGTACTCTTACCAGACTCTTCAGAGTTTAATAAATGTAAAATATTCTATATCCCATATATGTAGTGTTAAGAAGTACAGCAGCTGGAATTCCATATAAACTCATTGTTTTCCTACTCTTCAAACAGGGGCTCTGTCCTTTTTCCTGATACTCATGAGGGCCTTGGTGATACCCTTATTCCTGTCTTTGGACTCCTAATTTTGTCAGGGTTTCCCTAAATTCACTGAGTCTTGCAAATGATTGGGTTCCCTCTCCAGGACCTGTCCCATCTCTTATCTGTGTGGACACAGGCTCTATCCCCCAAGTTGCTTAGCTGATGTGCTTTCCACTCATTAAATGCATGAGCTATTTCCTTTGCAGCTTGCTTTTTCTGCCAAGGGAAGGTAGCTGAATTAATTTCACTGATGGTTGCAGTTTTGTTTCTCCTCATTTCTGTCTTGTACTGTCTAAGGTTGAAGAGTCACTTACTGTATTAATTGAGTCCTCCAAGGACCTCTTTGCTGACACAATTCTCAACACTACCCCTCTCTATTTTTTTTTTTAAGATTTGATTTTTCAGAGCAGTTTTAGGTTCATAGCAAAATCGAGGGGGAAGTACAGAGATTTCCCACATACCCTTTGCCCCTACACATGTGTACATGTGCATAGCCCTATTATCCACATCCCCCACTATTATCCACATCCCCCACTAGAGTGGTACATTCATTATAGTTGATAACTACCTCGACTCTGTAGTTTAAGGTTAAATGTTGGCATTACACATTCTGTGGGTTTGGACAAATATGTAATGACATGTATCCATCATCATAGTATCATATAGAATATTTTCATTACCCTAAAATTCCTCTGTGTTCCACCTATTCATCCCTCCCCCTATCCCCAACCTCTGGCAACTACTGATCTTTTTATTGTTTCCATAGTTTTACCTTTTCCAGAACGTCATATATAGTTGGAGTCATACAGTATGTAGCCTTTTCAGATTGGTTTCTTTTACTTAGTAATATACATTTAAGGTTTCTCTATGTCTTTTCATGGCTGGATAGATCATGTCTTTTTTAGCATTGAGTAATATTCCATTGTCTGGTTGTAGTACAGTTTATCCATTCACCTACTGAAGAATATCTTGGTTGCTTCCGAGTTTGGGCAGTTATGAATAAAGTTGCTATAACACCCATGTTCAGGTTTTTGTGTGGACATAAAGTTTCAAGTCTTTTGGGTAAATGCCAAGGAGCACCTTTGTAGGATTGTGTAATAAGAATATGTTTAATTCTATAAGAAACTGCCAAACCGTCTTCCACAGCGGCTGTACCATTTCATATTCCCACCAGCAACAAATGAGAGTTCTTGTTGCTCCACATCTTCACCAGCGTTTGTTGTTGTCAGCGTTTTGGATTTTGCACATTCTGATGGGTGCATAGTGATATCTCGTTGTTTTAATTTGCATTTCCCTGATGAGACATGATATTGAGCATCTTTTCATATGTTTATTGGCCACCTGCATATCTCCTTTGGTGAGGTGTCTGTTAAAGCCTTTGACCCATTTTTAAATTGGATTGTTTGTTTTTTACTGTTGAACTTTAGGAGTTCTTTGTATATTTTGGATAACAGTCCTTTATCAGATGTGTCTTTTGCAAACATTTTCTCCTAGTCTGTGGCCTGTCTTCTCATTATTTAGACGTTGTCCTCTGTAGAGCAGACATTTTTTATTTTAGTGAAGTCCAGCTTGTCAATTATTTCTTTCATGGGACATGCCTTTTGTATTGTATCTAAAAAGTCATCACCATACCCAATGGTGATGTTTTTCAATAAACTAGTTTATTTCTAGGTTTTTACCTATGTTATCTTCTAGGAGTTTTATAGATTTATATTTTACATTTAAGTCTGTGATCCATCTTGAGTTAATTTTTGTGTAGGGTGTGAGGTCTGTGTCTAGATTTACTTTTTGCATGTGAATACCTAGTTGTTCCAGCACCATATATTTAAAAAGACTATATTTGCTCCACTCTATTGCCTTTACTCCTTTGTCAAAGATCAATTGGCTATAGGTATGTAGGTTTATTTCTGGACCCTCTATTCTACTTCATTGATCTATTTGCCTATTCTTTTGCCAGTACCACACTGTCTTGATTACTGTGGCTTTAGAGTAAGTTTTGAGATCGAGTAGTGTTAATCATCTAACTTTGTTTTCCTTTGATAGTGTGTTAGCTATTCTGCGTCTTTTGCCTCTCCCTGTAAACTTTAGAATTAGTTTGTCAAGATCCAAAAATAAATAACTCACTGGGATTTTGACCAAGATTGCATTGAATCCATGAAGTTGAGAAAAACTGGCATCTTGACAATATTGAGTCTTCTTACCCATCAACATGGAATAGCTCTCCATTTATTTAATTCTTCTTTGATTCCATTCATCAGAGTTTTGTAGTTTTCTTCATATGGATCTCATACATACTTTGTTAAATTTATACCTTAGTAGTTCATTTTGGGGGGTTACTAATGTAAATGGTATTGTGTGTTTTTTATTTTAAATTCTGTTTGTTCATTGAATGGTATATAA
Source organism: Leptonychotes weddellii (assembly GCF_054177405.1). Classification (NCBI taxonomy): domain Eukaryota; kingdom Metazoa; phylum Chordata; class Mammalia; order Carnivora; family Phocidae; genus Leptonychotes; species Leptonychotes weddellii. The sequence goes on from NC_138382.1 coordinate 56,678,473, forward strand.
GAAAGCAATTGACTTTTGCATATTAACTGTCTATGTTACACTAATTAGTTCCAGGAGGGTGTTTTTGTTTTATAGATTCTTCCATATTTTCTACACAGATGTTGTTATCTGCAAGCAGAGTTTTATATTTTCCTTCCAATCTGTGTGACTTTTATTTTCTTGCCTTATTACACTAACAAGGATTTCCAGTATGATATCTAAAAGGAGTGGTAGGAGAGTTCCTTGTGTGTACCTGATCTTAGTGGGAAAGCTTAGAGTTTCTCACCACTAAGTATGATGTTCGCTGTAGGTTTTTTTGTAGATATTCTTTATCAAGTTGAAGAAGTTCCCTTTTATTTCTAGTTTATTGAAAAACAATTTTAAATTATGAATGAGTGTTAGATTTTGTCAAATACTATCTCTCTCTATATTTATATGATCATGTGATTTTTCTTTTTTAGCCTGTTGATGCTTTTTTATTAACTTTTAAAAATAAAATATAATTTTGTTAGAAATATTTTATTTAAAAATTAAATTACAGTATTGATAACTTTTTCTCCTTTCTCTGTCCTCCAAATGTTATCTTGTTCCAGAACCCTGCCCTCAGGCCTCCTTTTATGAGTATTCACTCTGTAGATGATTTCTTCTAGTCCAAAGGCTTACTTATCATCTATAACTGAGAGAAGGGCATTTTGGAAACATGGTGACCTGAAAATGTCTCTAGTTCCTTCCACTCCAACTACAAGTACATTTATTTCTTCTGAGCCAAATAGGTGCTGAGATCTTTCAGTGACTGGGCATGGATAAGGCTGTAGACTTTGCTGAGGTCCCTGAAAAAGACCTGGATGGGACTTTTCCTAATTGCTGGGCAGTCACCCAGAGAGAGCATCACAGATCAAGGATGAGGAAAGGAGATTGTTAATTCTGGGAAGAGGCTGGTTTTCAGCGATCTTTGGACATTAGAAGAAAGCCAATGCCAATTCTTAAGACTTTGCTCATTTCCTTAACCTACAAAAGGGCAGGAGGAAGTTGAAAGAATGGGCAGTCTTTCCTTTACTCCACGTTGAAAGAATTTAGGTAGAACTGAGAGTAGAGAGGTTTCTCTTAGCAGCCTCCATGGAGGCTGATATCCTGCCGTTTAAACACAAGCCCACAGGATAAGACATACCCTGAACTTCTACCTTCTTTCAGATTCCCATGATTGAAGATATCCTAGCATTTAGGGTTGATGGGCCCCAATAATCAGGAAAAAGGAGAAGAAATCAGATTGAACAATTAGGACACAAAAATAGTGAAATAAACCTACTGGAGGAGATGGATGACCATTGAATGAGAGAGACTGAGAGAGAGAATGACAGAGGGGTAAAATATAACCTTCTTGGAGCTTAATAACTTAATTTTTGAGGTAAAAATTGGATTATGTGAGTGAAAGGAGAGGATGATTAATGTTGAGGTCCAGATTAATGATCTGGAGAGGTAAGTACAAGAATATCTTAAAACATTTCTTTGGTTTGGCTCTCCCTCTCCCTTTCCCTCCAACCCAGTCATTCCAAATCAGAAACTGGGTGCAGGCAGTGTGTTTTTTCCTGACAGCAGGAGTGAGAGAGGATGGAGAATAAGACAGGGAATGAGTAAAATCCAATATAAGGATGCATTGTTGAAGTCTCTGCTGTAGGCAAAAAGACTCAATTCCATTGAGACCCTTGAGAATTGCACAGAATTCTTCCTGGAATTGAGCCCCTGAAGGACAGGAGTCTGGAGCATTTATCTAATGTCTCCCATTTCCCATTGATTGAGGGATGCCCCTGGGAACATTAATTCCTCTGCATTTCAAGATGTGGGCAGTGGTGAAGTGGATAGCTTGTCAGCACAGGGCAAGTTTGAGCCCACATGGCACTGTCCATTGCAGCTGCGTTTGACATCAGAGATTGGCCAGGTGGATGTGGAGGAGGGCACCAGTCATTCCTATTACAAATACTTAGGCAGAAAGATAAAAATAAGGAAATCTTGAAAGAAAAAGTGACAGGGGCAGAGATTCAAGAGACCCAACATACAAATATATGCTATTGCAGATGGAGAAGAAGCAATAGGTAAAAATAACCTTGGTACTGCTTTTCTTTTTTCTGTTTTTGAGAATTTGACTCCCTTAGATCCTTCACATGACTGGAATCATACAATATGTGTCCTTTTGTGACTGGCTTACTTTGCTTAGCATAATGCCCTTGATGTTCATCCATATTATGGCATGTGGCATGATTTCCTTCTTTTTAAAGGCTACATAATATTTCATTATATGTATATGCCAAATTTCTTTATACATTCACCTGTTGATGGACATTTGGATTACTTCCTGCCCTTGACTATTGTGAATAGTGTTGCCATGAATATGGATGTGCAAATATCTCTTTGAGATCCTGCTTTGAAATTTTTTTGGTATATATTCATAAGTGGAATCCCTGGATCATATGGTAATTGTTTTTAATCTTTTAAGGAACCCCTCTGTATTGTTTTCCATAATGGTTGTACCATTTTATGTTCTTCTTATCCTTGCCAACACTTATTTTCTGTTCCTTTGATTGTGGCCATCATGATGGCTGTGAGGTAATATCTCATTATGGTTTTGACTTCCATTTCCCTAATGACTAGTGTTGTTGAGAGAAATAAATTTTTGTTGAACACATGAATACATATCTATCCTAGACAAAACCCTTCCATAATGCCACCACCACTCTTTCCCGCCTCATCTTGGATGAACTTGGCATGCTAGGAGTTGATATCAGACAGTCAGAGAGGTAAAAGAATATCTAGGCTGAACTCAGTACCCAAGTGCTCTAATCTGGGGTGGGTAGGGCAGCAGGAGCCTCCAGGCACAATATGTCAGATTATCTGTCATCATTGTGTTTCTGTGTGTCCTTTTGTCTGAAATAGGAAGGCAGGTAGTGGTTGATAGGCTAGGGTGCATGGTTCAACTGCCTCCAGAAGAGGAGTTTGAGTATTCAGAGTCATGCAAGGTATCAAGCCCCACCCATTCTGGTTGAAGGTCAGGGATTGCTTCCAGGCCCAGTGTAGGGGATATGGATTGCAAGCTAGAAAGTCTCTCGTAAGGCAGGGTTTGCTAGGTTAGTGTGATCCTAAAGATGATTGATTTCCAAGCTAGGATGTATTCTTTTTTACTTTCTGACATTTCTCTCCTTCCTTGTGCTCAAACTAGGATTTATGGAAAATTATCTCTATGACTGGTAAAGCTAAAGCTGGGGGAAGGTCATGTCACCAGAGTTGAATAAAGCGGTCAAACTAAAAAATAGCTTCAGCCTAGAAACTGAGAAATGGAAAAAGTTCTTAGTGGCCTGAACATCAGAAGGTTTATGTTCCACACCTGTTCTGACACTAAATTCTGGGTCATTGCAGGGTTTTAATTTTTTTCATCTGTGAAATGAGGGGGGATGGAAAGGTTAGTCTTAAAAGATCTTATCAATTCTGGGGGAAAAATCAACAATTTAGCATCTGATGATTCTTTTTAATTCAGGAAGTATTTATCAAGAATCCTTCATGGCTACTGTGCTAGGTGCAGGCTAAGCAGAAGTAAAGAATTATAGTCTCCGCCCTTAAGAAGCTTTCGTCTAGTGAGGGCGGTAGGCAGGTAAACTGTCAAGGCAGATGAGTACCTAAGCACATGTTAGAGGTTTTTACAGGGTTCAAGGGAATATAGTTAAAGGAACAAGTTAATTCTACATACTGGAGTCAGGGGAGAATACAGGAAGAGGTGCCATTTGACTTGAGATCCTTTAGGAAGACTTCAATGGAGAGGGGAGGAAGAACAGTCCCAGGAGAGGATGGACATATGTAATCTCAAGGAAGCATAATGGTCCATGGTAAACCAGCGAACAGATTTTAGTTCATTATGGGGTATGGGTTCATGAGATGAAGACAGTGGCTGAAGGTGAAGCTGAAAAGGAAGATTGGGGCCAGATTGATAAAGAACCTGAAGGCCATTTTTTTTTTCTTTAGGTACTTGTAGTTTATCAATTGGGAATGTTTTAGGCCACAAGTAACAGACTATCCAGCTGACAGTGGCTTAAGCAATAAAGACATTTAATTTTCTCATAGAGCAAGAAGTCTAGGAATCATTCCACTCAGGTGCAGCGTCTGAACAATATCTTCAATGGTCCAGAATCTTCCTATTCTTTCTCTTGCATCACCTCTTATGAAACTATTTTTAAGATAGGAAGAAAGGGGAAGGAATAGTGCCAGAAACCTCTCTTTTTGAGTTTGTATCAATTTTCCTGGAAACTTTCCGGATGACTTCCCCTTACATCTCCCTGACAAAAGCTACATCACACGCTTGCCCCTCACTGGCTGCAGTGAGGTTGGAAAAGTAAGCATTTAAATGGGGAGTGATTGACATAAGGTATTTTTAATCATATCCTGGAATTGGGGAGGGATGTGCTCTTCTAATAAAACCTGGGTTTGGTTAGCCAGGACAAAGAGGAAAGAATGGAGATTGAGTAGTCAACCAAAAGTGTCCAGCAAGGAAGCCAAGGAGATTTTTAAGCAGAGCGAGTGACATGATCTGATTTGTGGTTTAGGATGTTTTTTTCTGGAAAATAGATTGAGAGAGCCTTCCTATTCTGAGGCATGCGCATCAATTTATCTCACAGAGTGTTAAATTGTAATAAGGTCAGAGCAGAGTAAATCTTACAGGGCACTCAACAGAGTGAATATCTCAAAACTTTTACCTTGTGAAGAAAGATTCGAATCTTTGATTCCAGAAATAAAATTTCTTTTTAAATAATTAAAGCCTATGTCATTGTGATTGATGGGCCAGGAAAATGTTTTAACATTTTTTTCATGAAAAAAAAATGTTTCTTTCCCTTTGAAACTTTGGATATTTTTCTTACACAGATGGGGGTGTTTAGCTACAAATGCCCTTTACTGTCCAGAAATGAAAGACACCATGTTAGACAATAATATGACATCCTTTGGGCTCACAAGAATGGTTTCTAACAACTGCATGTGTGAGCTTAGGTAAGCATGACATTACCTGTGGTGTTGACCAGCCTTTTGGTTTTGTGAAGAGTAGAGATTAGTAAGACAGAAAGAAGGTAATCTGAGCCAAAGAGATTTTGAGATATAATTAAGTGCAGAACATAGGAAAATAATGAGTGATATAATCATTCATTAATGTATGATCTTGGATATGTTGTTTAAACTCCCAGAGCCTCACAGATGCCCAAGTGATCATGTAAGATGATGGGTTAGTGCTCACCAAATACCCATGTTCTCATCCACAGTCATTTTTTTTGGCAGATAGGTTCTGACCATGAGACTAATTCCAGCCAATGAAATGTGAGCAAAACTAAAGTCAATCCTTTTGAGTCAAGGCCATTAAGAACGGTATACCTCCTCTATCTTTTCTCCTGCGCTGACCTTGGATGCCAGGTGTTTCAGATGGCATAACTACAGGATGGAGGAGAGCCTCTGATCCAACTTTGCTTAAGCAAGAAATAATCTTGTCCAGGTTATATAGATAAGAAAATGCTTTGAAAATGGTAGTTACTATGACTGATCTCGTTATAATAACAAATAATGCTTTCACTGCCACCTCAACTCATAGGGGTTAATCCTCAACTGGTTTGGTAGGTTCCACTTTGTTCAGGGAGCAAGGCTTTCCTTTCAAGCCTTTCAAAGTGTCTAAGGTAGAATAGAGGCTACTGTGTCTACTCAGGAAGTTTACAAATACCTTGGACAATGGACATTGGAGTGTCCATACTGGAAAAGAAATCAGTGCTGAGTCTCACCTGGCTTTCAAATTGACAGGTCCTCCTTCTCCCTCATATTTAACTTCCTCCACTCCTGCCTCTCCAGTTTCAGTTTCTCCTCTGCCTTCTCATCCTTCTTTCTCTATTTCAGGCAAATATAGTCTTTAGAAGTAGAAATACATGCATGCAAAAATTTCTGTGTTGTATTTAGATTGGGGGTTTCTACATACGTTTATTTGTGCTTTGGTGAAGGCAGAGTCAGGGGAATTGCCCTCAGCTAAGAATGAGGGAACAGAAACACAGAGAAATATACTAAAACACATAGATTATGATTTTGAGTTATAACCTGTTATGTTATTATCTTTGCTGACATGATTATTAATAATGAATAGATGAAATATGGGCTGCTGAGAGACAGTGTCATATAACAAGAAGAGAGTTCATGGAACAGATTTTGAGAAATGTGTTATATGGTTTGCAATCATCCCGAACCATCAAAACATTTTTCATCTGCTTCTAAGAAGAAGTGAACAATAAGCTGTATTTGGGTGCACATAGGTGCCAATACAAATGAAGAAGCAGAACAACCAACAGTTTCTGGAAAAGATTTCTAAAGCTACCTATATTGTATCACCTTTTCTTAATCTCATTTGTGGTAGGCATCTTCTGAGATGGTCCCGGTGAGCCTTGCTTCCTAGTACGCACGCTCCTGTGTAATCCCCTCTTCTTGAATATGAGCTGGTTCTACTGACTTACTTCTAATCAATATATTATGACAAGAATGATAGCTTGTCACTTTCAATATTAGGTTATAAAAGATTGTGACTTTGATTTTGTTAACACTCTCTCCCTGGTCCTTTTCTTTGACCACTCTGATGCAGTCAGGTGCTATATAAGGAGGCCCTTCTATAGTGCTGGAGACACAGGTATGGAGAAGACTAATTCCTTTCTTTTGAGGAGTTCATAATCTACAGAAACAATGCATGTTTTAATAGAGCCATACAAAGAAAGGGCTGTGGCAACAGAGATGAAGGAGCAGTTAATTGAAATTATCAATAAATAACATCTCTAGCTAGAGCAATCAATGCAAATTTTCTGAAAATGATGTATTGCAAAACAGACTGTATAGCCTACAGATGGAGCATCAGGGAATTACAGCCAGAGAGACTGAGACCTGATAATATTTTGGCTCTGGTCTAAGGAAGTGACCAGCTGGATGGAACAAACATGGATCACCTTGGAAAATGCAAATGACTTAGAAGACAGCAGAGAACACAGTAACAGCAGAAGAGGTCTGAGGAAGACCCAGATGGAAACCCTGATCTTAGGTAGTCCTCACTGAGGATTTCCCCGATGGTCATCAAGGATGGTTTGAAACTTGACAAGATTACTTCTGTAGGAATCCCTGCATGTTATTTTCTGTTACCATATCTTTGACAGCTAAATTATCCTCAAACAATATTTATAAAGCTCTTTTACCTCCTTTTAAAAAATCTTTGCTAAAGCAAAACAAACAGAAAAATATGCAAATCATAAATACATAGCTTGATGTATTTTCACTAACTGAATACACCCATGTGGCCAACACCCAGATAAAAATAGAACATTTCCAGTGCTCTAGAAGCTGTCTTCATGCTCCCTTCAAGTCCCTCTTAACTTTTGAAAAACTTTTTATTTATTATTTATAGAAAGGTTGCAAAAAATAGTATGAAGTTCCTGTATATACCCCTCACTATTTTCCCTAATGTTAACACTTGACCTGATTATAATAAAATTATCAGAGACATAGGAACCAACTTGAACTAACTCCTAATGCCCCCAAAACATGGATTAAGCAACACCAATAACCAAACAAAGCAATGGATTATAACCTATAGGATAAGTAAATACCTATGAGTCACATGTATATAAATAATTGCATAAATACATGAGAGGGGAAAGGGCAGCTCTTTTGGAAGTAGAATTCCAATTAATAAATGTAACAGAAATGATAAAAATAGAAAATCACCATTAGGGAAACACCACTTCAATGATCGTGGAAGGAAAGAATCCTCAATAGATGTTAATAGTGGGCAAAAGTATGCTGAGAAGCAGGACATTTGCATAGTCTCAAAGTATTCCCCTCTAAGATACTTATTAATTACACAGGGGAAACTAGTCATTTTCCAAGCAGAAAAACGTGGCAGACACTGTGTTAACCTAGCAGTAACCTAGTATCACGCCCCAGGGATAAGACCTATTGATGTCCTCTACCTTCTGATGTGAGGCACTGAGAAGGGCACAACATCACTTCTGCAATATCTTGCCCAAATAACATAACCTCGATTTAATCATCAAAAACATTAAACAAACCAAAATTGAGGGGCACTCTGCAGAATAACTGCCCAGTTCTCTTTAAAAGGGCCATGGTTGAAGCGGGGGAAATCGGAGGGGTAGACGAACCATGAGAGACTATGGACTCTGAAAAACAAACAGGGTTCTAGAGGGGAGGGGGGTGGGGGGATAAAAAAATAAATAAAAGGGCCATGGTTATGGAAGGCAAAGACTGAGGAGTCTAAGGAGACAGAAGGCTTAATACAACGGGGAATCCTGGATTGGATCCTGGACCAGAACAAGAACAGTGGTGGAAAAACTGGTGAAAGTCAAGTAAGGTCTGCACATGAGCTGATGGTAGATCAATGTGAATGTCCCTTTTGCCTTTTGAAAGTTGAAGGAACAGCAACAGCTAATACATACGTAGTGCTTACGTTATGCCAGGTCGCAGTTCCATTTTGCGGATGAGGAAACGGAGGCCTGGACAGATTAACTTGCGTTCAGCTCATTACACAGCTCGTGAGCAGCGGAGCAGGGATCACATCCAGGCTGTCTGGCTCCCAGAGTCCGTGTGTCACCTCCCTGCCTTCTGCCTGTCTAGCGTGCTTCCTCCAGGGACTGTTGAGGGCTCATGCCGTGGGCCCTGGGCTCTTGAGCCAGCAGATCAAAATGCAGCATTTCCCCACCGTCGTTGGAGTGGGTATGGAGCCAAGGTCTTCCTTCCTGGCTAGGATGCCCCTTTACAAAGGCATTTTTTTTTTTTTTTCTCCAGAGATTCTAAAATAGAAGCTCGGGGCTCTGTCTTCCCACAGAAAGTATCGACATCTATATTTATCCCTTTTCCAGAAGCTGAGGAGACCCAGTTCATGCTAATTGCAGTTTACCAAACAAGCTGATTCTTAACCCCACGAATATTTTTGCCATTGAAAGCGCCTACAGCTTGCGAAAATGAACAAATGGCACACTGCTCTGCTCTTTTCGCCTCCCACATAGGATTATATTTTGTTGCTGGTTAACTCTGCAGTGGTACCACGGGCGTCATGGAGACGTGACCAAGGGTCCCAGCCACCCCCAGTCGGAGCCCAGCATGGACTTGGGGTTGGTTTGTACACACCATTCAGGGATTGGCTCAACCTAGCAGGACGCTGCTGGAAATGAGGTCCTCTGAGGGTTCTCAGGCCAGTAACGACTCGGGACTTAATTACTTATTTTTTTTTTAACCTTTTATACACTTTGTTCTTAAAACCATTTCATAACTAACAAAGAGCAGGGAGATTAGAATAAGGAACCAACAGATATCCGTCACCTAGATCCAACAAGTGTCTCTATTTTGCCAGATATGCTTTACAAGTATGTGCTCCTGTCAGACACATACTCACGTTGCTGAATGCTTTCCAAGGAAACTACAGATTCCATGGGGGGGCGTGTTGCAGGATCTGCAGTCTAGAGCTGGCCTTAGGTACACCCTGCCTTTTTTTTTTTGGCAGGGTTGGAAGATGAATGAATGGTATTAATGAGCCAACGGGGTGGGATAAGAATTACAGGGTTTAGCACTCACTCGTGGAATCAGAGAGAGTAAATGCTGGAAGTTCTGTTCCATTCTCTGACTCCAGGATCCCCTTCCTCTCTTTTTGCTCTTCTGCTCTAGGCTTTAGTTAAACTGGTTCACTTGACCATCAGAGCACATGCTCTGAGCTTCACTACCCTTGTCTTCATTCATGATTTTTCCTTCATTTGCTTCTTCCCTCTCTCACTCTTTACCACCAGCTTCCTCTTCTCTTCAACTGTCCAAATCCTACTCATTTTCCAAGATCAGGCCCATGGCAACTTCTTCCAGAATGCACGTCGTCCTCTTCTCCCACAGTACAGAAATATTATTTCCCCACTTTGAGCTCTTGTTTTACCCATAGTGCTTCTGTGTCCCTTCCTCCTTTTGATTTTGCCATTTTTAAGTGGTGTGCCTGATAACTCTTTTCCCGTCGATTATAAGCTGCTTGAGAGTGCCTGCCACACCTCTCGATCCTTACAGTTCTCAGGGGGCCTTGTACCTAACGGTGCTTAATTACTGCTTCGGTGTGAAGGCCTGACGGCCCCATAGTGATGGCCTTGCTCATTAAAGTTCAGAAATTAGTGTAGTCCCTTGGGGCCAACCTTTCCAGTCTATCATTATTTGTTGAATGGCTGGGGAAAGCTAGAGAGTATGGAGACCCTTTTCAGGGCTGTGGTCTTTGGGGACAGCTTCAATGGGTACCATTGTCCCCTAGGGCAGTGGAGGTCCTTGCGATGCTGCTCTCTGGCCCACTGGAGCCAGGGGGAGAAGACCAGTATGTTCTACTTCAAGGGCCAGGGCGCTGGCAGATGGCAAGGATTTTTGGTCGTCTCGGACAGGCTGGATTCTCAATGCAATTGGAAAAATAAAAAAAAAGAGCAAAGAGACCAATTCGGGAAATACATTCTTCTTTATTCAGATAAGATACATTTTATGTGCTTTATGAGGTTAATGTCCCCTGCTCCTGATTACAAAAATCTGATGGGCATATTAATCAGGTTATAAAAGTGAGAGAAGGAAGAACCACAAACGAGACAGCAGCTGCTCTTTTGCTGCCAAATCCATTCAGGATATAAAATTTTTGCTGAGATATTTATTGTAAAATAGTTTTGTTTTTTTTTTTTCTCCCCTTGCTTTTATTTTTAGTCGGCATTACCCCAGCATCTGTTCCATCTCATGTGAGAAATGTATTGGAATAGGGGGTGAGAGGAATGTACTCACGAAATAGAAAAGGCTTCTGCAGAGTGCGAGAAGCGAGGCAACACATCTTGCTGTAATCAAAGACTGAGAATCTTGGGAGGAGCTTCCCTTCCTCCCCTTGACGCTCCTATCTTCAGATCCCAGAGCTTTGAGAGATACCTGAGAAAGACTTAAATTTGGTCAGCAACATCCCCACCAAGTGCTGGTCCAACTTTTGCTTGATTACTTTCAGCAATGAGGAGCTCATTACCTCTCAAAGCAGCATTACAGAGGAAAATAAAACAGAGTGGTTTCCTGGATCTTGTTGCAAGAAAGCAAAAGCCAGATAGGAGCCAGTCCGAGTCACAGGGAGCAGGAATTCACAGCCTTGTGTGGTTCCATGACACCCATCTATTAGAAAGGTCTTCCTTGTTTCATGTTTGAAGCTCCCACTCATGACTCCACTCTTGTTCCACTGAACCACGTATAACAAATCTACTGCCTCTTCAGGTATTTAAAGACTGGATTTCTCTGCTGCGCGTTCTCTTCTCCAAGTTAACTTTCCCCTGTCATTTCATCAGTTCCTTCTAAGGCATTGTGTTGAGGGTTTTTTTTTTTTTTTTACCATTCTAGGTACTCTTTCTCTGATCACCTGCATCTACTCAAGGTATGGGTTCCAGGCTTGAATTCATTGCTCTCCCTGAAGAGATACTTACTTGCAGGTGTAGGGAAGGAAAGAGATGCTACTATCTTATCTGGGTGCCATTCTCTATCCCCTCAAGTCAGCACTAATAACCTGGACCCTAGTTTGCAGGTTATAGGGACTTGTTACTAAACTGTATTGATTTATTTTATAAGGAAAGCACCATATCACATGGAGGCTGAAAATTCAGGGCTGAAGGTAAAGCACCAATTTATTAAGATATGTATTCTGCCTCTTACAGAAAATAATTTATGATGGACTATAAGATTAAATCATACAGAACAGGTTAGTTCAGAAACACATTAGAAACAACTTGAAAAAAAAAATGAAGAGGTAATTGTACTAGGAGCCTGAGATGAATTACAGGAACTAAGCTCTAAACACTGTTCAAGTGCCCTAATAATAAAGACAAAAATGAAAATGTAGTCTTTTGTTTTTTTCTAATAGAAGAAAAAGTGTCCATTTGGTGGACAAATTTTGTTCTACCAAAAATTTCCTGCATAATCTATTTATATTCCACCTCATTCCCTCTGAAAGTAAGCTCTTTGGTGCCAAGGAGCATGCCTATCTCCGTCACTGTTCAATTCCCTTTATTGAATATAGTTTTGACATTTACAGATACTCAGAATGATTTTCAGCTGAATTCCACAAAAGATCTGAGGCAGGTGATGATAGGGTCACTTGCAATAACCCATTATAAAATAGAAATAAAACATTATAAAATAGAAATAAATATCAGAATGAGGAGAACATAAGAATGAAAAGAAGCAAAATATAAAGTTCGATCACAGAAACAAATTCGCTTACTGTGGGAGTCAGAAGACTCTGACTGTGGGTGAACTTCCTATTTGATGCCAAGCTCGTGTTGACAAAAGTGAAAAAGAAGACATGATCAGCATCATGGATGATAGATGATAGAATAGTATTTCAGTCATTCAAAACAAGCAAAACTTTTCCAAACACTGTTTTGGAGCAGCGGCTCACAGGTGTAGAATCCTATGTGAAGGGCACAGAGAGTGTAGTGAGCAAGGCTTCCAGAAACATTCCCTATGACAATTCCTAATGGCTGTCCCTGGAACATCCTGGAATGATGGTAGAGGGACCGCAGGGACCTGTAACTGAGTTGGTGAAGGGGAAGGCCTGTCTCCCGTGGCTCCCTCACAGAGGGATGCTCAGGAATGTAGGAGGTGTGCTCTTGAGTTTTTGCTTGGTTGCTAAGGATTAAAAATGAAGTTTAGCTCTTAGAAGAAGGAGGGAATTGATCAGGGACCAAGATGAGGCCACTCGCTTTGCTGGGGATTTTTACCCTGAGTCCTGTAATGCAGATGAACTTGTTTTAATGAATCCTGAAGGGCCCATCAACTTGAGTGAACTGTAAATTATGTACCCAGGAAACTGAATGAATCAGCCTGATGGATGTCATCTTAGTTTGGGTTCCCCTGGAGAAGCAGACTCAGAGACCAGCCCTTGTGTACAGGTAGTTTATTTAGGAGGTGATCCCAGGAAGCTCAAATGAGGGAATGGGGAATGCGGATTAGGGAAAGGGGAAAAAAAACAAGGTGGTGTTTGTTAATGATTGACTTGCCTTTCATCTGGAAGATAGATGCTCTGTTTTTACCTCTTTAGGGAGATTTCTTTGATTCTCCAGCCAATTATGTTTTTACCTTTGTTTGCTCCCGTCACATTTTGACCTTGGCCCTCCTGTAGCACTAATAAGGTCACGTGATGTCTTGGCACTTGTAATACGTTTGTCTTTTCTACTGGACCATGAGTTCCTTGAGAAAAGAAACAATATTTTAACGTCTTTGGTCCAGCACATAATAAGCGTTCGAAACTATTTATTGATTGTATTAAAGTACCACCCTCACAGTCAAGTGGAGCAGTCAGATCTTTGAGAATCCATCGCACGATTCTCTTCTGTGTGGCTAGACCTGTCCTGAAGAAACAAATTCTTTGATAAAGGGTCAGCAGGAACCTCTCTCTTCTTTTGTAAGTAATACCACCAGAGGTGATTTTAGATTTTTGTTGCTATAGAAACCTCAGAAAGTACATTAACTTCAATGCAAAGGCATCTTATTCCTTAAAAATTTCATGTTTGAATGATTTAAATGCAGGTCCCAGCGGGGTGATTAAATGCACTTCATGTGAGGGAAGGAGTATAATGTTGTGGCTAAACGTGTAGGCTTTTGATTCAGACTGCCTGGGTTCGACTGCTGGCTCCATCCCATAATACCTGTGTGACCTTGAACAAGTCAGGTGAAGAAATTGAGGCTTAGAGACATTATGTATCTTTCCTGAGGATTCACAGCTCTACCACTTAAAACTTTTTGTGATAGTTAATATTAGCCTCAGAAACCTTTCCAAGGGCACACTGTTAGTTAGGTGACGGAGTTGGAATTTGAACAAGGTGAAAGAAAATAACTTTTCTTTTTTCTTTTCCTCCTCTCCCTTCCCTTTTCTTATTCTTTTCTGCAAGAAAGGTTCACTTTAACTCTTGTTGGAAAGGGGTTTAGTTGCATTTATATAGGAACAAAGAGTATGTTTCTAGTAGCAGGCAATAGCTTGTTGTTATCATTGCCCTTCATAAGTATTATAATGCCTCTTGAATGGAAATGCCTTAGTTTATTTTAATAGCCCCCATTTACTGGGCACCTACTACACACCAAGTTCTTTACCTGTATGATTTCTTACCCTCATAATAGTTCTGCAATATACATTGTCTCCGTTTGGTTTTCCTGGAAGTAGGCCCTAAGACAATGGTCAAATGCAAGTAGTTTATTTGGGGGAAATGGTCCCAGGAAATACTGAGGAGTGGCGAAGTGAGCAGGGAAGGGAAGGCGGCCAGTTAAGGGTGCGTTGTGAAGTAAGTTAACAGTGTGGGCAAGTGGCGTCAATCCTGCTGGGCAACTCTAGAAGCCAGTATGGAACAAGTGCCTCGGGGTTGTCCCAACCAAAGTGTGAGGGCGCTGGGGTATTTCGTGCACTGGTTCCTATTGCTTGTTGGTTGAGGGCTGCACTCTGGGCATGTTAATTATTCAGTACTTGTGGCCTACCGTGGGTGAGCAGAGTGGGCTCCTGGGGACAGAGAAATCCTTAGGCAATTAATGAAGATGCCGGTAGGTGTGAGGTTCAAGAGAATTTGGATGGGGCACCTACCATGTCTGCTGCAGTTACTTACTATCTACATTTTAAGGATGGGGAAACTGAGGCTCAGAGAAGTCAACTGACATGCCCCTACTCCCTAGTATAAAATGTCAGACCCGGCTTGGCATTAGAATGCAGGTTGTTCTGACTTCTACATCCAGACTTTTCCTACTCCTTGCGTCATCCTGCTTTCCATCACCAGGCTGGGGAGTAAATAGCCTGTGTGAAATCAAACTAGTCTGAGGACTGTGACTCCCTCTGAAAGGGAATGTACTTTGGGGATGTTAGGGAGGTTGGAGTCATTAACTGTTGGGTTGCTTAGTATTTGGAATCCATCCTGTCATGACTTGCATTGTGTCCTCCAAAAAAAGATACGTTAACGTCCTAACTCCCAGTACGTCAGAATGTGACTGAATTTGGAAATAGGATCATTGCAGATGTAAGTAGTTAAGATGAGGTCCTACGAGGGGAGGGTGGGCCCCTCGTCCAATATGACTGGCAGCCTTACCAGAAGAGGGCTGTGTGAAGATACAGACCCACGGGGAGAACATCATGTGATGACGAAGGCAGGGTTGGGGGTGCTGCAGCTGCAAGCCAGTGACCCCCCAAAGACTGCCAGCAGACCACCAGATGCGATAAAGGAGTCCCCTGCTGACCCCTCGATTTCAAACTTCTAGCCTCCAGACCGGTGAGACAAGAAATTGCTCTTGTTTTAAGTCACCCAGTTTGTGGTATTTTGTTATGGCCACCCTAGGAAACTAATACCTATTTTTTTTTTCTTTCATAAAGCTTTTACTGACACTAGTGATTGTGCAAGAGGGGGATCTGGTGCCAGCTTGCAGAATCGTCGGAGTTGGGAGCTCCAGCTGCAGTCTGCATGACTCCCTTTCAGAGTGGTGTGGGTATCTTGAGCAATCAGTGCCTCTGACACAGACTATAAAACAACCAAGTTTGGATAAAAAGAATTTCTTCCTTTAGTACTTACTAGGCTCTACTCTGATTGATGTACTTAGCACTGCTTCCAGCTAAGGTAAAATAGATCCTATTTCATAGACAGGGAAACAGGAAAATAGGGCAGTTAAGGAATTTGGAATGAAGCCATCTGATGTGGCCTCTTACAAGCCTTTTTCCCTCTGATCCCTCAGGATCCCATCAGCAGCTTCGCTACTCTACTTCAGTGCCAGGATCTGAGCAACTTGCCTGGGACAAAGTAAGACAGTGATAGAAGACTTGACTTTAGAAATTACAGTCCTCAGACTTAGAACTGAGCACACTTTCCAGGGAAGAAGAGTAACAAACTGGTACCCAAGTGTGTTAGGAGCACCCGGAGATGGTGGGTGAGATGTCCCATGTGTTGGTGGAGAATCCTAGCCCACACCCGGAGGGGTATGCACAGCTCACTTTCTGCTTCTGTCATCTTAAGACAAAATCATTTCAATGTGTCTTCCATTCCCATCACTTTGCACACTGACACAGAAAACAACTTCAAGCTCCAATGAGTCTGATTTCAGAGTATTTGGGGTTGGATGCTGTGGGCGTAGCCTGTCCATTAGCAAGAGGCCCCTGGGAACTGTTATTCAAGGAGATGCTCACCCTTGCGTCCACTTCGGCTGTTGTCGGACCACACAGTCTAATGGGGAGAATGCAGGTGCCAGAGCCAGGGAGGTCTGGGTTTGAATACAACTTCTTATGATTTAATTGCTGTTTTCTTATATATATACTTCTTCTGTAATATATCTGTAACTGCATAAAAGTATCCATGTCACAGTCTTGAAGGATTTAAATGAGGGTAAGAAAAGAATCTATGTTACAGGGTTTCTAAGAGGATCAAATGCGGAAACCCTGAGAACTGTGCCTATAGGCACTGCATGCCTGTATTTGCTGTATGGCTGTTAGCTCTTCTTATTGTTGTTACAGTTACCAGTATGAACAGTGATAGTGTAAGCAATATATCTGGCAATCCATAGTTTTTCCGCAGGCCGCTGACTTGACCACTGCAAATTGACAGAGTCCAACAGAATGGGAAAGAACTCTCTCTCTCGCTCGCTAATAATAGTATCCAAATACGTTCTTTCCTTGGGCATTTGTGAAAAGAAGAGTTGTGGCAGATGGAATTCACCCTCAGAGTGACAGATAAATAACATACAGGCATAGCCACAGGGGGATCTAGGGGTGACCACCAATTCCTCTTCACTATGGCGGTGATGATCCTCTTGGTCATGTTTAGCTTTAGTATTGCCTATCCTGCTTATGGTCTAGATCGGTGCTCCTCTAACTTTAACGGGCCTACCAGTCACTTGGGAACCTTATTAAAATGTAAAATCAGATTCAGAGGTCTGGAGTAGAGCATGAGGTTCTTCATTTCTTTTTTTTTTTTAAAGATTTTATTTATTTATTTGAGATAGAGAGAATGAGAGAGAGAGCATGAGATGGGGGAGGGTCAGAGGGAGAAGCAGACTCCCCGCCAAGCAGGGAGCCCGATGCGGGACTCGATCCCGGGACTCCAGGATCATGACCTGAGCTGAAGGCAGTCGCTTAACCAACTGAGCCACCCAGGCGCCCTTTTTTTTTTTTTTTAAAGAGATTTTATTTATTTATTTGAGAGAGAGAGAATGAGAGAGAGCACATGAGATGGGGGAGGGTCAGAGGGAGAAGCAGACTCCCCACCGAGCAGGGAGCCCGATGCGGGACTTGATCCCGGGACTCCAGGATCATGACCTGAGCCGAAGGCAGTCGCCCAACCGACTGAGCCACCCAGGCGCCCAGGTTCTTCATTTCTAACGAGCTCCCAGCTGATACCAGTGCTGCCCATGAACCACACACACTTTGAGTAGCAAGGCTATGGATGCTTTCTATTTTCCTTACCTTGTTCTATCACATCTGTGGATTTAACTCTTTGTGGATTCCATTGCCCCTTCTCAGTTGACACAGGCTGATTATTTTCTTGGCTCATTCATTCTTTCAGCATCCATTAAGTCATTACTCTGTGTCAGGAACTGTGTTAAGCACTAAACATGAGAGTTGATAGACGTGGGTTTTGGTGTCTTTGATAAGAGTTCCAGCATTCTCCATAGAAACAGAGCCCCTGGTCATGAAGTCTCCATTGGATATTCCCCTGCATCTGTCCACCTGTTAGAGCAGTGGGCTGGGTTAAGAGCAAGTGGTAGGGAGAGAAGTTATTCTTTCCAGATACAAGTCAGATGGCTCCAGTCTCTAGTATCTGCTTGGCCTCTTATTTAGGTCCCTGCCCATTTTGACACAACATTCCACTCCTTTGTCAGATGCTACTTGAAGTAGAATCATAGGGCCATACTGAAATGTGCACAACAGGTGACTCAGGTAAAGTTTTTAAGATGTCTATCCTCTCAAGTCTTCCCATGTTTATCATCAAAGAGGTTTCTTCCAGCCCAGCCTTTTGCCCCATCTCACTGCTCCTTTCTTCCCCTTCCCAGGTCTTCTCTCATCTTCAGATTCTTACTGCTTATGCTGAGCAGTTTGGCTCTGGCCTAGCTAATATTTGGGTACCAGTTTTGGCAACTAACGGGTTCTTCATCTGTTAGGCCCCATCCTCCATAGATGGTAATGGGATATTAAAAATAATAAACATTTCTTCCTTATTAAGCATAAAATCTCAGAATCGACCAGTAAAAGAGCTTAGTAATTTGGTGTCCTATAGACAGAGTTGTTCTAAAGGAAATGATATAAATTATAATGCACAGTAATACATCACCAGCGCCTCTTGCCACACTCATTCTGTAGATGGCTGAGCCAATCTTGCAATTGCATCAGTTTGTTTCTGTTTTCGGTTTCAATGGAGAAACAGAAGCTGCTTGGCAGATTCTCAATACTGATTTCACAGTTTTTAATGCTTATGAATGAAATTGCTTAAGTTCAATCTATACAGTAAAGATCTCTTTGTGTATTTCTATTTCTCCGATGATTTCTGTTTTTATTTGCCATTGCACAAATCTATGAAAATGCTAGAGGCAGAATATGCTTTCAGGAAAACTTGTTTTGTAAAATTCTTATTACAAAATGCCGCCTTCTCTGCAGTGTTGTGATGGGAGGATCTTTATAGCTCTCTCTGGCTTTCAGTAGATGAAACAATTTCTGGGCTGAGTGTTGGCTAAAATAATTTTTTCCTCACATTTCTTAAAAATCATTTATTCTGTGATTACTTCATGATTCCCACCATCATGTATGTTTTCTCTGGCCACTCTCCACACCCTTGTCTCTGCCTATAGCAGCTGGTCTTAAACACTATGCACTTGCTTTATTGTCTGGTTTTGTGCTTAACTGATTCATGTCCCCCTTCCATGTGGACCACATACGTCAAGGAAGGAAATTATTTTTATGTTCTACATGTTTACTGAGGGTTTTGTCTTTTCTTCCTTGACCCAAACTCCTGGTTGCTGGTGTGTGAGCTTGTTTACTCTGGGTAAAACACAACTTCCAATTTAGAAGTGATATGGCTTAACAAGTCTCATAAAAAGAATTGGAAAGATCTCTGAACATCAAAGAGCTTTTATGTGCTGACGTTTTGTAGAATGTAAAAGAATCTGGAACATATGGATTAAATTCCTCTTAAAGCACATTCCTCTTTAAAAACTGCTTGAGACAAGTCACATTTTGGATTTCCTCAGCCTGTGTATTTTCTCCACTTCTGGCTAGTGTCCTGTCCCATTATGGGGACTTTTACTTGAGTAGTCAGAGACAATGCCTTGATGAATTACAATGATCTATCCTAAAGAGGTTTCGAAGACCGGCTTTTTATTTTCAACCACTTTCAGCCTTTCTGGTGGATGGTTCTGATAGTCCAAGTGTGGATTCTAGAGAAGAACTTTTGAGCAATAATGATACACCTTGAACATGCATAGTTTCATTTTTTCTGGTGAGAAGAATGGACTGTAAGTTGATGTGGTTAACCACCAGTTCCTTTTTGAAACTTATTGAACTGATTATTACAGCATCCTGGTTTTCTCTCTACCTCTCTAGTTATTCCTTCTCAGACTCTATTGTGAACTGCGGGAGGCCTAGGGCTTTGCTCACTGCTGTATCTCCAGGACTCTGAACAGTGTCTGGCATATAGCTCATGTTCAACAGACATTTATTGACTGGATCTCTGAGACTTCTGAATGGAGTTTTGCTTGAAGGGTTTATCCTTGAATTCCTTCTCTACCCTGACTTCCTTAGAAATCTCAGCCACCCATCTGATACCCATTGACCCATCTATCTTCCTGCTTCCTATGTCACAACTCCAATGATTTGCAGACAGAGCAATTAGCTCTCTGCTCACCACCTTAGGAAAAATAGTCTAAATGCAATTCAAAATCCTTACCCACCAGCCTCAAAGTTGATCTTTGTCTCCACTTCTGCTTTTCTCCCCCATCGTCTGTTTATAGAATTCTTTACCATTTCTCCATTTATTCCATTTCTACTACCAGTTCTCTAGGGCCTTTTTTTGGGGGGGGGGTCACAACACACTATTTCCTTTGAGCTAGTCTCCTTGCCTTTCTTATCTATCTCTATACTGCTGGTAGATTTATGTTCTACAACCTTGCTGCACTCAGAAACTTTCAATGTAATAGGACCCTCCAGAATAAAAAGATAATTTTTTAGCTAAATTCTCAAGGCCCTTCACTACTCTGCCCCAGTCTATCTCCCCATCCTTATCAGCAATTGAAATGGTGTACTAAGGTGATTTATGTAAAAATAATGTATAGGATGACTTGGTGAGGAGAGGGCATGTGTGACTTGGATCAGGAGCAACTATCAGTGAGGCTAGCCTTAGAAAGAAAGCCAATATTTCACACAAAGAAAGGGGCTGGAAGTTAAGAGACAATTCAAAAAGTCCTTAAATGGTTCTTGCTCATGTTTTGGTACTTCTCATGTATGTCTAGACTGAGAGTTCCTCCCTTAAGACTCGAAAGTATATGTTATCAAGGTAGAAATTATTCCTGAAATTGATTGTGTAATAGTTTCTGAAAACAGTCAGATTCAAATTCTGATTTCCCTTTCCCAGGTTGTGACTTTGGGCAAGTTATCTGACTTCTCCAAGTCTCAGTTTTTCATCTGTCAAATGGAGGTAAAAATATTTAACATACAGAATTTTTGTAAGATCAAAGTGAGATAATCCATGTACTGTACTAGATATAGTCTTGAGACATCATTGCTACTCAGTAAATGGTAGATATTTTTTGTCATTACTGTTCTTCTTTTTCTTAGACCTTGGAGATTTTTTTTGGTTCAGAGAATCTGGCTACTTGAGTATCTCAGTATTGCTAGCACCCATTACAATAGAGATGAGTGTTTTACAACCCTCAATGTGTTTGTTGAATGGTGATAACAATGTTACTGACATTTATTAAAGTGGCTATTTTGGGTTTTGGAGAGTTTTGTTATTATTATGAAGATACTAAACCAAAAAATCTATCATTGACCAGCAATCTGACATCATTGTTGACATCATTGGTGCTTTGTGATTTTGAGGATTCTATTATTCAAAGTTTTCTATGTGGATAATATGAGCTTCCAAATATTAATTTGGACTAATACTTATTGAGTATTTACTAGGTGTGTGGTTGTGCTAGGTGCCAAAAATACTAAGCCAGATCCTCCTTTGGGAAGCACATATTGTAGGGACATTCCACCAAGTATAAAGTGTTGTGAGAATGACTGAATCTGCCTGCAGAGTCCCAAGAGCCTTCTTTGAGGAGAAGATAATTGAGTTGAGTCTAGAAATGATAAATGGGCATTATTGTTGATGGTGGGGTGGAATCCCAGGGAAAGGAAATCGCTTGGACAAATGATAGGGAGGTCTGAGAGGAAATGGCTTGTTTTGAAAAGTGGGAAGGCAATTAAGCATGATGACTTCAGAATTTCTACATAGGAGAGGTTTGGGGGAGGTGATCTAGTTGGAAGAAAACCAGAGAACTTACATTGAAGCTGAATCTGCATAGCATCTTGACACAAAATTGTTAAGCTTTCTATTGCCCATATCAAAGATGAGGATATATGGCTTCTGGACATTATTGGAGGGGATGGGTTAATCTCTCCCAAGTCATCTCCATGGCTCTGCAACCACAGCAGCCTGGAGAATTGGCTGAGATGAGTTGCAGAAGAGCAGCTGCAGAGGAAGGTGAAGCCAGGAAATGGAAAGCTGTAAAGCAGGTTAAGGGAACATTGCAGGTTTTAACATGATCGGCTTGATGCCTTAGAAAGTTGACTAATTAGAACACGAGGGTGCATTGGGAGAGAGGACAAGAATGGAGGTAGAGAGGTGAAGTAGGAGCAGTGGGATGGATTCAAAGAATGAATAATTGAGTACATTCTTTACTACAACATTTTTCTTCCTGACTCACACAAAGAACTATTTCTGAGGTAGTTATCCTGAAAGAGTATAATCATACCTAACACTTATTGAACAATTTGTATGTGAGCAACACCATTTGGGACTCTTTCCATGGATTAATTTGCTTAATATTTATGATAAGCCTATATTTAAGGATCTACCATTTTTGTCATTTTATGGGTAAGAAAACAAAGTCACAGACAGAATAAGTAACTCACCCAAGGTCACAGAGTTCTAAAGAATTGGAATGAGGTTCAGAGCCTAGGTGATCTGATTCCAGAGACACTGTTCTGATCACTCCGTTGTCCTGTTTATTCACAGCAATGTTTTAGTATTTCTCCTGTGCATTATGTAGAAGATGAGTGAAGTATTATATCCATTGTGGGGTTTTGCACATAATGTGTGCCTAATTGAGGTCTGCTAAATCAACAAGTAAATTTCAATAATATCATCATTCTCATTAATTGAGCATTTATGTGCCAGGCCCTGGGTTAAGTGTTTACATCAATTACTTAGTCCTCATAGTAACCCTCAGATATAGTAGGATATTAATACTTAATGTTTATATAATCAGGATTACAAAGCAGGGTTAGCCTGGTGATGGGTATTAAAGAGGGCACGTTCTGCATGGAGCACTGGGTGTTATACGCAAATAATGAATCATGGACCACTACATCAAAAAAAATGTGTATTATTAGTTTTGACAAAAGTATAAAGGTATTAACTCATAAAAAATAAAACAAAGTGGGGTTATATATAACATCTCTTTTGATCTACATTAAAAAGTCGTATGAAGCACATAACAATTTCACTCCTCTTTTGTGGTTTAAAGATCGGCCCAGGTCATACACCTAGTAAATTGTAAAACTAGTATTTGAACCTAAGTCTTCTGGTGCTGAATGTTGCTGACTTTCCATACTACACTGTCTGTCAGAGATCTTTATACATTATGAAATACTATTCACTCATAAGGGTTAAAATAACCAGAGAGTGTGCTAGAGGGAGGGAAATTCTAAGCTTACCCTAGAAATGCAGGAGCACAGATGTTTTGGGAGAACATTCCAGGTAATAGGAATGGTTGTCAGAGAAGTAAAGAAGGTTGGAAAGTGTGAGGTATTTTTTGATAATTAGCAGCTCAGGTGTGTGACAAGTACTTAGCAAACTGTAAAGGCATTATGTAAACATTAGTAGTTATTATGGAGTTCATGAATATTTTCTATTGGAGTGTGCCAATTTGGATTCTTGACACATGTTGTGTTTTGTTTGGATGAAAGGAGAAATCATAAACCGTTCAAGCAACTGGAACACGCATTATACACACATATACATCGGAGGACTGGACCCCTGCCATTCCTATTTTTATATGTTGAAATCTCTAACTGTCTAATCGTGGTGGTACAAAGTTCACTCCCTCAGCAGCCAAGATTGATTTTTCCTTTGAGTAGACATGCTTCACAGAAGTACCCTTTCCCGTTACGTTTTGAAAGTCATCAGACATGCTGTTATAAATGATCATGGAAGATTACTGGAGATGCTGCAAAATAATAGTGAACCAAGTAGCATCTGTAATTTCCAAGGATGGCTCACAGTCATCACTCAAAATGAACCCTATCTGAGTGCAGGGCTGAACTTTTCTTTTCCTCCCTCTTTCTTCCTTTTACTACTTTATAACATAGCTGAAATGGATACTGCACCTCATGAATTTTTATGCAAAATATTAAGTTACCAGCCACTGCTGTGCAGACAAACTCTCATTGTGACGATGAGAGTTAGCCCGCACAGTTCAATGGCTGACATCCTTGGATAAAAAGACTCCATGTCAAACCGGCCAACTGAGAGTAAAAGTCCGTGCTGGTTGCTGACCCAAAAAGTGTTTTGGATGCTTCTTGGTTCAGACTCTCCTACAGACTGGAAGGAGAATGATTCCATGTTTGTTGACGGAATTGCCACTTGCTCAAGGTATCTGTTTTTGTAACACATTTTATGTATCTCAACTTCTCATATGTATAAACTGTGAGAGAATGAAGTTATCTGAGCTGGTAACTGCTGAGCCACCCTTTCCAGTTCCTTCTGGGCTAGATGCAACTGGTTCTGGTACAATTGATCCCCAAGTCCTGTTGATTCTATTTCATTAATATCTCCTGAATCTACATTGTATCCCTCCATCGACCCTGCCACAGCCTCGCTCAGCCCCTCTTGACTTTTCTCAGCTATGTCATTGTAGCTGTTTTTTGTCTTGATTCCCCTTTTATTGTCTCCTCCCCTTTCTTTGATCTCTTTCTCAGCTGCCAGGGTGATTTTCCCACCTTCCAGACCTTGTTGTGTGGCTTTTTTTGTTGTAAAATCTCTGATGGCTCCCACATTGCCTATGGGAGAAAATCCAAGCATGGCAATCATATCTTTTTCACAGCCTTGCTACACCAGCTTCTACCAGCGAACCTTCCAGTTACTTCCCCCGCCATGCTACCCTTGAACTACACTTGTTTCCCAAATATGGCATGTACTTTCCTGTTTCTGTGCCTTTCCTTACCTTGCTTCCAAAGCTTTTCCTGATTTCAACCCCTCTTTCCTTCCCATGGAAAAAAATTTTTTTTTCCTTCTTCGGTATCCTCCAAATAGAGTAAGTGCTTCCTCCAAAAAATTCTTAAGTGCTTCCTTCAAAAAATTTTAATCCAGCAAAAAAATTCTTGAGGGCCTAACAGGTACTAGACATCATGTTTTGTGCTTGAGACTGTGATACGTCATTTTTCAGTTGGAGCATTTGGGAGATAAATGTAGGAGAGATCATCATAACCCAATGATGTAAAGATTATAATAAAGAAGTGCTTAAAATAGAGACCAGAGGAGACCTTTTTAGACACCCTATCTAAAATTACCCACCTTTCCATATCCAGTTATCCTCTATCATGTTATCCGGTTTCATTTTCCTCATAGGATTTATTATTTAAGCTTATCTTATTTATTCTGCTCTTTCCTTGTTTATTTTGTCTCCACTGGGATGTAAGCTCTGTAAGAACGGATCTTTTGATTCATTCACTCTTATAATGCTGTGTTTAGAACAATGTTTGGCATATTGAAGGTGCTTAAGAAATATTTATTGACTAAATAAATGTGGTTGGAGATGGCTTCCTGCTCCCTTTTCCCTATTATCCTCCTTTTTATCTTTCTCTTAGATTAACTAAGAATGGCTCGAACTCATTCTAATTGCCGCCATTGAGTCATTATAATGTGATGTGCTTGATGTGAAGTGTGAGTTTTATTTCATTCTGGGGACTTTACTGACCATCCATTACTCATAGTCATTTTTAAAATTTTATATGTGTATTCATTACCTTTACCACAAATGTGCTAACCACCAGGCTAGATCTGAGAAAGATGAATAAAATGACGACCCTTAAGTAACTCATTACTATACAGTAAAAACATGTTTTTAATTGCAGTGAACAGGAAGGTTTTGAAGAAGGCACAAATTGCTTTCATTGCACCTTGGACAATATTAATGCTAATCAAAGCTCTATCCTTAGGGTGTCTTTTGTTTTCTTAAATTTTCTCAAACATGCAAATCAATAGATAATTATGAACACCTACTTTATGCTCTACGCTCTGCTTAGATATGGTGTATACAAATGGGAATGGCAGGCACCTTGCTACTAAGAAACTGACAGTAGAAGAGTAGACTCATCCCAAAAATGACCTTGAAGCATTCTGCAGTGGGCTATCACAATCCTAGCATTAGGGAGGTGAAATAAATACATTAGCCATGGTCAATCAAATACAAGCTGTCATCACGTTTAGATTTGAGACTCTTTTTACAAAGGCAAAGTGGGAACCAGGTTAGATTACAGAGCTCTCCAGTGTGACAAAGCTATGACTCTTGGTAGGTACTCTATTTTCTTTAAATTCTTAAGAACAAATTTCATGGAAGACCTAATATCAGAGACATCAAATGTTTTAATATACAGTGTCCTACATAACAGTTTTTATAAGCACTATTAAATCTAATAACTTGCATTTATTGAACTAGGAGCATATATTCATCTCATTTAATTCTTACCCTATGTGGTGAAAGCTGTAATTAACCCCAGCTTGCAGATGGAGAAAATGAAACCCAAGAGGTCAAATTAACTTATCAAGGACATACAACTAGTAGGTGGTAGAGGAATACTGACACCCAGGAAGGCTGACTTTGGAGCCTGTGCCTTTAACTCTTCCTCTGACAAATATAGCAAGAAGTACAATGGATATTCCTGGCTGTGTTCCTTTCAAGTCATTGGAGGGCCATTCAGGACAAACTGGTAATTGATTGTGGAGCCTCTGGTCATTTCTTGACCTATGAAAAAGTAAAATGTCTAAAGGAATGTTTGTGTAGTATGAATATCTTCTTTACATACTTAAAGGCTTCTGTTAGGGGCCAAACTCTGACCAATGAGACCGATACTATCTGATAGGGCTTGGTGTATTTGGTTGAAGACCGAGCTTTATGTCTGGGAAGCCTCGAGAGCAGATGGTAGAGTTGACATTCCACATGAAGGCAGAGAAACCCAATAAACCACCCTCAGTGACAAAATATTTCATTTCCACACAGAGGGGGACCTGCAGACAAAACCACACTTTTCCATAGAAGCAGCTTTTGATCAGTTCCAACACAGTTTCAAGTTTTGACTGGCTAAAACCCCTGGTTTTCTATTGCTGCTCTTGGAAAAAAATTGTCAAGGTGGTGCCTTCTGGTTTTGTCTACCAAATTGAAGAGAACATGGCTGAAAGAATATGCTGAAAAAAGCCAATTGATAGAAATAAAAACACAGCCCAGGTTCAATTTTATACATTTTTTGGCTTTTTTTTTTTTAATACTGCAGGTGAACTTTACGATGAATGCTCTGATCTAGTCCTTTAAATGACTCTATAATGAGAAAACTCTTTTGTATGAATTTGTGCAGTTCACTGTCAATTCAGATCAATAAATCCTGCACCAGTTGATTTTTTTAAATGCAATTTATTGGAGGGGGGAAGGCTGTATGGATTGGATTGCTTGTTCCAGCTTTGAAAGATAAAGAACAGACTCAATAGCAATGAAACTAAAATGTCTCTCCATGCTGCCTCAACCCCGTCCCTCTCACTCCTGCTTTTCTTTCTTTAGTGCCCTATCTGCAGTCACCCTGGCTGGGGCTGTTGCAGATTCATTAAGAAGTGGTGCTTTGAAAAACTCAGAGAAGAGATATGATACTGCCTAGACAGTGGACATAGAATTCCAGCAGCTCTACTCATGAATTTCTTTCCGACCTTCTACTAAGTCTGTAACCTGGAAGGACAACATTCTCAGGTGCTGTGGGCTCCATCCTCCGCTCTAAGGTCCCTCGCTGCCCAGGTGAAATGGACCTATCATCCCTTTGAAATATTTTGGGGGAACTTCTTTGTTTAGGAGTTTGTTTCTTCCACTGGAATAGACTAGAGCATGGATATCAGAACTTGATCGCCTTCAAGTCCTACCTATATTACTTAGACCTTGGGAATATTCCTTAGGCTCTTTGAGTCCCAGTTTCTTCATATATAAAATAAGGATAATAACTGTGCCTATCCTTGCAGGATTAATTAAGATGTAAAGTGTTTATATATAAATTATAGTGCTTTTTCATGTCAATTAATATTTCTTATAAATATGAATGAGTGTGTATGTGAGAGAGAAAGAGAGAGACTATATCTGAATTGCTCTCAAAGTAAGAATTATATCTTTTCCTTTTTTGATTCCCAGAATTAGTATTGATTTTTGCACATGGTAGGTGCTCAATGAATGTTAGTTGAATTAATGATGGTAATGAAACCTAACAGTGATGAGTCCATTCATTGTTTGTTTGTTTGTTTGTTTTCAAATCACCTCCTAAATTAGTTTTCTCCTTTGCATTTTAGTCTTGGCTCTGCTGTGAATTCAGTGTGTCCTCAGGGGAGGGATGGTTTTCTTATTTAGAATGAGGAGTTGGCATGTTGTGGTCTTTGGAGTTCTGAGTTCTGAAATTCCTTGTTCCCTTCCCTTTCTCTTCCTTTTGGTCTCCTTTGTCAGTGTAACCAGAGGTCAGGCACTGTCAGCATACAGGTTATTGGCCTGGATACTTTCTATGAGGCCATCAGACCCAGAAGCCCTGGCCAAACAGTCGGTCAATTCCAAGTAGAAGAGCTCAAACTTAGGAGTTAAGAGGCATTACTGGAAGTTATAAGACCTTCATTCTAGTTCTGGTTCTGCCTTTTTCTGGCTGTGTGACCTTGGACAAGTCACCTAAACTCTCTCGGTTGGATTTCTCAGTAGGCATGGTAACCCTTCTTCTGTTTATTACTCAGAGTGGTGGTAAGGTTCCAAGGAGATTGAGTACCTTGTCAACTGTAACATGCACACAGTTGTAGCCACTGCCATGGTTTTTGGTTTAGTATGCAAAGATAGCTTTTCTTTGAGATTTTACAGAGCTGGCAGTGTGGAGAACTTTCAGACAAAGCTAATAGAGGTTTCTGTGGAGAGGTCAGATCATGTTTAACTTATGGGGATGATAAAAAAGATTTGTGAATTATAGGCCATGAAGAGGACTGGACACTCACCACCTGTCCAGTGACTCTAGGAGTAATAATCATAATCATAGAACAATAGGAGAAGCTTCCTTTAGTTAAATGCATATTATGTGAGAAGTCTACTAAGCCCATTAGTGTCTTATTCATCTCACAATGAACCCATGAAGTACTAAGTACTCTTTTTTTTTTTAAAGATTTTATTTATTTATTTGACAGAGAGAGACACGAGAGAGGGAACACAAGCAGGGGGAGTGGGAGAGGGAGAAGCAGGCTTCCTGCTGAGCAGGGAGCCCGATGCGGAGCTCGATCCCAGGACCCTGGGATCATGACCTGAGCCGAAGGCAGCCACTTAATGACTGAGCCACCCAGGTGCCCAAGTAATAAGTACTCTTATTACTCATTTTTCAAATGAGCAAACAGGTTCAGGGAGGTCTTAGAGTTAATAAGTGGAATTGAACACATCTGCATAATTCCCATATATGTCCCCTCCAAGAGAGTAGAGTTAGAATGAAGTTAGGCTAATTCCTAACCCAGTGTTATTTACTGAAGCTTTATGCTCTCTGGTCCCTTACATTTTAAGTACCTTTGGATGCTAACTGCACAGCCAGTTTCTTCTTCCAAGGAACAGGCTATGAAACTGGAACTTTGGAAGATGAATTAGATGATAGGTCCCTAAGGAGATGAGAGGTGGGGGATTTTTGAGAAGGAGCAGAAGGATGGTATAACTGGTCAGGGGAGCTAGGAGTCCAGAAAAAGGTGATGAATATGATAGCCAAGGTACTGGTAGGAATCAGTCCAATTAGGGAGGCAGGGAGTAGCCCAGACAATGGTGGTACCGAGACAATCTGGGACATATCTGAGGGGACAAGGCCTGGGCTGAGGCTCACTTCTCCTCAAGACCACCCTTACCTCTGAACATGCTAGGCCACTTTCAGAGAGAGAGGAAAACAGCTTCTCAGGCCACCTAGAGTTGACTGCAGGAAAATTAAGAAGGTCTTGGCTTGGCAGAATCTTATTCTCTTGGTAGTGAGTATACTGGATTTTTGAAAGCAACTTAACCTTGCAATTATCACCAAGAGTAACCACCATTCCCACTGTTTACTGAGGACTGTTGGGCTGCAGGCACTATGCTAAGCATTTTACTTTCATTAGCTATCTCAATTATAATGAGCTGGGTTATTACTCACCCTGTTTCTCACATGAGAAAACTGAGGGCCAAAGAAGTTACATGACTTGTCCAAGGTTACATGGCTTTTAAGAGAATAGAGTTGAGATTCAAATCCAGGTCTGTGTCACCCACCTCCCTCTCCTGCCTCCTGGAACTGAGATGAAGGGAGCCTAAATACTGTTAAATCTACATAACATCTGGTAATCTTTTATCTGTATGCTGAAGCATTGTTTGAAATATAAAAGAAAACAAATACTTTCGTGCTTTTGTGTTCTATCATTTTTTTGACAACCATCACCCTCCTACATAGAGTCTTTATTCTGGCTGGTTGTCAATTATGCAAATACACTGACAGGGACATGTTACCCTAACAGAGCAGAGTGCAAAGTCTTCACTTCCTGAGTTTGTTTTTCTTTGCCAAGGAGAATGCATCTGGACTGATTGGGATAGAATGAGCAAACAGTAGTCAGGGGAACTGAAGCTCAAGAGAGGTGGGGAAATAGTGCAGAAGCACTAGCCTTGAAGAGTGAATGCCAGGCTTTTGATCCAACAGAACATATATCAGGTTCTGAGAGAATTTCTGTTTAAGAGTGTCAGTCTCACAGAGAATAAAAGTTCTGTCATTTCTAGTTCCTAAGTAACTTGATTTCTATCAACTTCTATCTCCCTCATTGCTATTTTCCTTGTGCAGGCCACCATCATCTTGAACCCGAATTACTGCAAGAGCTTTCTAAAAGGTCTCCCCTAATTGTCTTATATCGTACCCTCATCTAATCCATTCTCCACACCACAGCGAAGGTGGTCTTCTTAAAATGTCTATCAAGTTAGTCCTCTGCTTCAAACAGGTCTATGTTCGTTGGCATTCACAGGGTAAAATTCAAAATTCTTAGAAGTAGCTATAAGCACCTTTATAATCTTACCTCTTTAGGCTTATTCCTTGCCCTCCCCTTTCTTCCCTAAAATCCTACAGAAACAGTATTTTTGCAATATTAAACATCTTTCAGTCTTTGGAACTTGCCACACTTTTCCTTGTTTCTGGGCAGAAGCATGTACTGTTCTCTTTGCTTCTTACAAGGTCTCTTTCTTCTTCACATGACTTACTACCACTTATAAGGTATCTGCTTAGAGGTGCCTTTCTCTGGGAAAGTGAAGTTGATTCCTCCAGTCTTTCAAACAGTTGGCCCACAGGGAGGGATCAGACTGATTGTGGTGTCAGGGATTAGAGCTAGGGATAATGTATGAAAAGCTCTGGAGCACAGATTGTAGCTAAATTCAAGGAAGACAATTCCAGCCATCACAACTATCCAAAGATGGGGTGGGAGAATGGGTTCTCTGTCACTGGGAGTGAGCAGTAGAGGATGTCAGTCCCTTGGAAGGGAGGATGTAGAACATTTTGAACACTATTATGGGAGTTTGTGGGAAAGGAGGAGAAAGCTAGATGATTTTCCACTGTCTCTCCTGAGGCTTTGTAAGTTTAGTCTCTATAATCACATTAAATAAACAAGCAATTTTCTCTTTGGTCAAAGATCAGATTAAATAAAATTGATGTATTCTTTTCTCTTCTCTCTCTCTCTCTCTTTCTCTCCTTCCTTCCTCCCTCCTTTCCTCCCCTCTTCCCCCTCCTCCCCCTCCTCTCCTTTCATTTCTTTCTTTAATCCAAACAACTTCCTTGAGAGCCACTAACCTTGTTGCAGATGAAGAACAGAGAGTTTGGTATTCACCATTAATAAAAAACAGGCCCGAAGCAAAGATAGCATGCCTTGTGCCCCATGTGGTATTTTTATGTCCCTATATAAAAGAAAAAGAGCCTCCTTGAGCTTGGCTCAAGTAAAAATGAGGATCTTAGGTAGGAAGACACTCCCAGGTACAAGAACTATACCTTCTCCTGTTGGTATGGATCAGAGTGGGATGGATACTCCTTGGCTGTCCCTTGTCAGGGATGAATTTATCCAAATACACTACTCCATAAACACCAGCATGGGGCAGGAAGTTTGGGATGGAAGGATGCTGATCCTTAGAGAAGCAGTTGTTGGGTTAGCATTCTCTGTATACTCTTTCCCTTGAGAGAGAGAGAGACCTAGCAGCTCCACTGTAGCTATACACACAGTGTAGATATATGTTGGAACCACCAGCACTAGCTGTCCTAAAAGTACAAAGCTTCACTAATAAATTCCATAAATATTTGTGGAGCTCCTACAGCTACTGTTCTAAGTGATGGCAATATTAAAAAAGACAAAGTCCCTATCCTCATGAGTTTACATTCCAGTGGCAGATATTCAACAAGTAATTAAACAAAAGCATATAATAATTTCAGGTGATGATAAATGCCATGGAAAGTAAAGGGCTAAGTTATGATGCAGTAACAAACAAGCTCCAAAATCAATAGCTTATAATAAGAAGCTTGTTTCTCACTCCTGCAACATGTCTACCATTGATTTGCCACACCCCTGGTCCACATTTTTACTGCAGGATCCAGACTAACAGAGCAGCCTCAGTCTGGAACATTTCTGGTCATTGTGTCAGAGAGAAAAGAAATGTAATAAACCATTGGCTGGTTCTTAAAGCTTCTTCCTGGAAGTGGCACACATCACTTCTGTTCACATTTCATTGATGAAAGCAAATAAAATAGCTGCTCCTGACTTTTATTATTGCCCTACTGGGTGGAGAACCATAGGGAGGGAAATGGGTATTTGATGAATAGTTTTACAATCTAACAGAGAGCACACACTTAATGGAGGATCTAGAAAGTATTCTCTGAATGCAGTGAGGAAATATGCCATGTGAAGATATGGGCAAAGCCTGTTCTAGGTAAAGGGAAAGCAAGCACAAAAGCCTGAGGGAGGAATGAGAGTGATGTGTTTGAGGAACAGCAAGAAGGCAAGTATGGTTGGAGCACAGAGAGTAAGAGAAGAATGATAGGAGATGAGGCTAGGGAACTAGGCAGGGGCATAGTCACCAGGGCAAGGTAGAGCCATCATCATCATTCAGTGTCTTTTGAGTGCTTATCATATGCCAGGCACTCATCTAGGCTCTCAGGGCATGTCTGTGAATAAGATAGACAAAAACATTATAGAACTTCACATTTTAATGGAGAGCAAGAGACTATAAATAGTATACTACATAAATTATGTAGTATCTGAGATGGTGATAAATGCTGTGAAAATAATAAATCAGAGTTAGTTGGATCAGGAGTAGAGGGATGGGGCGACTACAGTTTTGAAGGGAGTGGTCACTATAAACATCATTTTAAAAGTAACATTTGAGTAAAAATTTATAAGGAGGTGAGAGCATCAGTTATGCAGGTGTTATGGTTAAGAAGACCAGAAATTTGGAGCTTAGTCTAAGTGAGATGGGAAACCTTTAAGTGCTTTCATCAAGGGAATGTCATGGTCTGACTTATGTTTGAAAATGATCACTCTGTCTGCCATGCAGGGAATAATTGTATAGTACTGCAAAAGTAAGGGTAGGCCAGAGGAACAGATAAGGGGCAGGTTGCAAGGTGCTAGAGCAAATGGGAATCAAAGTTCTCTTTTGAGAAAGCCTTCTAGATAGCCAGGTAGGATTCTGAGAAGCTTATAAGTCAGTAAGGGAGAATTTGGAGCTCGAGAGTCCTATGTAGGCATCATAGACATGATAGATATTTAATTTTGAAACCTGATGAGCACACCTTTGACATGCATATGAAAAGAGGAGAAATGAGAGCTGAGGATCCAGCCCTCGAGCATCCCAAAATTTAGGGAATAGAATGAGGAGGAGTCAGCAAAGAAGCCTGAGAACGAACAGCCAGCAAAACAAGAGAGAAATCTAATAAAACAATGAACAAGCAAACAACTAAATATGAAACAAAACAGGATGTGTGCTATTCCAGAAACAAGAGACAAGTATTTCAAGAGGGAGGAAATTAACTCTGCCAGATGTTACTGAAAAGTCAAGTATGCTTGAGACTAAAAGTTATCCATTGTCCTCATCAAGGTGGAAGGCGTTGGTGGTCCTTTATAGGACAGTTTGGTTGGAGTAGTGGGGATGAGAACTTGACTGGAGTATTTTCATTAGAGAACAGAAGGTAGGGAAATAGAATAGTCAATCCTTAGACTAATGTGGCAGTGACTGGAAGGAGCTGTGGGACCAACAGAAGTTCTTTTTTTTTTTTCTTTCTTTTTGTCTGTTTTGTTTTCATTTGGTTTTATCTTTGTTAGTTTAAATGGTAGATATCACATCATTGTGTTCTAATGGGAATGGCCCTTTCAAGTCCTCGATCTGTCATACAGGCCAGAGCTGTGTAGCCCTTCATAGTCTACAAGCCCATTTGCATTAACTCTGCCATTTTGGCTTAGTTTGGTCCTTCCTCAAAGCCACTTAGTCATGCAATAATAGAGGCAAAAGTTACCTTTGGGGTCCATCTGTGTCAGATCATTCTGACTCATCTGATCTTACCTGATACCAGCAATATGAGAGCTTTCCTCTTGAGTAACATTAATTGGTACTTCTCAGTCCTCTTGGTGTTTGGTGTCACTGACTTCTGAATTTTAATTCCTTCCTGGTTTATATTACTTTACTTAGGTCTGCATCCCCTTATACTAGAAGTCAACATTAAGTCATAGGGATCAATGGTCAGCATGAAAGACTATGTCTTCTTTTCCTCAGACCTGCCTTAAGACTATTTTCCAAGACTGTAAAGCTATTGCTTCCTTTAAGAAATGCAACCAATTCTCAAGGAAGTTTTTGGAAGAACTGAAGAGTCATTCATTTTAGGTTCATGATTTTGCTTTGCTCTGACTTCTCCCAATTTGGTGTCACCTGGAGGTATGAAGTACATCCTTACATCTGCAAAATTAGCATCCAAGTCCTCTTCACAACTAGTTAGCTAGCATGGTTCTCATTTTGTTGGTTACTCTACCTATTAGATTTGTCTTCCTGTCTTAACAATGTAATCTGTGGATTTCTGGTAGTCTGTACCTATAAATGAGTTTTCACTCAGCAACTTTGTATTTTAATTTTGGTCTTTTTGAGCCAAGACTAGGATCTTTGTCAGCTCTTTAGAAAATAATGCATTATATGCCTTCTCTTACCTGTTCTGAGGACCTTGGTGACCATTCAGGACATTTTAGCTTCCTGTAATAGGAGGGCTACTTTCCCTGAAAGCCTCCATGAGCCCCTGGCTTATCTCCAGAATCTGCACAGCTTCCAGAGTTCATCTGAGCATCTTCTTGGGAAAATGCTCAAGGCTTCCTTTTATTCTAAGTAAAATGTTAAATGCCAAGATTACTTAGATTATGCTCTAGTTGAGAAGTTTTATATTTGTCTACCTAGCAGAGGTTCTTGGCTTCTAAGGAGACCATGTGATTTTATTGGAACATTAAGGAAGAAAGAACAAGAGAGTTCTGGAATCTTCTTTTCCTGACTTCAAAAAATGCTCTACTTTTCTTTTGTCACTCTGAAAACATTAGGATGAAGTGAAAATAGCTTAAGATTTGTATTTAGTCAAATAGTCTTGAATTAAGATAAAAGTTTATATAGCACTATTTGTTGACTCTGATTTTGGACACAATTTCAGTCTCAGTCTTTTCCTCTATAAAATAAGGATAATAAGACCAATGCCATTGAATTTTAGTGTGTATTAATAATAATGTTTTAAGTGCTCAGTATAAATACTAGCTCTAAAATTGATATTATTCATATAGATAATAACAATAATACAGCAGAGTACATGCTATATACTATGTTAGGCAGTAGGTAAACAACAGTGAATAAGAAGTAATCTTTTACTCTCAAAGGTCCCTTCGTCAAGTAGGATACATAAAGGAATAATTGTAACACAACATGGCAAATGTAATGATAGATTAAATGGAAAATCTTAAACAATCCTAAAAGAAAATATGTCTAGGATGTATGGGAGAGATACCATCTGAGCTAGGGTTTTATAAAGAATAAAGGACATTTTGATCAGTAAGTACATTATGAACAAAGGGGTGGAGATATGAAACAATATTCTGGCCTTTGAAATGATAAGTGGATGAAATTCATTTTCTACTGGGGTGATGGTAATTGTTTAAAGCCAAATCTTTCCATATCCTCTCCAAAAACCATAAATATCAATAAGGAGAACAAATAAAACCACCCACAATCCATATGTACAGCATGCTAGAAGGCATAGAATATTATAAACTTCATTTCTGTTCAAGTAGAATGTGGTAGACAGAATAATGCTCCACTCCCCCCAAGATATCCACATCCTAATCCCTGAAAACTGTTGATATGTTAGCTTAAATGGCAAAGGGAAATTAAAGTTGTAGAGAAAATTAAGGTAACTGATCAGATGATTTTGAGAGGGGGAGACTATTCTGGATTATCCAGATGGGCTCAAGGTAATCACAAGGGTCCTTATAAGTGGAGGAAGGAAGAAGAGAAAGAACCAGATAGATGGCTATATGAAAAGGGCTCAGCAGGACATGGAGGGCTTTGAAAATGGAAGAATGTGACCATGAGTCAAGGAATGTGGATGGCCTCTAACATCTGGAATAAGCAAGAAAATATATTCTCTCCTACAGCCTCCAGAAAGAACTCAGTTCTGTCAGTACTTTGAATTTAGCTCACTGAGACCCACTTTGGACTTCTGATTTCTACAACTGTAAGATGATAGATTTGTATTGTTGTAAGCCACCAAGTTTCTGTGTTATAGAACACAGCAACAGTGGGAAACTAATACATAAGGAAATCAATGTTCCAATGCCCAAGGACACTCTAAAGTCTATGCCAGAGAAGAGGTAGGTAGAGACTTTCTCAAAAAGAAGGAAGAGTTGGGATGAGGGGATCCTAACGATGGTGGAATCAAATGAAATCATTCTTATAAAGGAGGAGAGCTACCCTTAGTGGGAGAATACTGAGACATATGCATTGGAGCACTAGTTACTAGAGAATAAAAAAAAATAGAGAATTTTAAGTACATGTGAATAAGAGCAGCAATTTGAGAAGCCACTGCTTTTGAGAAGGAGGGAATGATTTGGAGGGAGTAGATGTTTTTTGGAGGCTTGGTAGTAAATGGAAAGAAGAAATCAAGGTGTGCAAATAAAGAATACTACAGAAATAAAAGAGAATCATAAAATCAGAAGACACACCAGCTCTTATCCTCATCCAAATAAAAGCAACCTTTGATTAAGGCACCATTGTTAAAGAAACTGACTTCACTCTAGCTGTAGAAGAGGTACTCTTGAACCAGGAAATTTGATGAACTATCTAAACCCATTGCTTCTGCCCACATAAACCAGTTATTGCATGTCAGGAAAATATAAGACATTGAAAAATGAATAGAAAATAGATGAAAGAAAACCAGAAAAGAAAATTCTTCCCCCAAACCAATCATGAAGCACAGGAAAGCTATATAACACATTACCCCAACCTGAATTGAATATCCTTAAGCAAGTAGATATGAGAATCTTCCTCAAATCAAAAATTCAAAAACTCAGAATTGAAATGGACAGAACATCCAAGAAGAGAGGAAGTTTGTATTGAATAAACTCAAAAAGCATTTGAAGAGACAAAATCTTCTCAGAAATGAAGATAAAATGCCCAGTTCTTAAGGATAATAGATTCAACTGAAAATACAGTAAGAGGAGTATGGAAATGGAAAGAAAATAGCCAAGAAAATCATAGCAAAATAGTAAAAGTTTAAATTGTTGAAAGAAAAAGTAATAGATCTAGAAGATAGGCAAAAAAGACCCAACATTTCTATAATTGGAGTTTCTGAAGAATTAAGATAGTGGAACTGAACAAATATTTGAAATTATAATCAAAGAAAACTTTCTAGGAAAAAAGATCTAAACCTATATATTGAAAAGACTGATTATGTATTTGGGAAAATTGACCCAAAATAGTCAACTCTGGCTCAAAGTCTTTAACAGCACATTTTAAAATATAGGCCTCCAGGCAAAAAGGCAAAGTCACTTGAAAAAGGAAAAATTCAGGGCATCAGAATTCTCAACAGCAAAATACAGAGAAAGACAATAGTGGAACACTATTTTCAAGGGACTTAAGGAAATAAAGTGTTAGTGAAGGATTTTATATCAAGCCAACTTGTACTTAAAAATCAAGGCTAAAGGAAAACTTTTTTTATCTTTTTCTATCTTTATTTTTCTCTCCAAATTTTTATTTAAATTCTGGTTAGTTGACGTATAGTGTAAGGGAAAACAGTTTTAAACATGCAGCAACTTAGGAAATAGTACATTTATGAGTACTTTCTGAGGAATCTTAATAGAAGATGAACTTCATTCAAGCAAACTATGACTAGGGTAAGTTTGGCACATTGGCAAGCATTAAATATATCTAATTGTAGATTTCAGATTTAAAAAATATAGAGCAAAATCTAAAGCCAAAAAGATGTAGGAGACTCTTATGTAAATTTTATACATTTTTATAAAGAAGAAGCAGCATAACTAAAACATGGGAGAAGAGAAAAAAAAAGATAAAATTAAAGAAAAAAGGCTTGATAATTGACCCATAGGTAATCTGAGAGTCAGAGGTTACATTGAAAGGTGAAAAACCAAATAGTGGACGCATAGGGAAGGAAAAAGGTGAGGGCATTCATTATATGATGGTAGCTACAAGAACAAAAATTGAAAACCTCTTAAATACCAAAAGAAACATCAAAAAGAAAAGAGAGAATATATAAAGAAAAGTAAATATTTTACAAGACAAACCATATACTACTTTTTATATAGAAAGAAGGAAAAATTGAGAAAATTGAGATACAAGTAGGTTAAGTAACTTTTCTTAGTCCAAACGTATACAGTGAAGATATATGTTAATTAATGTCATTTATACTAGAGAGAGTTTAGATATAATCTAAGTATTCAACAATGGAGAAATTGATATGAAAATTATAATAAATTGATTTAGAAGGCTATTATGTGATAATTATACAGAGCAATATATAGACATTCCAAATATATAGTAAATAAAAATCATGAAAAATTATGTACATCCTCAGGAAGTCAACTATGTCTGAACATTAGACAAGGGCAGGAAGGGAACAAGAAAGTAAAAATGCTTTGTTTTGTTGAAAATGTAAGATTTTGTAAAGTCTTTTATTTTTTAATTTTTATTGTGATGATATGATCATTGCACAATATATTATTTAACAATCATCACTACATTCTCTCTTTGGGCTCCACAGCT
Organism: Leptonychotes weddellii; assembly: GCF_054177405.1. Taxonomy (NCBI): domain Eukaryota; kingdom Metazoa; phylum Chordata; class Mammalia; order Carnivora; family Phocidae; genus Leptonychotes; species Leptonychotes weddellii. Next base: position 56,717,341 of record NC_138382.1, read on the forward strand.
TAGTTCCGTTTCTGTTATAGAAAATTTGCTTATCATATTATAATTGTATGCTTTTCCAGTTCTTCCATTAAATAGTAAGCTTCCTGAGGGCATCTCTAGCACTAGTATAGTGCCTAGCACACAGTAAGTACTCATTTACTCTTCAGTGAATGAGTGATTATAGTTACAGTTAATAGTAAACTGAGGTATGGAATAATAGAAGGAACAAATCCCCCTAAATTGAAGGAGACAATGACCACAGTGTCCTGATCCAATCAGAGGTCCATTTCTTGTGTAGTACTATAAAATATTTTTTATCCTGTTGTGTTTTGGTGGGGGAAAGGGGTTAGCAGTTGGAGAGAACTAAAGCAGCAAAGGAAAAAAGAAGAATCTTAGTATGAATTTGCTTATGAACCATTTGAATGAAATTGTTTGGATTCTCAACTTTCAGAGCTTGAAACAGTTCTACTAGCCACAAATTTGGCAACTAAAACAAAATGGATCTTACTTCCATCAGCAACACAGAAAACCCTGTTCATGCATCTGTGGGAATGACCTCGATTAAGCTAGGCTGTGAAATGTAGGATCTATGGAAAATAGGGTAAAGGGACATGTTTTCTATCCACTGCTCTATATTTTACCTTTGGGGCAAATTAGCTCCTCCAAAATGCTATGTCCTTGGGCTGTGTTAGCTTAGGTACTCACCAAGAGATCTGACTGAAGCCCAGTGTTACGGAGATGGGAATATTTTGATTTTGAGAACTGTTGTCTGAAAACAACTTTAATGTTATTGAGAAAGTAACATAGAAGGAACTCTTGTTTTCTTTTGTGTCCTGGAAACTTCAGCATCTGGCCTGATGACAGATGTATAGGACACTCAATAGTGTTGAATAAATTGATAAATTTGTTGACAGCCACATTTTTTCTTCAGCTCATTATCTTTTATTTAAAGTTTCATATGAGAAATTTTACCTTTGAGAAACTGGGTGCTTTCTCTTTTTCTGATACAGGTGTTAGGAAAATTAGCTTCCTCTTTCTTTTCTTTCTCCCTTCCCTCCCCCTGTTCTCTTCCTCTCCTCCTTTTCCTCCTTCTTCTTTGTGATGCCTCAGCCATTAGATTTTTTGAAACCAAAAACATTTGTAGCCAATTATAATGCAGTTGTAGAAATTCTAATGGTCCTTATTATTTTCATATTTTCCTCCCATCAGGACCCTACTTAATTAAGTCCATAGCTCTGGAATAAAACCAACATGATTTGAAGCCTGATCTTTCCACCTAGCTTCTCTTAGCCTGGTTCCTCATTTGTAAAATGGGTATACCCCCCCCCCTCCCTGGACCACTGTGAAGATTAAATAATCAAAGAGCTATACAACAGGTCTTGATCAATAAATCCTTGTTTCCATCTTTTTTTATTATTAATTATCTCAAATCATTTTTTGGAAAGCAATTGGATTTAAACAAGTCTTAAAATACCTGATTGTTGAGGGCCCTCAGGTTGCATGGCGCTGTACCGAATGTGTGTTGTGTGTTTGGGAGATGGGGACGATGATGGAGGCTGTGCTATCTACCTTCACGTACTTCCAGGCTTACGGCAGAGAGTGAGGTGCCTTTGTTTTCGGTGAAATGAGATTACCCTGTTCCATGAGACAGGGCGAGGAGGAATTGTGATTTTTTTTTTACTGTGGTCCAGAGAACATGAAGTAAACAAAGGTTTCCTGGCTACAGTTGTCAGATATTTGGTAGCTTCTGCATCTCAGCAGTGGTTTGTCTTCCCACTTCCTGTGTACAACTTCTGCCACTTAGCAGGAGCTCCCCGCTGTCTGCCAGACCAACACGGGAAACAGAAGACTCCTCTCTGGGCATGGACCATGGATGTGGTATGTGCGAATGGCCAAAAGGATGGAAGTGAGTCTGAGCCAGGTAACAAATAGGCACTGGTCCATGGAATACCATTGAGGTAGACAAAGAACAAATGAACAAATGGGTATATAATAGGTTAGGTAATGCTAAGGGAAGAAGCACAAAGGTACTCCCATGAACTGGGAGGGAGACACATACCAGCGTAGTGTAGGGACTCCCCAAGAAAGCTCTCTGTGACCACTTATTCCCTGCTTACTATGTGCTTGCACTATTGGTTGTTTTTTTTTTTTTAGGTACGAAAATATATAAACTTGTAAGTTATGCATGGTATGTATCTTGCTGCACTGTTGGACTTTCATATTACTGCCATTTGGTTTTTGCGTGTCTCTCCTCCAGTGAATTGTAAGTTCCAGGAGGGCATTTTCTGTGTTCTACTTAAGTTTGAGTCCCAGAAATCAGTACAGGGCCAGGGACATAGTAGGTGCTTAGTGAATCGTTGATAAATGTAATCCTGCTCTCTTGGAGCTCACAGTCCAGGGGATGAAGTAAACCAGCCTCTTTTGGACAATCTTTGGTGAAAAGATGTTTTTTTCCTGTTTATTTTTTAATTTTCCAACCTCTTATAGGCTGATATTTTGAAAAATATTTTTGATGAAAATAATAATAAAAAAAAAAGCACAAGGCCTAACTTTTATTATTAGATTCTACAGACATAAACTTCCTCTGTCAAATTGCTAAACAAGTTTCAAAGCATTTTTTCTTTTTCTCATTGCAGACTGGTAACAGTTTGCAGACTGGCAGCAGTCCATGAACCACATGTACCCCTGAAATATATACAAATACACATATAATGTGCAGGTGTTGTTTAAATGCTTTTGAGTGAAATAAAGCCCAGCAGTGGAAGAGAGAATGATTGAGTTGGAAGGTGGTGGTGCTACTTTTGAAGGAGGGCAGAGGGGCTTCTCTGATGATGTGAGGTTTGAGCAGAGAATGGGACAAAGTAGGAATGTGAGACTTGCAGATACCAGAGGAGAGTTTCAAGGGAAAGGAAATCATATGAGCAAAGGCTCTGAGCCAAAATTCATGCTGTCTTCTAGGAGTGGGGGGTATGTGAAAGGTTGGGCAGATTACTCCAGCCTACTAGATCATGGAAAGAACTTTGGATTTTTTTAAATTTAAATTTTAGTTATTGAATATACAGTGCAATATTGGTTTCTGGAGTAGAATTCAGTGTTTCATCACTTACATACAACACCTAGTGTTCATCACAAGTGCCCTCTTTAATCTCCATCACCCATCTAGCTCATCCCCCCACCCACCTCCCTCCGTCAACCCTTAGTTTGTTCTTGATCGTTGAGAGCCTCTTATGATTTGTTTCCCTCTCTCCTTTTTTTCTTTTTCCCCTTCCCATATGTTCATCTGTTTTCTCTCTGAGCCGAAGGCAGTCACTTAACCAACTGAGCCACCCAGGCGCCCCTATTTTCTCTCTTAAATTCCACATATGAGTGAGATCATAGGGTATTTGTCTTTCTCTGACTGACTTATTTCACTTATTAAAATATACTCTAGCTCCATCCATGTCCTTGCAAATGGCAAGTTTTCATTTTTTGGTGGCTGAGTAATATTTCATTGTATGTATGTACCACATCTTCTTTATCCATTCATCAGTTGATGGACATTTGAGCTCTCTCCATAGTTTGGCTATTGTTGATAATATTGCTATAAACGTTGGGGTGCATGTACCCCTTCAAATCTATTTTTGTATCCTTTGGGTAAACACCTAGTAGTGCAATTGCTGGATTGTAGGGTAGCTCTATTTGTAACTTTTTGAGGAAACTCCATACTGAAGAACTTCGGATTTTATTCTAAGTCTTTGGGAGGGTTTTGATCAAAGGAGTGACATGAATTACAAACATGGCCATACTGGCTATTCATTGGGCAATAGATTACAGGAGGGAAAATTAGAAGGCTCTTGTAATAATCTACAGGACCAATGATGGTGGCTTGGTTAGGTAGGTGGCAGTGGAGATGGTGAGAAGTGGTTGCAGTGTGAATTGACCTTGAAGGTAGTAGCTGTTGGATTGGATACAGAGTGTGAGGAAAAGAGAGTGTCAAGGCTGGCTCCAAGAATGTTGGTCAGAGCAAATGGCCAACTGGTGCTGCCATTTATGGAGATTAGGTAGTCTGAGAGTGCAGTGAGTTCTGTAGTTGGGGCATGGTTAAGAATCATTCTGGACATGTTAAATTTGGGATACTTATTTGACATACAAAGAAACTATTGAATAGGCAGTTGGATATATGATATTGAAGTTCAAGAAAAGAGCTAAAACTGGAGATATAAAATTGAAAGTCATCAGTACATGGATGGAGTTTAGAACCATGAGACTGAATGAGATCATGTTGGAAGTGAGCATAGATAAAGAAGTAAATAGGTCTAACTGGACAGCCACATGCAGAAGAATGAAACTGGACC
>NC_138382.1:56722153-56772786 GCF_054177405.1 Leptonychotes weddellii
TTTCGCTCAGCATAATACCCTCCAGTTCCATCCACGTCGTTACAAATTGCCTCTGGGATTTTTTAAACATAGTGTTACTGTATTCTGTTCTTGAAAATTGCCCTTGAGAAACCTGAGATTAGCTTAGTATGTTTTATTCTTTTTTAAGTACTCTACTCCTAACATGGGGCTCAAACTGATAACCCCAAGTCAAGAGCCAGCCAGGCATCCCCCTAGTATGTTTTAGTCTTATAGGTGATACTTTTATTTGAATGCCTATAAGTTTCTTTTGTTTTGAAATGTGATAACATTATTGAGATATGTTTGTAGTTAGTTGTCCTCTAATATATTCATTTTCTCAGACAGAATGGACTATCTTAATCTTTTGATTCAAGTATTATTTTCTTTCTGGAAATTTTCTTTATATATTTATATAGATTTTTTGTGTGTGTTTTGTTCTCTTCTTTAGGAACACTGATCATATGTATAAAAGATCTACTTAGTGTATTTTTCATTAATATAATTTTTCTCCAAGCTATTTTAATGAATTGTTTCCATTTATTTTATTTTTTGTAATCTCATCCTCCTTTACTTTGTTTACGTAAGATTTTATTCATTTTTTGTGCACTGTTTATAATGTGGTCTTTCGACCTTAAGGCCTATACTTTTTTTTTTAAGATTTATTTATTTATTTATTTGAGAGAGAAAGAATGAGACAGAGAGAGAGAGCATGAGAGGAGGGAGGGTCAGAGTAAGAAGCAGACTGCCCGCTGAGCAGGGAGCTTGATGCGGGACTTGATCCCGGGACTCCAGGATCATGACCTGAGCCGAAGGCAGTCACCTAACCAACTGAGCCACCCAGGTGCCCAGGCCTTTACTTTTTCCTTTCCTTTTCTTAGGTCTGACCTCTTACATTTTACTTTCTTCTATCATTTCACCACATATTCCCTAAGCTCTTGTATCTCTGCTTTGGGTTCTTTGATTTTTTTTAATGTTCTTTGATTCATTGCAGTAAGTTTTGTCATGATTTTGCTCTGCCTGTTAACAACATTTTCTAGTGAATCTTTTATATGTTCATTTTTTGTGAGAAAGAAAATGCAATTTTTGTCCATTTTTCCCTTTTTTTTTCTTAAAGAATCTTTGGTTCTTTTTGAATATAACTTGAATGAAATAAATTATTGAGTTCTTGGATTGTGTACATAGAAGTTTATGAGAAAGAAACCAACCTAAATTGCAGATGAATAGGAGTCTCCTGATTTCACAGTGAAGTGAAAGTCTATTTCTCCCTTTTTTTTCTTTCCTCTGTGTGTGTGTGTGTGTGTGTGTCTGTGTGTCTGTCTGCATGTGTGTCTGTTTGGGTGTGTGATAGTTGTTTGTCTTTATACATTTTTATTTTTTCAGTGTTTGACTTTTCTTCCATTATAATTCATCAATAGACTGTTTGTTGCAAAAATGGAATGTCTATCTATTTCCTTGCTTATTTCCTGCTACTTTACATTGCCTAGGCATCTCAGTCCATTTTTTTTTCCCAAAGATGTGATTATTGTTTTTTTTGCTTTTTTTAGTGCACCATCTGTTTTGGTGATTGTACTCCCCTGACATGTTTAAGATCTGCTCCTGCAAGCTTCTTTTTTTGAGCTAATCCCACATCTTGACACCTCTTAATCATATACAGTGGTTTGAGATTATAGATGTTCCTAAATTTTGCCAAAAAAAAAAAAAAAGACTTTGAATTCTGTTGGTCACATTTCTTATTACTTTGGGAGTGATATCTGAAAGAAGAGGGCATCTTAACACTAGAAGTCTCTTCGTTATGTTGATTTTAATGTGTGAATCTTTAAATAGATGTGCAAAATAGAGGATAATTGAGAAATTAAGTGGAAGCAAATGTTAAAAATAATTGTATTAATAAAAAGAACAAAAGGCTGTTAGTGTTAGCATCTTAGACCCATCCATTTGTCTATTTTGAAACTTACAGGAAGTTTAGAAAAAATGAATATGGTGCACAACATTGGAATACTTGAACTTAATTTATGTCTTTGTTAAATATTATTTTCATCATCTTGAACAAGTGCCTTAGCCAGTCTAAATCTCAGTTTCCTAATGTGTAAAATGGGTGTAGAAATGGATTTTTTGCAAGCACTTGTCACCTAGAACACATTCAATAAATAGCCACTGTATTTGAATATAGTGTTTCTCATTCCAAGTGCCTTTAGCCGCCCCCCCCTTTTTTTTTAAAGTTCTAGCTTTTTAAAGATTGAAGATATCAAGAAAGCTGAGTCTGAAAATATGAAGAATGATCATGTTTTAAGAGGATTATGTCTGGGTGAATCTTTGATTTTCATAATGGACTGAATCCCTAAAAGTTCTCTGTGTTTGCAACATTTGACTGTTCCTTTAAACATCAAACGCCAAACTTTCAATCCATTTTTCAGTATAGTCTGATATAATAGTGCTGTTACCAATTATATTTGTCTTTGAATTTTTGGTGTGCAAAATGTACAATAATACATATTTTTTTTCTGACTAGACAGTTCTTTCTTTCAGTTATAAAAGAAGCCCTTTATTTCATTGTCTTCTATGTTTGTAAGAGAAATACATCTCACTGATAACAGCTAATATTAACACAGTGCTTTCCAGTTTGCATATATTCTCATTTGACCTCATTTAATTATGGAATCTGGGCCATGAGATAATGGGTGTTTGACAAAAACAACTTATTCAGACATATGGATCACTCCAAAAATCCAAATTTAAATTCTTCAGGGCCTCCTTCTAGAAACCAAAATTAATCAAATCCAGGTTTTCTAAGATGGGTAGGCATTTTAATGGAAGAATACCCAATTTTGATGTATATCATATGGCCTAACGTTACTCTGTGATAACAATATGGAGTTGGATGGTTTCTAAAAGATTCACCAAAGAGTAGAAGAACTTAAAAACATGTAACAGCTTATATTTGATACCTGGCAAGTCACTTAACCTTAGTGAGCATCTATTTTCTCATGTTATCCTCTATTTCTAGAGGATAATAATTCTTAACTCTGTTCAATTTAGTTCATTGCAATAAGCATTTATTGAAAGTCTCCTATGGGCAGAAAATGGGATTAAAGTGTTTTATAATCTGAAAATCAAATGAACTGGGTGAAAAAAGTATATGTAAGTCTCAGGAACTATTATACTCACCTGCTGAGGTATTGGTTAACAAGGAAAATACTTTATTGCTCCTTCTTGGGTAAAAGCTCATACATTTTATAACAATTGTGCTTCTCAGAGTGTCTGTGAAAGTATTGGCTGGCATGCTGTTCTCATTCAGTACACAAATTCTTCTACTTACCCAATTCTCTATCCATTTGCAAGTAGTTCTGAGCACAGGGCCTCATTGACTCTACATGTCTTTTCATAACTTGATCCTCAAGGATATTGCTTCTAAGAATGACTCTGGGTTGATGGCATGAAGGACATAGTTATTTGAAGTTATCCTGGCAGTAGACATTCATAGGCATGGCCAAGTGCTTTTAGAATGAGCCAACCAGTTTCTTCTTCCTTCAGGTACAATTTTGACTCTATGGAGAGATTTTTGACTACATTTGCTTGTTCTATGTTGATACTTAAGGGTAGTGATTTAGAACATTTTTGTGATCTAAACTAGGAGTTTCCAAATAGAAAGGTCTGTTAAGAGCTGTTTGTACTTTATCACAGTCTTCTTCACTTTGAATGACACTGTGTGTGTGTGTGCGTGTGTGTAACGTGCAGTTATATCAGTGTGTCACACTTTTGGGTTGGAATCTGTTCCAACACTGATTAACTTCAACCTCTTTTAAGCCATTGTTTATAAATCTATAAAATGGGTCTACTTCCTAGTTTTCAGGGTTGTGGTGAGGATTAGAACGCGTGTATATAAAATGTCTAGCAGATGAGAAACTAGGTACAAAGTAATATTAATCCCTCTTCCTTAACTCTGAGGTAGTAAATAGAACACATATTTGGAATCAAAAGACGAGGACTCAAATGCTGGCTCTGCAGCTATAAGCTTTGTGACCTGTGAAGAGTTAGTGAATCTTCTAGGGTTTCTTTTTTCACATTGTGAAATAGTAACATCATTCTCTGCCGGGCCTTGAGTGTTGTTGTTAGGATCAAATGAGATAATGTCCTTAGTAAAAATGTATTTTTCTATAAGAAATAGTGGGCTGTTGGTATTAATTATTAAGTGATACTTATTTAGTATTAATTAAGAAGAGGGACAGAGTGGAAGGAGCACTGGATTTGCTGTCAGAAAGTCCTGGCTTTACTTCTTCCTTGCTCTGTGGCACATTATCCAATCAATCTCTTGGTATTTCAGTTTTCTCAACTGTGAAACTGAATTAAAATTATCTCATAGGATTGTTCTAAAAATTTTTTTTGAAGATTTTATCTATTTATTTGACAGAGAGAGAGATAGCGGGAGCAGGAACACAAGCAGGAGGAGTGGGACACAGAGAAGCAGGCTTCCCGCCTAGCAGGGAGCCCGATGCGGGGCTCGATCCCAGGACCCGAGGATCATGACCTGAGCCAAAGGCAGACACTTAAGGACTGAGCCACCCAGGCACCCATGGATTGTTCTAAAAATTAAATCACATATGAGAAAGCACCTAGAAAGAGTTTGGCACACAGTAGGTTTTCAATAAATGTTGGCTGATTTTAGTTGCATACAGAGGGATTTAGGTCTCCTAATGGAATTTTTTTAAAATTTAAATTCAATTAGCCAACATATAGTACATCATTAGTTTCAGATGTAGAGTTCAGTAATTCATCAGTTGTGTATAATACCCCGTGCTCATCACATCACATGCCCTACTAAATGCCCATCACCTACTTACTCCATCCCCTTAACCCCCTCCACTCCAGCAACCCTCAGTTTGTTTCCTATAGTTAAGAGCCTCTCCTTGTTTTTCTCCCTCTCTGATGACTTCCCATTCAATTTTCCCTCCCTTCCCCTATGATCCTCTGTGCTGTTTCTTATATTCCACATATGATTGAAACCATATGATAATTGTCTTTCTCTGATTGAGTTATTCCAGTCACCATAATACTTTCCAGTTCCATCCATGTTGATATAAATGGTAAGTGTTCATCCTTTGTGATGGCTGAGTAATATTCCATTGTGTGTGTGTCTATACACATACACACACCACATCTTCTTTATCCATTCATGTGTCGATGGCCATCAGGGCTCTTTCCATAGTTTGGCTATTGTGGACATTGCTGCTATAAACATTGGGATGCAGGTGCCCCTTCAGATCACTTCATTTGTTTCTTTGGGGTAAATACCTAGTAGTGCAATTGCTGGGTCATAGAGTAGCTCTATGTTTAACTTCTTGAGGAACCTCCATGCTGTTTTCCAGAGTGGCTGTACCAGCTTTCATTCCCACCAAGAGTGTAAGAGGGTTCCCTTTCTCTGCATCCTCACCAACATTTGTTGTTTCCTGACTTGTTAATTTTAGCCATTCTGACTGGTGTGAGGTGGTATCTCATTGTGGTTTTGATTTGTATTTCCCTGATGCCAAGTGATGTGGGGCATTTTTTCATGTGTCTGTTGGCCGTTTGTATGTCTTCTTTGGAGAAATGTCTGTTCATGTCTTCTGCCCATTTCTTGACTGGATTATTTGTTTTTTGGGTGTTGAATTTGGTAAGTTCTTTATAGATTTTGGATACTAGCCCCTTATCTGATATGTCATTTGCAAATATCTTCTCCCATTCTGTAGGTTGCCTTTGAGTTTTGTTGACTGTTTCCTTTGCTGTGCAGAAGCTTTTTATTTTGATGAAGTCCCAATAGTTCATTTTTGCTTTTGTTTCCCTTGCCTTTGGAGATGTGTCTAGTAAGAAGTTGCTGTGGCCGAGATCGAAGAGTTGCTGCTTATGTTCTCCTCTGGGATTTTGATGGATTCCTGTCTCACATTAGGTCTTTTCCACCATTTTGAGTTTATCTTTGTGTATGGTGTAAGAAAAAGGCACATTTAAACTCTCAGTATTTACAAGTCTTTGTTGTTTTCTCTAGTTCCCATACAATTGGCCACGTGAAAATACTTCCATGTGCTAGAAGTTGGTCTTCACATTTTTTTGTAGGGTTGAAAACATCCACTGGAAAACAGTATAGAGGCTAGTTTGCATATAAATACAGGGTACACCATGTATAAATATTTTAATGCCATCTCCTTGGAGACACCTATAAACAACATTCTAAGCCCATGATCTTATTCCTGAACTTGAGTGAGGTATTTTGCACACAACATTTGGATTAGTATGAATTCAATTTTGGCTTATATATTTTTGGTATCTAAGATATGACAGGATGCTAATATAGCTTAAAAACATTATGCATTTTGGTTTGAGTCTCAGTATACTTTCAATCTCAGCTCTGTTGTGACCCTCAGGTTCACAAGGCCACAAAGTAGTTTCCAACTATATTTCTACTTCACAACTTTTAGACCTCTATAATAAGCTGTTGGAGGTAAATTTATGTAGGAATTACTGGGAGTTCTCACTATACTCAGTTTTGACTGTATGAGCATGGGGACCTCTAAGAAAATACAAATAAGTGCTTCCACAACTTTGTAATTCCTGCTAATTTAGAGATTCTGCTTCAGAGTTTGGGATGGGGCCCAATAATCTTTATATTAACAAATGTCCCAAGTGATTCGATGAGGGTATTGTGCAGGACTTATTTTGAGATACATTGATCTATATCCATGCCTCCAACCTGAAACTACCAGTAATAAAAAGACAAGGCACATGAGCAGTTTTCAATATTGAAAATACCCAGTGGAGCCTGTGCTAAACCTTACTGAATCCAATAAAATGACAAGTTTCTATGCTTTTCTCTGCATTTCTGGGTCTCTGTCCATCAAGTTCATGGTAACACTAGCTTTCTGAGGTCATTCCAAGTCCTCGAGCAGTTCTAGGCCATTTGGCATGAAGAGGGATTTCCAGATTTATTTTTTTTCCATATTTTTTATTTTTTAAATTTTATTATGTTAGTCACCATACAATACATCATTAGTTTTTGATGTAGTGTTCCACGATCCATTGTTTTCATATAACACCCAGGGCTCCATGCAGTACATGCCCTCCTTAATATCCATCACTGGGCTAACCAATCCCCCCTCTCCCCTCCCCTGTAAAACTCTGTTTGTTTCTCAGATTTCCAGATTTAATAACCAGCTGCCTTAAAAAGCAACTTAGTTTCCAAATCTGATGTTAACGTGGTAGATGCTACAGATTAGTTTACTCAACATCTACTTCCAATACCTTTCTCTCATACTTTTCTGTACTCTAGGGGCTGGAAGCCAAAGGCTACATTCTGACATTACCATGCAGTTAAGACTTTTATAGGTTACCTAGATTCTACTAAGCTGACACAATTATAGGAGATTTGGAGAACATGTATGAGACCAAATCTTATTGCAGAAGCATTTGTTTCTCATAGGGCATCTGTGCTGGAAATTCTACTTTCTGGTCCCTTTGGCAGCAGCAACACTGTGTCTGCTGCAGAAATTCAGTAGTGTGGTTGGACATTTCTCCTGGCAATATAATTCCAAGGTGGGTAGCATTCAATTTTATTGCCCTGGCTATCTAATAAGTTCTGTGACCTATTTACTGCCCTCTAATATAGATCTTTCTGCTTATGCCAGATATAATGGCTTTTGTTGTCTGCAACCAAGCTGCCTTTAGGGTAGCTAGGCTTGAAGCATACAATGAGTTTAAAGCTGAAACATTTCTTCCACCTACTTACACAGAGTAGTCTTCTCTCCCCTTTCTTGGTGCAAGCCGCCAAACTCTAGGTCACTCTGGAGTCCACAGTTTACCAGTTCTTTAATGTGTGACATGGTCCCAGCCCAGGCATTCTGATTTCTTACTTTCCTTGTCTGGACTTGGATATAAAAGATTGTTGATTTTCCTGAGTGTTTGTTGTAAGGGTGTAGTCTATACTTTTCTAGGCATTTTTTTTTTTTCTATATACCTTTTGTTTAGGAAGGAGGATTCTCTTCCATCATTTTCCCCAGTTCATTCCTTGGACATGAACCCCTATAAAATTGGGATAATTTTATAATCATGGATATGCAATGGCCTCAGAAATCATATGGAACAATAATCAACAGTAATAATATAATAGCAATAGCTATAATATCTTGAGTAATTACTCATCTCCAAGCAACATACTAGAGTTTTGCAGAAAGTATCTCATTTAATAATCGGTAAAATCTCCGATGGTCTCATGACCTCTAATCAGTTTCATTTGTTCTGCACATCTTTGTTGCTACCAGAAAGCTCAAGTCATGGAGATGTAATGCTATACTATCCATAAATGTTATTCTCTAATTTCTGTTTCTTCTTCTCATAGACACTGTGTGAATATACTTCAGGGAGTTAAAAAAAAAAAAGTAAGCAACAGTGTTATGTGAATATAACCGGCAGGCAGCCTGCCCAAACATGCCCTGACAAAGCAATGTTCTTTAAGTGTCTGTCTTCCTTGGGAATCCATCTCAGTTGCTTTTGTTGGTTGGCATCTATCAAAGCAGACTGCAAAGAGAATTGTCACTGCTGTGGTCCAGGATGGATTGACAATTTTATTGCACAGTGCCTGGTACATAGTAGGTATTCAACATGAATGAGTTATCCTGGTTCCACTGGGTGTAGCCCCAAGGGACATGAGGTTGACTGCAGCCCACTATCAAGGACACTGTGTGACCTCAGCTGTGGTTGCCCCAAGTAGGTCTGCTCTGGGATGTCACTTCCTTCTATGAGGCATTTATTTCTATTTGCAGGAACTTTTCACTCTCTCTGGTACTGTTCAAAGGTCACCTAAAATGTAGAGCTTTTATTAGCTGCCGTGAAAGGATGTACTTTCCCCTGAATGCTCTCTGCCAAGTGCCTTTCCCATTCTCTTATTAGCAAGGGAATGAATTATTTCTTCACTTGCCTAGTCTGTGAATCAATCTCTCTCTCTCTCTCTTTCTCTCCCTCCCTCCCTCTTTCACTTCCCTTTCTTTCTGTTTCCCTCCCCCTCTCTCCTCACACTTAATCCTCCTCCTCTATTCCCCCTTTTCCCCAAGGGGAATGATGGAAGGGTCTTTTTTTCCTACTTTTTTTTTTTCCAGGTAGGGGATTCACCAAGTTGCAGATGGGGTTCTAAACTCAAGGGATTTCCCCCATTGCTGAAATCATGGCTGCCATCCTTCTTCTGCATAGTACTATTAAATTATTCTGGGGTGTATGTGAGAGATCGTGTTTAGCTACTACCTTCCCTGTCACAGAGATGACATGGGCAGGGAATGATTATGATAACACAGAGAAGTGGAGGCAATGGGACAAGACATATATTTGGCTTCCACTCTGCAAGCCTGAGAGTCCAGGTGAAAAGAGGTAGACCCAGGGCTGACGTTAAGCTATTGTGATAAGAGTTTTTCAACTTCTGGTTGGTTCCTCATTCATGACCCAAGAACAGGGGAAATATATATATATTTGAGAATTTGAAAACTTCCCAAGCTGTGGATCACATTTATTTGCATCTCTTTTCAGAAGAGGAGAATGGAGCATGGGAGAAGCCTCTGTTGTTGAGGATCAAACACGCAAAACAGGATGATTTCACGTAATTCCTAGAGTTATGCCAATATTACCAGCTATTAATATGGATTATCACTGGCACCAGCTTGCCAGTGGGCTTTGGAACCTTCTGGGCTGCATTCAGCTGGCATTGGCTAATTACCTGCACAGCCATTCCTACTGTCAGGATCATTTTTACACCATATATTAAACAAAAGAAAAAAAATGCAAAGGACAAAAATTAATCCTGATCTTTTTTTTTTTTTTTTTTAAATCATGGTTTCTTTTTCTACCCTCTTCTAAGCAATGGATATTATACTTGGAATCCTACCTAGGTTCCTACAAATTATTCATATCAGTGATTTCTCTAAACCTGTCTATCAAAGGAAAAATTTCAAAACCCATAAAAGTGAGAGTGGTTGCATAGTATCCCAGGACACAATCGAAGTTCCAATTGATGGAATAACAGGCTGAAAACTAAGGTAAGGTACAACATAGCTGGACATCACATCCCTCAATTAAGTGAGAAAGTCAATTATCTAAGTTCAGAATGATGCAAGTATTACTTCATTGTTGTTCTTGTGAGAAATACCCAGGAGGATTGAGTTGACTATAAGGTCATTATGAATCAGTTGTCTGATGTGGGACTGGACTTATAAACTCCTTGAAGTTAAAAGTCATGTTGTCTTTGAGTTATTGCCATTACCTAGCATCATTTTGGGAAAATATCAGTAATAAATACATATTTGTGGAATGTGATTGCTAAGTGTGATCTTAGAGGTATAGAACAAGAACTCTATGAGAGAAACATTGGCATAAAAGAGACAAGAAGAATGTGATGAGGATGCAGATGTATGCAGAAACCACATTACAGAAGAAGCAAAAAAATGGAGGGTTGCTTTTCTTGGCAAAGTAAAGATTTAATAAGGGGAAGCTACATGACAGTTGTATTTAATTTTTTGAAGAGAATAGGTTTGTCTATTTTATCTCCAGAGAATAAATCATTTTCAGTTGCAAAAACAACAGAGGCAATTATACCTAAGTATGAGGAAGAGTTTTAAACCATGCATGGCAGAAGCTGCCAGTTATCCTCCAATATTAATTGTCTTTTATTTTCATTGTAGTAGAACCTTTGTGGTGTTTTTTTTTTTTTTTTTCTGATAAGCCTATGATGGTCTAGAGTAAAGACTTCCTGTTAGCCATGTATGGAATGTAACTGAGTTCTGGTCGGCTGGAATTGAGCAGGAATTATGATTGCAGCTTTTGGTTGTACCCTCAAAAGGAAGGGGTGTGCATCCCCCTGTCCTCCTGTCACCTCCTTGCTAGTGGGAATGTAAACTCATATGACAATAAGAACTGAAAAAGCTAACTTGTACCATGAGATGGAAGCTGCATGTTGAAGACAGCAGAGTGAAAGAAAAATAGAACCAGGGTACCTAATGATTGTAGAGCTGTCATATCAGACTTGGACCATCTGCTCAGGAAAATAAACCACTAGATTGTTAAAGCCAGTGTTATCTTGGGTTTCCCTGTAATGGCAGAGGAACCAACACCTCATCTGTCCATTCTTTCCAACAAGTGCTTTGGAAGATAATGACCTCTTATTAGCAGGTGAGGTTCAAACAAAATTACTCTGGAGGAAAGTATTTCACTGAATGAGTGACTAGACAAAATATCTTACATGATTCATCATAGTTTAGATATGGAGCATTTGAATGATACTGGAATTGCTTAAGTCAGTCCATACATTTCAAAAGCTACTCTTTTTTCCCTGATATAAATTGTGAGAGGAGATAGAAAAACTGTGTTATGTGAGGACTAGCTGAAGGAACTGGGGATATTTACTTCTGGAAAAGATAAACCTTAGAGGTTTGGGTTGGCAGCATGTGAGAACTCTCACCAGTTTGCTGGTGGGCTGTGATGTATATACAAAGTAAATTATTCCTCTTGGCCTCCAAGGGACAGAATTTGGGTCACTGGGTGGAAACATCAGGATCACAGTTGGAACTATAGCTGCTTATGCAGGCTTTTTTCTCTTTAATATAAATGTCAACCAAGCTTTGGACTTTTTACATTGAATCTTCTTTTGTTGGTTTGGATTCAGTCTGTTAAGGTCCTTTGGAATCCTGGTGGTGATATATGATCTAGCAAAGTTTTCCCAGATATGGCCCATTCTTCCTACTTATTAAGGCTAAGAATTAATGAGGTGATATTTTGGAAGGAAATTCTAAATGTTGCTAGAGTTACTTGAAAGCATTATCTTTATCCCTTCTGTTAACTGCTCCAATTTAGAATTTTATGAATATCTCAGTGGGTTTAGTAGGTGTCTCACCCTGGAAAATCTGAGAGTAATCCATATACTGAGCATATCTTAGTCATATATCTTTCAAGAACTAGATGCAAAAAATTATGGTAGTGAGCTTTGCTGACCAAATGAAAAAAAAAACCAATATTAGGACAGTAGCTGGAATAAGAAACTGGCAGATTCCCATTTCCTCTTCATAGCCATATTTCTGGTCTTAATGTGGGGCTGAGACTGTGAGAAGATACTTCTCTTGAGCACCCTTGCATTGCTCCCATTTTCCTGGAGCCCATGATGTTCAAGGAGAGAGAACTTTGGATCTCTCCTTCGCTCTCACCATTGACTTTGTCTACCCTTTTTATCCCTCTTTCTGTGTCTTTTTAGGGCCATTTCAAGTTTCTTTGCAAGTTTCTTCTCTTATGAGATATTCTTTCATTCAACTACCAATTCATCCAACAAACATTTACTGAGCACCTATTTCCAGTGCACATACTCTGTAATGTCTCACAGGGATGAATAAGATTCATTTACTCATTCAACAAGTGCTTATTATGCTAGGCAGAGCATGTACAGCAGTGAGCAAGAGAGATTCTCAAAGAGCTTTAAGCTAGTAGGGAGCTGTAACCCAAGGGAAGAATACAGACTCATCAAATAATAGTTAATATTTATGGAATGATTACTTCGTCATAGTTACTGTTCTAAGTGTTTTACCTTCATTGTCTCATGCAGTAGAACTAACTAGGCAGATGGTTTTCTTGTCCCCGTTTTACAGAGGAGGGAACTGAGGAAGAGTAAGATAAGTAATGTGCCCAAGGCCATATGTGATGTTAAGTAATGGAGCTAAGTGTTTCATTCCAGACCCTACATTATTAACCAGAGGTAGAGGTGGGAACAGATTGCCCTGGTGGAAGTGAGTATTTTAACACTGAGATTGTTTAGAATTGCGGGTGCATAAAACTTTTAGTGCTTTTCTCTCTCTCTTTTTTTTAACTGATTTTACATACTCTACATACAATACACCCTTTATTACCTGTACCCAGGGCAGACCGCTCCTACTACTCACCTTGGTACTTCCTCTACTCTTAACCTCTGTACGCTACTGCTTTCCCAGACCACTGTAAAGCATGTGGAAGAAATGTAAAAGGACTAGGGGAGCCTGAAAGAAATGAATTAATCCAGAGGGTTAGAAGAAGCTGGAGGAGTTGATGCTTTAGCTAAACCTTTTAATGATAAGTAGAAGTTTGCTAAGCAAAGTGGGTGAGAGGTGAGGAGTATAGGAAAGAGTACTCCAGGCAGAAGGAACTGCTTGAGCAAAGGCGTGGATACAAAAACACTACGTGCAGAAACTGACAAGTAGTTTGATGTTTACAGGATCCAAAAGTCAGAAACAAGAGTAGACGAGTAAGCAGAGGCCACACTACACATAGGCACACATGCCAGTCTAAGAAGCTTGAACTTCATCCTGAGTACAACAGGAATCATTGAGGTAATTTAAACAGGGGTGATACATTCAGTTTGGAGTTTTAGCAAAGCACACTGGAGGATCGATTGAAGGCAGATAAGACCAGAGACAGAGACCTCTTTTCCAACTCTCTCTGAATCCCACACTTGTCCAAATTATCCTCCTTTGCCATCACCATGTAACAGCTGAGATGGCAAAGTCAGAAAGTGGATAGCAGATAGGAGACTGCCTTCAAAAATGCCAGAGCACTGGTCAAGGAGCCGATGCTCAGAGTGTGTGTCGCCAAGGAGACAGGACAGTCATGGTTAATCTACAGAAGGCTGCACATCTGAATAAAAGCATCTCTGTGAGGTAACTGTGTCAGCTTCTCACTCCAGCCGATAACAAATTACTCTATCTCTGGCAGAGGTGTACTTGCTGACTATTTCACGTGGTAACACTGGATTTGCAACATGAAACACTAGTGTTAGCTAAGGGTATAGCTAGCAATTTGAAATTGGTACACACAGCAGTCAATCTATTGCTCCCCATCTCCATCGTCCCCAAAGTAGGCTTGCCATTAAACACAGTGTGAGATCTTGCCCAGTGGGGACACTTCTCCCCACAGCCAGCTGCATGCCCTCCACCCTCTCCCTTCTCTCTGTTTCTCTGTCTCTCTCTTAGGGACATGGAAGAAATAATACAAACTGGCAGTTGGATAGGGCTTTTGAGTGTGCTTTTTCATCCAGCCTCTTGCTTTCTCATCTCTTCAGAGTGCATAGGAGGGGAGGAGAGGAGATGGAGAGAAGGAAAGGGAAGCAGGGAGGCAAGCAGTACAGGAAAACACATTTTCTCTACCTGAGGGGGCCAGTTTATTATCTTGATTGAGGACTAGTAAGGAAGAAACAGAGATGTCAGCTAAATTCATTTTGACAAGCACTTATTGAACCCTTATGCTAGGCTCTGAGAACCCAAAGATGATTAATACAGGGTCTCTACCTTGAGATTGCCCCAGTTTGGTTGTGAAGACATATGTACCATGCAGAATGTCAGAGGTATATGATTAGGACAAAGGCAGCCCAAAGAAGGACTGGAACTCTGAGGGTTTGAAAAAGAGAGGATCTTAAAGAGGGGTATCTTGGCTAGAAGTTCACCAGACATACCTAAGGGGAGAGGAAATATCCCAGCCAGAGAGAGCATTGTGAACATAGATACAGAGGCAAGAAACAGCCTTGCATAATCTCAGAACTGGATGTGGTCCAGTGTGGCAGGAACAGAAATTATGAAGGGTGGTGAAGAAGCAGCACGGGACAAGATCCAAGAGGTTGTCATGTGGCAGAGGAGAGGCTAGGAACATAGCTCTAGAATCTATGGGCATTTTCCTAAAGAAAATAGGGAGCTAGTGAGAGTTTTCAAGTGGGGGAGTGACATGATTATATCCATGTTTCTGAAAGAGTCCTCCTGTGGCAATGTGGGGAATGGGTTGTAGAAGGGAAGGACATAAGATGATGTCTAGGGGAGGCATGATGGCCCTGAATTAAGGTGTGTTAAGTGGAAATGGACAAGAGGGGTAGGTTTAGGAACAGATAGTTGATAACCATTATGGGCAATGATGTTAACACCTTGCAGTTGTCTACTGTTTTACAAATTACAAAGAGAAACTGGTCCTATATTTTTATGTCTTCTCTTTATCACGTTAGGCATCAGCTTGTAGGATCATGGTTAATTCCGCCAAATCTGGGGTCAAACAACCTGAATGCAAATGTCAGCTCCACTGCTTACTGGTTGTGGGTCCTTTACACAAGGAGTATAACTTCTTATCACCTTATTTATACAGTGGAGACGTATATAATGATGTCATCTATTTCACTGGATTGGTACACGAAGTGGCTTTAACTGTAGTTGCTGGAGACTAATTGCTGGAGTTTGTATTTCTGCTTCACCATCTTCTAGATTTGTGACTTTGGACAACTCATTTAACTTTTAAAACAGGCTTTAGAAAAGGCAATAATGTCTTAAATGGATAAGTGAATATTTTATCTTTGCAATATTTTCCAGTAGCCATCTTTGAACTAATAAATATAGTTTTGGGCACCAAGCAAAAAGAATCCCTTATTAAAATGATAATAATTGCTTTTATTTGCATATCACTTTATAGTTTTTAACATACTTTAATAATCATTTCCTCATTGACATTGGCCTATCCTTCTCATGTGTCTATGAAGTTACCAATGGATTAGTGGTCACTCAAATACCCCAGCAGCTGGAATTGACAAATTAATGGTCAGTGTTTATCTTCCATCTCCTTGTTGAAGGCACATGTTGTAGAGACAGCTATTATGCAGTGAAAATTGCTTAGAATGAAGAGTTGGAAGACCTGAGTTTAAATATCAGTCCTGTCACTTATCATTCAGGTGGCTTGATAAATTGCTTAAATCCTTTGACCCTGTAGAGTTTCATGTATAAGCACCATATGTGAAAGTGCGTATGCAAATAACTCAAGTGGAGCCTCGGAGAGCAGGGAAAATCAGAAAAAAAGGGGAGATGTGAAGGGAAGGTTTTCTAGGAAAGAATGGTTGTCCTGTAGGCTTTCAATTAATTATTCAAGCTACTCTCTATAAGCCCAATTCAGGGACTAGGAATTCTCTGATGTTGGACGCTTCCAAATCCTCAATCTTTTTTTTTTTTTTTTTTAATCTAATAGGGTCTCAGGAAGCCTTCTCTAAGGCAGTTTCCAATAACACTTCCTCCTTTCCCTCTTTTGGGGTGCAAAAGAATCTAGTGAAAGCATGCTAATTTTGGAGTCATTGAATCTGAGTTCAAATTCCAGCTCTCCTGCATTCTAATTATGTGATCTTGGGTATGTTAATTAAACTCAGGACCTCCAGTTTCTCCATGCATCATGACATTGTGGACAGACTTGATAGGAAAATGAATGTGGACCTCCCAGCACAGATCCTGGCATATAGCAGAGGCTCAATGTTCCTTTTGTTCAGAATTTCCTTCTTTCTTTCCTTCCTTTCATCAGTTGGTCTTTCCTTCCTCTCTCCCTCCCTTCTGCTGGCTCCCGTAACCCTCTGCTCCTTTGACTAAGTGGATTCAGTTCTGGAGACAGAATGGCTTACAGTTCATTTCAGGACACAGATATTTTGAGCTGTTTGTTTTCCAGCTTACACTCATGTTTTCCAATTCAGGTTACGTTTCCTGCTGGAAAACTGGGCCCTCACAAGAGCTTTTGGCAGCCACAGACTGATTTGGTTGAGAACCATCCCTTCCTTGGCAGGCAGTCGAGGAGAGCCACTCTGTGTGTGCGGGCGGTAATTCACACTCCTCTGAGGTTGGACTGCTCGCCAAAGTCACTACCCACACAGCTCCATCTCCCTTGAGATGGAGACATCCTTTTCCAGCTTAATAGTTATGTGCTCTCTTGGAACTGGAATACAGAGGCACTGGAATAAAGCTGAGCTTTGCTCATATCCTCTCTCAGAAGCTGGGTATGGACAACTGGGTCTTTAAGATCCCGGAAAGGGGATGAACAGCAGAAAGGCCCAGGTCAGTAGGGCAATTCTGTGGAAATTGGTCCTAACCTCAACTGGGATGTTTCCTTGCTTCTAGGCCTTGCCTCTTAGTAATCTCCACTGGCCTTGATACTGGATTTATCTGAAACGTAGGTGGCCACACTTGGTGGTACCTCTACTTTATGTCTTGTCTCCCATTTGATCTGCTTAGATTGTCATCCCATCCAGAAGCTTACCAGTATTTTATCTTGGTTTTTTCATTTTTTAGTTTTGCCTTCAGTGTTACCATATTGAGCTTAACTTAACATGTCTAAAACCAAACATTGTAATTGTACCCCTGCTTTTTTTGGGTTCCTGAGTTTAGGGAAGACCATCATTAGCTCTGCAGTATAAGCTGGAGACCTGGGGGTCATCCCAGACTCTTCCATGTCCCTGTCTGCCCTCTCTCCACTCAACCAGTCACTTAGAACTATCTCCTAAATGTCTCTTGAATTTGTTCTTTGTTTTCTTAGCTACCCAGTTCCACTACTCTAGTATAGACTTTATCATTTCTCATTTTGTTTATTGTGAAGATCCTCCCACCCCCTTTTGATATAGTCTTGATGTAATATATTTAAAACTCAAATGTGATTGTGTATTTCCTTTGCTTAAAATGTGTCACTGGCTCTTCCACCATTAGCCATAGGATTAAGTTGAAATGAGGGAAACGAGTTCATTCTTCACCTTTCACCTTTCCCTCTTCTTCTCTTGAACCTTGGCTTCAATATTATCATGACTCCAATATCTTTGATCTTGTAGTTTCTCATACTTGAAAAGCCCTATATCACATATTTTGCCTTGTTTATTCATTTATTCACTCAAGAAATCACCAGTTTCAAAGAAAAAAAAAGTCACCAGTTTCAACATCTAATGTAAAGAGCTCTTCTGTTTAAAACAGGTTTTGCAAACACTGGATTCCGTAATCCCTAAAGTGCTTTCTGGCTTGAAAATCCATGATTCTGTGAAATCTTGTATTTCACATTTAGAGTCACCTGCTTTCTCCCATCCTTATTTTTTTCCTGGATGCCAGAACAATATCTGCTTTAGAAACTGTGTTGTGGGCTGACAATGCCCTTTAAAAGAAGTCGGAAATTGAAGATCAAATCCATAGACATATTGCCGGCACTGTTTGTGGAAATGAGACTCAGAGCAGAAATGGTAGGGAAAAATGCCCCAATTCTAGTAGAAAGAGAATGTAAGCTCAGAGATCTCATGGGACTTGACATTTCCATCGATCATGGCCAGCAAGCATGGAAGGGGAATGACTTGGTTTAATGCAAATCCTCTGGATCTAGTTAACCATTTGGAAATCATGAATAACAATCACCTTCTCCATTAAGACCCAATTCTTGTCACCAGCCATAATAAATACGTATCATATTGCCCATGCATCAATGTTACAGTGTTCTTCTGAAACAATCCCCTGAGATACACATCCATGTATGTGTGCACTTGCATGCATGCCCGTGTGCACACACGAACTGATTTATATACCACTTGCCCTCTAAAACACAAAATAAGGCTGACTGATAAATAGATGAATAAGTGCTATTGCTCTCTGTCTCCATTTATAGCACCCTATCCGAACCATACCTTTGACCTTCCCAGCAGTGTACAGCCATCCCAGAGAGACTTTCGACAACTAGGTTCTGCAAATTTCTGTGTCGTCTTGTTTCATTACCATCTATGCTCCCCATGCCTTGCGTGCTCCCAGATTGACCAGGCTTCTGCAGTTTCCTCCCCCAACACTAGCTCCACAGTCTCTCTTGTCCTAATACGAAGTCTGGCTTCCCACTTTGTGGTCCTAGCACACTCACTTGGTCTCAATCTCCCTTTGATTCCGTTTGCTCCCAAATGTTCTAGGAAAGCCTTTTCTCCAGTTCCCATATCAAGTTCTCTGCCTGGGGAATCGACCCCAGTTAGTCACTGCTGGTTGCCTAGCTGGATCAGATATTAAACTGTTGTCTCTTGGCTCCAAACTCGGTCTTCTGCACTCAGATTTGTGAAGCTGGGACTGGCAGCCTGTACACCTCTCTTCCTCTTTGCCACCAGGCTCCTTAATAGGTTTTGTCAATAGGGGGAGCCAGAGTCAGACTGCAAGGTAGGAGTCTCTTCCCTGTGGGCTTTTGGTGGGTCACCTCAGGCTTTACTTCTGCAGTAGCTGCTGAATCCAATTTTAACAGCACTTGTAGAACCAGCAGCATGGCACCCTTTTCAGAGACACGAATGCAGCCAAGCAATGGGCACCCCTACCCTCAGAGATCTGAGGGTCTGTGGGACCCTAGTCCGTTCAGGGGACCCTCATCCACACTTCTAAATTTTAATTTTCCCTTTTCTCTTTGTTCCTCCTGCCCTAGGGGTAGTAGCTCTTTCTGCATTTGTTATCTCTGTGTATCACTGTGTGTCTCTTAGTGTATCTTTTTGTCTTTTGAGGTATCTAGTTAATAATTTTTTTTAGTTGGAGTACAAATTTTTATATTAAATTCTTCCTGTTAAAAAAACTGGTGTAATTCTTTCTGTGAGATACCAGCTATGCAGGAGATGACTTATAAAGGAATTCTCTTAAAACTCCAACACCGTACCCATGATTATGCTGGTGTAAGAGCCTCTCTCAAATGCTTAGGGAAGTTATAAACACTAATGCTAGATTCTAAAGGGTTAGGCTAGGCCACTTGCCTATCCCTCTGGCAGCTAAAGAGAGACTAACATTTCCAGTTTATTTTGGGCCCCACTGGTTTTTGACAATGCCAGCCTCAGTTCAGGCATGAATATCATTGGGGACTGGACTTGGCACAGGAACCATGGACATAATGCACCCTATATACTGTAGCTGGCTGGTGGACAGTGGGTGTCTGGTGTACAAGAGATTTTAAGCTCTTTCCTTCTCTTTACCAGCACTGATAGTACCTATCTGCAGAACAGAGCTTATGTTCACAGATATTTGCTTTTCCACTATCTAGCACATGGTTAGGATGCACTTTTGCACTCAACTTAAAGTTAGGTGTGGTCATCGGATTTGCTTTGCTCTATTTGTATCTTGGTATTAAAAATTGTCTTTTGTACACAGCATATAGTTTATCTTGACTTTTTATACAATCTAACAATTTATGCCTTTTATTTGAGGGTTTAGTCCATTTACAGTCCAATACTGTAAGTATTGATATTATTAAATTAGATCTATCATGTTATTACTTGTTCCAACTGTTTTTTCCATTTTTCTATTCTATCTTTCTTGCCTTATTCTGAGCTACTCAGAAAGTTTTTAATATTCAATTTTACTTTAATAGCTTTTTAACCAAACCTCTTTTCATATCTTTAATTGACTGTTCAGCTTTTAAAGAGTGATTACCAATGAACCTTTAACTGCACAGTGCTAACTTTTTACTGCTTCACATGAAGCACAGGAACCTTGCAACATTGATTTCATCATCCTTTGTGTCATAAACATATATAATATATACACATTTTTCAATTCATATATACTATTAACACCACAACAAAATATTATAATTTTTGTTTTTGTTTAAATGGTCATATTTTTAAAGGAAAGGAAAACTCTTCCCCATATTTGTGCAATGTTTATTATGTTTAGTGCTACTCATTCTTTTTTATCTGTCAGAATTTCTATCTGGCGTTATTGCCCCTTAGCCAGAAGAGCTTCTTTTAGAATATTTGGCACAGTAAAAATTCTGACTACAAATCCCTCAGTTTTTGTTCATCTGAAAATATCTTCATTTGCCTTTTATATTTTTATTTTTTTTAAAGATTTTATTTATTTATTTATTTGACAGAGAATGAGATAGCGAGAGAGGGAACACAAGCATGGGGAGTGGGAGAGGGAGAAGCAGGCTTCCCGTGGAGCAGGGGGCCCGATGTGGGGCTCGATCCCAGGACCCTGAGATCATGACCTGAGCTGAAGGCAGACAGCTAATGACTGAGCCACCCTGGCACCCCCATTTTGCCTTTATATTTTTAGAATAATTTTAGTGGGTATAGAATTCTTGATTGTCAGTCTTATCCTTTAAAGATGTCATTCCATTGCCTTGTGACTTTTATGATTTCTGCTAAGAAGTCAGCAGTATTTGTACCATTATGCTTCTGTACATAATGTATGGTTTTTCTCTGGCTGCTTTTAAGATTTTCTTTTTATCTTTGGATTCAAGCATTTTGATATGTCATATGGTAATAATTACATTTATTCTGTTTGGGGTTCACTGGATTTTTGTATCTGCACATTGAACTTACTCAAGTAATTTGGGAAATTTTTGACCTTCATTTTTTTCTTGCTCCATTCTTTTTGACTTTCTTTTGGAACTCCAACTATAAATGCATTGCGCTGCTTGATATTGTCTCACAGGTCATTAAAGTTTTGTTAATTTTTTTATTCATGATTTTCCTTTCTATTCTTTAGTTTGGATAATTTTAGTTCACCTATTCTTGAGTTTACTGTTTCTTTCCTCTGACATTTTTAGGGTTCTGTTTCAGGGTTTCAGTTCTAAAATTTGCTGTTTCTTTTTATTTTTTTAAGATTTTATTTTTTGAGAGAGAAAATGGGAGAGAGAGCACGAGCAGCGGGGGGGAGGAGTAGAGGGAGAGGGGGAAGGAGGATCCCCACTGAGCAGGGAGCCTGATGTGGGACTTGATCCCAGGACCCTGGGATCATGACCTGAGCCAAAGGCAGACCCTTAACCGACTGAGCCACCCAGGCGCCTTGCTGTTTCTTTTTTAGAGTTGCTATTTGTTTGCTATTATTCCCCATTCTTCACTTAACTATGACATATTTTCATAGAAGTTCTTGAACATACCACTTTTTTTTGAAGTATAGGTCATACATTCTTTTTTCTTTGAATGTCTAGTAATTTTTTATTATATGTGTACAATGTGGAAGATATATTGTAGAGATTCTGGATTTTGTTATCTATTTTTTTTTTTTTAAGAATGTTGTTATTTGTTTAATTAACTTGGCTGAACTTAACCCCAAACTGTTTCTTCCTTGAGAGGGAAATAGTTGAAATCTATACCCAATTATTTCAGCTTTCAGCTTCTGTATTTTTTCCTTGTTCAGCAGTCAACCAGTACTTTTAGTAGAATTTATTTGCAGATTTTTGCACTCCCTCCTTCCAGAGCTCCCTCCTTTCCAGGATCTCTTCCGCCACATCCCCCTAACACACACACACACACACACACGCACACACACACACACACGCTTCAGCAGTTTTGCCAACTCAGCACTTCATTCTCTAACACCTCAAGGTAGCAAGACTAGTTTCCTACCATCCTGAACTATAGAGATTGGGACATGCCCTCAGGTAAAAAACTGCTAACTCAGAGATCTCAGCAGTATACTTCTGTCTTGCAAGGATTGATCTCCCATCCAATTTCTGCCAGCTTGTGTTATTCTCCAGTGCTCTTAAAACTATTTTTTAATACATTTTATTATTATTATCTGTAGAAGAGTTAGTCTGACTGAACCAGTTTGCCATTATTGGAAGCTGGAACTTTAATATTAGATTCCCTTTGCCTTTTATAATCTTAACAACCTCTTTGGGAAGTAAGCTATAAATAAATATTATAATATTGTATTGTGCTTTCAGTTTATGAAGGATTTTTATATGTATTTTCTTTTTTAAAACTTGACTCATTCTAGTTAGATATTTTACTATTCCCATTTTACAGATGAAGAAACTGAAATTCAGAGACATTATCTTATGCAAGTTCACACATCTAATAGATAGAATTGTCTTTTGAACTCAGTTTTGCTAATTCTAAGCCCTGTGCTGCTTTCACAACACCAAAGCTGTCTCCATGTGGAATCTTTGCCTTATAACCGAGGCCTGGATAGCTTTGATGACCTGCTCATAGGACATTTGTGGCTGACTGGAAACTGGGGAGGTAAAGTCTTCTCTGAGGGCTGGGCATGCACCACTGAGCAGGTTCTGCCAATTCCCACGGATATTCAGCATATGGAATTCTCAGGACTGCATATTTGTTTCTTTGCCATGAACTGGTTCCCTAAAGGTTGATGGACCAATGCTTGATTAATGCACTTTCCCCAAAGCATCACTCTAGGGGGCTTATCTGAAGATTTAGATTCAGAGAAGACATGAAAGTGGGATGGGTCTGGCATGAGATGAAGACCATTGAGGAAACTGTCCTGGCTACAGAGATTGGCTCTGGAAGTACAGCCAAGCAGGAAGGCACTGAGCCCAGAGAGTTTGGCAAGCTCATCATGTACCAGGCCTGGCTGAGCACAGGGGTGTGGGGTATGGGGGTGAGAGGCACCTAGGAGTCCCATGGTCATAATCTAACCCAGACCAGACCCCAGAAAAAGCAAGACCTTGCCATAAAGATCCCACTGAAGCTTTGGGAGGTCTGGGATGCCTGGCAGAGTCAGATGTGGGGCATCCATTCAACTCCTTGCTCAATAACAAGCCCTATGCCAGGTATATGATTTTTTGGCTTTTTTTTTTTTGATTAAGCAGGAACTTACAACCATGCCTGATAACCAGCCAACACAGAGAAAACGAGTTCTATGTGGAGGGGGCCCTTGGGAGTCTCCCCAAGGGCTCTGGGGAGCCAGGTTAGGACTAATATTAGAGCTTCATCACAAATACGTGAAAAGCCTGCCAAAGTTTCTATCCTAGGCATTCAGTGACCATAGGTCACTAAAACCCAGATTTATATCTATTTTGAATGATTCTCTTATTCTCTGGCCTCTCTGCTCATCCATGTCCCAGGAATTGATTTTCTGGCCCTTTTGGGTTATTGGCAGCTGGAGAAAGCATGGGCCACTATTCTGCTTGACAGGCACTGTCTGTGCAGAGCTGGATCATAGCTCTCATAGGCTGCCAGTCTGACTTGGAGGGGGCTTGATGAATTCACCATCCAGAGAGTGCCCCTAGCGAGCCTGTTCCTAGAGACTGGGGTTTGCTCCAGAACAGCAATTCTGACAAATTGACAGGGCAATGGGAGATCATTAGACTGCCAAGTACCTCTGCAGGCAGAGAGTGGGACACTAGACCCATTCACCACATTTCCATAGAAGTCCTGGGTATAACATTAATGTCCAAACTGACCCACTGAGACCCAGTTGCCACATCATTCTGTACAGATGGCCACATCCACTGTTATGTGGGCATAAGAACTCCTATGAGTGGCTCATCATAGAATGACTGTCTCTTCCCACTGAACTCTTCTGCATGCACTCTGAATGGCCCAGAAAGCCTTATATCATAGATTTTGTGTGCTAAGCTCACTCTTGATTTTATTTTCTCTCTAGTACTATTAAAACTTTCATTTTCTCTTTGTCCCACTTTCCTCATCACTTATTTGAAATTCAATTTTATCTAGTTTTATACTGAGTATATTTAGGTAATCCACCTTAAAGTCTTTTATTGAAAAAAGAAGGTATAAATAAATAAACAGGCAAATAAATATAATCTCTGAATGAGATAGGCTTGAGTTCCCTACAGTGGTGAGAATTTTTCTCCATAGCTCTAGGTAGCAGAGAAAACTACATGTGAATTTTAAGCATAGGTGGATTTTCTTGAGTTCCTGTTGTGGCTTATTTTGGGGGATGATGGTTCATTTTGGGGGATGGGTATTCCAGTCCTGTGCTGGAGCTTGTTTGTTCTCATGAGAGAGAAGTTTGTTAAATTTTAAAGAATTTTTCAAGTTGGTTGATGACACTTCGGTAGCTTTAAGTCAGCCATGGTAGGAGTATTTATGCAATAGAAGTGGTGAAAGGTTACAAAATTAAAACTTTTTTTTTTTTCCTGAGAATTTGTTTACTGGCATACTTACTGAGCATTGCCCTCTCCCCTCCCCCCAATTTGGACTTGAAGTAGTAAAATTGTCTTTTGGGACTTAAATTGCAGATTTACATATTATGGATCAGAATAGAGGGTGGTAAAATTCTGCGGCTTTCAAGTGCCTCATGGAGAGAGATGTAGGGAATATAAGCAGTCTTACAGAAGTCTCAGTGTTCTGATGAATGAGTGCCGTGTATGATGCTGATCAGCAGGGGTACCAAATGTTTTATTTACTGTTGAGGTGATCCTGCTGTTATTTCAGGGTGTATGTATGACTGTGCATGTGCATGGGAGTACGTGTATATATACGTGCAGGAATAGAAGTAGTCTCTCTGCAGTGTTGTCCTGACTGTGGTCACCAAAAACCGCATAAATCCTGAGCTTCTGATGGTTTCTTTAGGTTCCCAGAGGGAGAATGACTTCATTTTCTCAGGATTACACTTGGAGGATGGTGTTTCATGCTATGTGTACCCTGACTTTCCCACAGGGAGCTGTTTAGATTCACTTGTTTAGGTAACTTCCCCAGGAGTCCTGTCTCCCTTGGGAGGAGGGCTGAGGAGAACCAGTTCTGGGATCTTCCTCACCTAAGACCATGACCATTTTCTACTGAAGAATGATTGATGCTTTTTCTGATGACAGAGACCCAAAGCAACAGTGTGTTCGTTGGAACGGGGATGGCCAGCCATGGAGGTATAGGTGAAGCAGTCACAGAGGTGGATGTGGAAAGTCCCTGTTCTAGTACCCCCCAGGGAGTGGCCACCGGACTTGGAGACTTACTGTACATTCCATGAGTCTAGGAGCTGTCTCTCCCATTGATATGAATTTCCCAGTAAGTTATCATTGGCAGATTGTCAAGGCTATCTCTAACGGCGGCAGTGGATTCTATGGACTCTCGGATCCTGATGCTATTCAACAATTAAACATATAAGCTCCTCTGATTCTGGTGTTTTCAGACTGCCCTCTCATTGTGAGTAGGCTTCCATGTAGGTCTTCTGTAGGGAGAAACTGTGGGTCCTATTGGCAAGATGGTTGTGGTCCACATGACAGTTCTATTTCGCATCAGAATTTTTAAATGGATATTGTGATTTATCTTTCAAAAGCCTACTAGTTTAGGTATGAGTGTACTTGTTCGAGTTTAAATCAACTTAGGGTCCTTGACAAGAGTGACTTTTTGGACCCACTAGACCCTGGAATGTGGCGCAGCTTCTGCGATGCTCCTGCTCTGTGAGACCACTGTGAGCTCATCCAAACCTGTGCTGGTCACAGCCAACTCTCGATGTGGTCGTATCAGCCGGCGTCCGACCAGGGAGGAAATCGCTCCAAGCATTAAAAACAGAGGGAAATTAATGGAGAGAAGTGCTTACATAGGTCAAAGAAAAGCTGCAAAGCCAAACTGAGGACAGCAAAGCAAACCCACCTTCCAACAAAATAAGCTTTTTCCATCTGGAAACTGCAGTGACAAGAGGATAGAGGCAGTGCTGCTGGAGGACAGGGGCTGGGGTCACCAGGGAAAAGCTGGAGCTATGGAAGGGATAGCACTGATTCCAGAGGCTTTTTTCCCTTTAGTAAAAAGAGAGCAATGGGGAGAAATATCTGGGCTTGTCTATTCCTCCTGCTCTTTCATTTCCTGCCAGTGCTTTCCATTAACCAAGTACAGATCACACAGGTGCTGGGGAAATGAAGGCTTCAGGGTCAGCCCCCTACCACAGCCTGTAATAGGGAACAGAGCAGGTAAAGGAAAAGGGACAGATCCCACTGGCCACTTCGCCCCTCTCTCACCAGAGATTGCTGGGGGATGTATACATGCTAGACTAAATCAGTGTTACATTGAACAATCCCTGAGTTCCTCTTAGGGCTGTGGTTCTCAACTGGTGTTAAGGGAACTCCCGGTGAGGTAATAAGAGGTCTGGGTAGGAGTTAAGGATTACAGAACAAGAAAGCACTCTCCCTCAATTCTTAGGTCAACTGCTTGAGAGATTTTGCATCTAAGACCCTCGCTTCTTTAGGAGCAACTGTGAAGAACTTGGAAATATCTTTGCCCTTTCCCCTGAGCTAGTATCTTTAATATGCTGTTTCTCAACAGGATTATTGTAGTTTTCAACTTCTAATGGAATTCTTACATTTAATTTTCAATTTAAAATAACATTAATAGCTCCCCCCCATTTTAACACCTTTAAGTGTTAAAGGACCTGCTTAGCATTTACTGTATGCATTTTTCTCTAACGCTCACAATAACATTATTGAGTAGACACTAATATCCCCAATTTATAGATGATTATATAAGCTTCAGAGAGGTGAAATAATGAGGTCAAAGTCACATGGTTATTATACATTTGTGTATTTGCATTCTGTCTTATTCTACAACAGGATTTACAGGGGCTCACATGACCAGTAAGAGATGGAATTGAAACTAAAACACAAGTCTGTGCTCTTATCACTAAAATGAGTTTCTTTTCCTGCTCTATAGTATCAGAATATCAGGCTACATAAAATCCCAGAGGTTGAAGATTCCTGCTTTGTCCACCTTTGCCCACATGCCTGACTATTTATTGAATACATTTGAGGCCTTTATTTCAGGGTAGAAGCACAGGTCCTACAGCCAAAGGCCTTGAAGAGATCAGATGATCTCTTGGAAACTAAATAATCCTCCTTTCGTCAGTTTGGACTCTGAGACTTAGGAAAGTTAAGGGACACATCCAAGACCACCTGTGGTGCCATCATTGCAGTGGGTATCTTCTAGTTGCAAGTTGAACAGGATTCTTGGTTTGTCTCTTTTTGGGCAAATGTACATTATTTGGGGATCCAAATTTTCTCTGTTGGTGTACTGGCTAATCTGGTTTTGATCCATGAAGAAACATGGAAAACAAGATAGGAATTTTTTCATGCAAAGCACCCACATTGTAGTCCAGCTGGATTTGGGTGGTCCTGAGGTGGTGTATAGCTCAGCTTATGTTTCTTGTGTTCTGCTGAGTGGGATTCCTTTAGGTGGGAACTTCTGATTTGCTCAGGGTGAATCTAACAACTGAAGCTGTAGGAGAAGACTCCTTACTCTCAGGTCTTTGGCTCTGCACTTGAACAGCTTCCTAGTCCTATCAATCCTAAAAGCAGAATGAATTTATTTTATTCGGCAGCCCAAGTTTTCACAAGAATCTATGAGGCTGTCCAACAGATGCCCCTGCTCCATGTCTCTGACCTCAGCTCCCACCATGCACACCTTTGTTCACTTCCCTCTACCCATACCCACCTCCTCACTTTACAGAAGATGTAGACTTCTATTATTCGGTTTACTTTCAGATTGAATGTACTTCTATTTCTGTTCTCTGCCAGGAAGGCTCTGCCCCCAAATATTTCCTGGTTCTCTTTTTCTCTTTCAAGTCTGTGCTCAAGTAATACCTTCTCAGAGAGGTCTTCCCCAAAGTACCAGTGTCCACACCTGTCACTCTCTAGTCTTCTTTCCCCATTCCAGTTTTCTTCAGAGATCTTATCACCCCCCTAACATAGTATATACTTATTTGTTTATTGTTTCTCTGTACCCATTAGACCTTAAATCCTGAAGGGAGGATTGCAATATCAGCTATGTTCTTGCCCATATCCCCAACTCCTACAACAATGCGTGGCTCATAGCAAACACTCAAAAATAATTTGTTTAATGAATGAAAGAATAAGTGAATGAATGAAAGATTCCTCTTATCTCATTCCACTCTACTGTTCTACTGTTCTCCCTGAGGCCTTATCACTCTTGCCTAAATCATTCTAGTAACGTCCTGATATTCCTGACTTGCTCCCTTGATTTCTCCTTCACACAACTGCCACAATGATCATTCTTAAATGCAAATCTGATCATGTCTCTCTTCTTTAAAAACTTCAGTGGCTCCCTTATTGCCCATCATAACTAGATTCTTGCATGCCTCCCAAGCCTCATCTCTTCCTCTGTGGGCTTTATGTTATAAAAAATAAGATTAAATCTCCATCCTTTTACTGTGTGATTTCTCCTGTATTAGTTTTCCATTTGCTGTTGTGACAAATCACTACCAACTTAGTGGCTTAAAACAACAAACATTTAGGGGCACCTGGGTGGCGCAGTCAGTTAAGCATCTGACTCTTGGTTTCGGCTCAGGTCATGATCTCAGAGTTGTGAGATAGAGCCCCGAGTGGGCTCTGTGCTCAGTGCAGAGTCTGCTTGAGATTCACTCCCTCTCCCTCTTTCCCTTCCCTGCTCACTCCCTCTCAAATAAATGAATAAAATCTTTAAACAACAACAAGCATTTATTATCCATCAGTTCTGGAGGTCAGAAATCTGCCACAGGTCTCCCTGATCTATGATCAAAGTGTTATGTTAACAGGGCTATGCTCTTTCTGGAACTTCTAGAGGCTCTAGGAGAGAATCTATTTCCTTGCCTTTTATAGCTTCTATATTCTCTGACTCATAGCTACCTCCTTTCATCTTCAAAGCCAGAAATGCAACACATGCTTCTGTAATCACATCTTCTCTGATTCTCTCCTTGTGCCTCCCTTTTCTACCTTTAAGGACCCATATTGGATCCACCCACATAACCCAAGATCATCTCTCTATTTTAAAGTCACCTGATTACCAACCTTAATTCCACCCTCAACCTTACTTCCCCTTTGCCCTATAACCTAATATATTCACAGAATCTGGGGTATTAATAGGACATGGCTATCTTTGGGTGTGGTCCTTACTTTGCCTAGCACAGAACCTTTGCCAGGTTCCTTTCTCCTTTATTTTTATATATCTGTATCCTATTCATTTATTTCATTCATCCTTTAAAGCCCATCCTCCAGTTAAAAGTAACCTGATGCTTCCTTTTACCCCCCACAACATATTTTTCCAATCTTCTCTTAAGGCAAGTAATACTTTTCATCTTGTATTATGTATATGTCTTACTATTCCAATCAGAGTGCTAGTTCTTGGATAGCAATAACTGGGCGTAGTTCATCACTGTAAAGAGAAGACTTTGATGTACATGTAATGTTTAGGAAGAATCTGTTGCTGAAGAATGAATTAGAGAAAAAGTAAGAAAAGAAAAAATAGAAAAATTCAAGAAAGAAAAAAGAAGTGAGAAAAGAGAAAGGAAGAGAGGAAAGGCTGAATGGAGAATTTTTGTAGATAATATACTTTCTCTGCAGACAGGAAAAGGAGATGATGGCTAGATCTTCAGGCGACATTGTCTCTATTCTATAGTTATTTCATGGGCAGTCAAATTTGCTTTGATTTAATCACTCATGTGCCTCTTTGTATTCATCTCAGATGCTGTGGAGGTGATCTGGGCAAAGGCTTGGAATAATTGAGGATTTCAGTTGTTTACAAACTCCTGCATACTATCATATAAATTGTACCACCACCCAGAAATCCATCAACTAGAAAT
Organism: Leptonychotes weddellii; assembly: GCF_054177405.1. Lineage (NCBI taxonomy): Eukaryota > Metazoa > Chordata > Mammalia > Carnivora > Phocidae > Leptonychotes > Leptonychotes weddellii. The sequence goes on from NC_138382.1 coordinate 56,752,213, forward strand.
CCTGAGTCCTCCATACCCAGAAGATCCAAACAAAAGGCTTTACCCAACAGGTCCTAAAGTTTCTAAGATCCAACTGTATTAAACATCCCTGAATTAAATTATGAAGAATTACAGGGAAAACAGATGACAGAAAGCATAGGTTTGGCATGAGTTTCGAATTCAGGTCTTCACTTAGTAGCTGTAGGACTCTGGCCAAGTTATTTACCATTTCTGAATCTCAGATATTGCTTCTGTAATAGGGAGTTGATACCGTTGACCTGACAGGGTTCTGGTGACTCTACCACAGTAGCCATGCAGTAGGTGTTTAGAAGAGGTTTCTTTTTTGAACTTCTGCCCACAAATAAGGAAATGTTACTATTGATGGGATACTTGCTCATACCTGACAATGGAGTGAAATTGGGTCTCAGAATTATCTACATTCCGGGATGGTATTGATTCCATGCAGTAATCTCAGCCTCCAGGGGACAAAGGTACCAACACTTTTCAACCTCTGAGGCACCAGCTGTTGTATCAAAGGCAGCATCTGAGAAAGCAGGAGTAGCTGTGACTCAAAAGTGCCCTTGCACCGGGCTAATGACAGTGGCCAAGGGTAAGACATGGAACTTTATCAGCTGAGTGACGTAAACAGATCAGCCCAGTGATACAGCAGATGTTTCCTTTGCCTGCATCCAGCTCCTGCATCTTATCACAGATAAATCCCAGCTATCCTTTTGATGGCTGTTATTGTCATTTCTCTCTCAACTGTAAGTTAAGAGGAATCAAACCCAAGCTAACAATAAATGTATTAACCAGTTGATAACCACCCTCTACTTTGAAGTGTCAGGCATCATAGAAACATGGGATTTTATTTTCACTGGTCTCGCACCAGGAGTGCTCAGCTATTTGTTATTATGATGGAAGCTGGATGTGGGGATACAGTTAGGGAGGAGAAGACAGCCATCATTTCCTGATGCCTTTTTAAGGGCTTGCTTCATTTATACTAACTGGAGCCGAGGCCAGGAATGGAGAAATTATCGAGCCCCTCACTTGAAAAAGTGAGGAACTGTCAGACGTTGTGCCTGGCAAGAGAGCACATTTGAAGAAAAGAGATTTTATAAAGGTTTATGATGAATTGTGGCAACTCAAAGCTTCCCTTAATAGGGAAAAGTATTGCTTAGGGCCAGGTATGTGATGACTTGTGAGCAGTCATTTTCTCTTGGTTCTTTTACAACTTTGGGGCAACAGCTTTTTACTAGGAAATATTCTGTTAGTATCACTTGTTTAGATTCTGGACATGGTAGCATAGGTATATATATTGACCACAGTCATGCGCTTGCAGATCTAGAACTCTGAAATGGTTCATATTCACGGAAAGCTCATTGAGCTATAAGGAGAAATTGCAACTCTTGAGAACTAAGAGTGAAAAGCTGATCCATGCTTTACTCTTTTGGGTGTGCCTGAACTCACCTATTTTGCTAAGTCCTGCCTCGCTAAATCTCCCCCTTGCACAGGGTTTTCACCTGAAAAGTTGCTAGCTAATGAGCATTTATAATTAAGGCATAGCTAAACTTTTAAACATGGCCTTGGCAATTTAAGTGTGATAACTGGTGAGTGTTGTAAAGGATAAGTAGGAATTAGGTAAGTTATAACTGTGAAGGTATTATAGGTAGAGTGTATTGCATGTACAAAGGTATAGGCTACTCTCCATTCTCTCCTTTCTCTCTCCCCCCCAAAAATGTAGTAGGATCTCTAAGTAGCTCAGAGTGGCTGAAAGTTAAGGGACATGGAAGGGGATTTGTAGGAGATGAAGTAGGAAAGGCACAAAGGGCATTGGTATCAAGATACACTTCTCTTTCAGAGGGGAGACATGAAAGCCTTTTGGACAGGTGATTTTCATCATAAGATGTTTATTTCAGGGAGTAAATTCTGGCCAAAGGGTTTTTGTGGGTGGGTGCTACCTAGAGGTGGGGCAAGCAGTCAGCATCAGGTTGCCAATGTTGTAGTGTAATCTAGGGATAAGGGCCATGTCCAGTTTTACTGGTGTAGATGGAGAACTGGAGTACTAGTATGATTACTAGCCCAGGGATTCAAATACAGAGTCCAAAGCAGCAACCCAAATACCTGCCCTCAGGCATGAGGCAAAGGCAGGTTAGCAGCCAAGATATCTGTGTCTTAGGTTCAGTGATGTCCGGGGCTCTTTTTATCCTTCATGACTGTAGCAAAATATATGAATGGCTGACCCAGATCTGAAAAGCCATAATCTGGCATAAAGTATGCTGAGTGCTTAAAAAGAGGATCAGACAAAAACTCCAAGTTATGGAAGGAAGAGGGAGCATATCTTATTTGGGGATGTGGGATTCATGGAGAATAGGGCATCTGGATGTTTATCTAGATGTAAAAAGTTAATGGAGGAGAGGAAAGTGAGGCCAAAGCCTGAAATAGGATTGGGAGAGGAGTCCACAGCAAGGACAAAGTAGTCTAGTTAGGCCACAGTCAGAGGGAAAATGACAAAAGGAATAATCTTAGAATTCCTTAATGATTGTGACTCCTGATTTCAGTGAGTTTTTAAATCATCTAGGAAAAACTCAGTTATTCAGTGTATCTTAAGCATTTACTAAGATACAAACATTCTATTAGTTGCTCAGGATATAGGGATTAATAATAATAGCAGTAATAACAAGCATTAATATAGTGATTCCTATGCACCAGACAGGGAGAGGGGTGGGAGGATGGGTTAGCCTGGTGATGGGTATTAAAGAGGGCACGTTCTGCATGGAGCACTGGGTGTTATACGCAAGTAATGAATCATGGCACTACATCAAAAACTAATGATGTAATGTATGATGATTAACATAACAGAATAATAAAATAATAATAATAGCAGTAATAACAAACATTTATATAGTGATTCCTATGCACCAGACATTATTCTAAGATTTTTACATATAGTAGTTTGTGTCATCTTTGCAGCAGTTCTTTGAAGTAGCTACTGTTTTTATTTTCCTCATTTGGTATATGAGGAAATTGAGGCACTGAGAGGTTATCTGCCCAAGCGGTTGGTTGTGGAGCTGAGATTCAGGTTCAAGTGTTTGGTTTTTAAGTTTGGGCTCTGGACCACTGTGCTCTGCTGCCCTTTCAGAATAAGTCATGGGTTCTCCTCTCATACAGGATCAACTAGAGAGACTAATATATGAACCTAATTATATATACCACAATAAAGTTGATTAAAAGATAACCAGCCCCCAAAATGAAAGTGAAATAAAGGCCTTTTTAGATAAACCAAAGCTGAGAGGATTTGTTGCCAAAAGACATGTCCAATATGAAGTGCTAAAAGAACTTCAGACTAAAGATAAATGACAGCAGATGAAAACTTGGATCTACAAGAAGGAGTGAAAAACATCAGAAATGCTGAATTTGTTGGCAAAGATAAAGGATATTCTCCTTTTTCCCCAGTGAAACAGTATGTCATAAACCCAAACTTCTCTAAGGAAAGACAACCTGAATATGTCATGTGTACATGTTTCACATACCATTTGCCAGTAGAGACTTTTCCTGTGAAAAACTGGGAAAGATTTGATCCAGTTAAGTCTGCAGAGATACTAAGGGATTTTTCTCTGATAGCATCCCAAAGCTCCAGTTCATTTATGACTAGAAAGTCTCAGTGGGCAATGTTCCAGTCCCACCTGCTCAAAACTTTCTTGTTAGACAGCAAAATCAAGTGGTGAAAGGATAAAAATGCAGTCTGGGAATTCATTACAGTTGGAAGAAGGCTCAGGACCTGTATAAGTTCTCTCCAATCACTCAGATGTATTGGGACATGGTACATAATTTAATAACAGTAGCTGATCATATTATTACTTTAAGAGCCAGTCCAAGGATGCCATTGATTTTGAAAAGTGCCCCAAGCTTACAGAAACCACTTGAATATTAGGAAATCATACATATATGGTCTTGGAATGACTATAGTAAGTTGCCTATGATCAAATGAATACTAGGTGCAATTATCAGATCAAAACATTTTGAATGACTTATAGATCCTATATCATAATATGGGGCTTACCTTAAATCAGGTTCCCTAAGAAGCAGAACTTGAGATGGGAATTTGAATACCCAAATTTATTATGCTCTGTGTTTGCATGTACATATTTTTTTATGTTTTTACTTTAACTTGTCTATATCTTTGTACTGATAGCTTGTTACTTGTAAACAGTATATTCTTATGTCTTGCTTTTTTTAATCCAGTCTGACAACCTTTGCCTTTTAATTACAATGTTTTGCCCATTTATAGTTAATGAAATTACTGAAATATTTATGTTTAGGCCTATTGTTTGTGATTTATTTTCTATTTGCTTCATCTGTTTTGTAGTTTTTCCTATTTTTTTCCTACCTTATTTTGGTTAATTGTATTTTTTCTAACATACCATCTTAATTCCTCTAATAGCTTTTTTGCAATGCCTCTTTGTAAGGTTTTTAGTGGTAACTAAAGGGAGGAGTATTTATAGAGTATACCCTTTCCCATTGGTTGGAGTATTACCCAGAAAGGTGTTAACTCTCCCATACTCTGGTTTGTACATGAATGAGTGACAAGTAGGTTCTCATGAATCTCAGAACTCTGAAAGGCAGGAAGTGAGAGGTACAAGATGCTGTCAGATTCCACCTGAGGGAAGCTGGTTAAAGTCTTCATTGAAACTGGTTGATAAAGCAATTGCTAGAAATGGAGGTGAGGCCCAGAGAATCTAAAGTGTTGAATAAGAGGTATCCAGTATGGTACATTTGCTCACTGTTTCTCTAAGCATGTTTCTGAGGGAAAAGGGAAGCAACTGCTAACTAAGATTAGGGTTCCCCTATATAAAAAACAAAAAACAAAAAAACAGACAAAAAAAAAAACCAACAACAACATCAGATAGGCCATAAAAACCACAGGCAATGGGAATACCTAAATCCAAAATAGCTTTCTCCCCCCATTCTTTGCTCAAGTCATAGAGTCATGGATCAAGAATAATAAACTTCTCAACCCAGATGAGTTAACATATAAGTGACTAAACATGTTCACATATACAGAAGTGATGGGGACTTTAAAAGTAGATCATGTGCTTCTTGCAGGTCAATGGAGAATTGCCAGAAGAGAAATTTAGATGTTACAAATTGTGATCCTTGTTCTACTAGACGATTAAAAATACTTTGTTCTATTATAAAATAACGTATGCTGTTATAAACAATTTCAAATATGCAAAATGTGAAAAAAAGTTCAACTATAATTCATCAGTTGGAAGCAATCATTTTTAAGATTTTGGTATATAAAAGCATATATATCAAAAATCAGCTTTTTTCAGTGGTTGTATAGTATTTCATGTGGCAAAATTATCACAGTTTATTTAACCACTCTATAATTTCTTGAATTGCTGGCATTTTTCATTGGCTCTTACAGATAATACTGCTGTATTATTTAAGCACATGTCTTCTTTTAATATTTAGGTGGTCAATTATGCAACACCCACAAAAGAGCTTTGTGGAAATACTAGGAAATATTAATGTTTTAAAATTTCAAGTGAAGAAATAAAATGGCTTAGGGACAAACCTTTAGTTAGAATCATTGTCATAAATGAGTAGATTTAGATGAAATTTAAGTGATGGAATTCCAGGGTAATACTGGGAGTGGAATTTTTTTTTTTAAACACAGTTAAGTATATTAGGGAAGGGCTTCATTTACAAGGGGATATTAAAGTTGAATGTTGAAAGATTAGATTTATTTTTCCAGACAGAGAGGAGAAGGAGGAACGTTTTAAGAAGAAAAACACACGGACTTATAAAAGTATGACACACTAAGGAAATAGGCTATTTAATGGAGTATTTGGTGCATGGAAGAGAGAGAAAGGTAGATGTTGAGTTACAAAAAAAGGTAATTGGGATCAGATTGGTCAGAGCCTTGATTTCATGCTGAGTCATTTGGACTTTATCTCATTAATTATGGGGAGTCACTGAAGATCTTTGAGCAGGGACCATTGATGGATAACAGTCCCATCATTTAAAATGGAAACATAGCTAGATGGATAATTGAATAAAAGTCAGCGTCATCCAAGCACACTAGTCCCTGATGCCCCCGAACCACTTAATTGTGCATTTGTCTTACTCTCTGCTTTCTGTCCTCAAATCCACATTTTTCTGAATTCTCTCTAGAACTTGTTGTTGCCCTTTGATTCTTCAAACACGTTTGACTGCTCTTTCCTTATTCAGTGACTTCATTTTCCTGCTTAGCTATCAGTAGCTAGATTTTAGTGTCATCTGCAGGTTGAAATAACATATACTTCCTCCTCAAGCCTCATCACTGTAGACTCCTTCTCAGTTTATTCATTCTGGTAGCAATCCCAGCAAGAAAACTGGTGGTGTGAAGAAAGGCTCTGAATTGGCAGAGTTGACTAGTTGTGACAGACCATATGACCCTCAAAACTTAAAATATTTACTATCTGGCATTTTACAGAAAATATTTGCTTATGTCTGCCCTAGGTCAAAATAAGTGAATGGTTATCAGGCAGTTAATGAAAAGCAATTAATATGTAGACACATTCTTGAAATGTTTTAAACTTTCAAATAAAGACAAAAAAGCCACAAATATTTATATAAAATAAAAGGTCATCCAAAATAAATTCCAGGCTGTCCCAACACATGATGTTTTATAACAGTAGAGAAACATCTATATAACTATGGAAGAAAAGTTTGTGGCCTACTCAAGTTATGACATTTGTATGAAAGCTATAGAAACACATTATCAAACAGGCAAAGACATAGGAAATATTCTTCTCATTTATCTTTCTTAAGGAATTACTTGGAGATATATTCCAGGTATCTCTGAGATGAATCAAAAGAAAAAGATTTAATGTAAATACCTTAAATGATTTTTGAAAGGGCAGATACACAGAGTGGAAATAATAATATAATGATAGTAGCCTAGGACAAAAATTCTATATACTACCAAAAAATAGGGGGTTGCCTGGGTGGCTCAGTTGGTTAAGTGTCTGCCTTCGGCTTAGGTCATGATCTTAGGGTCTTGGGATCGAGCCCCATGTGGGGCTCCCCCCTCAGCTGGGAGTCTATTTCTTCTTCTCCTTTTGCCCCTCCTCCCTGCTCATGTGTGCTCACTCTCCCTAAGATAGATAAATAAAATCTTATAAAAAATAAGATTTAATAAATAAGAGGATATCATATTATGCTGATTTACTCATCATACATTGAGTATATATGTCTATGTGTGTGTGGTGTGAATCTTATTTTTAATGCTGAAAATTAGAGCAATATCAGTAAAACATTTTTATGAAACTTAAAAATAACCACTGATATAACTTCAAATTGAATATTCACCTTCTAAATAATAGGAGAAAAAAGAAAAGAAAACAATCTATATGGTGAAAAAAATTGTGGGAGAGATTATTGCTCTTTGTTGCTCTCTGACTGTAACATTATAAGGGAGACTTTGAGAAACTAGATTATATGCATTCAAGGAAAAGCAACCTGGATCGATATGGTAGATATTATTTTATGGAGAGATGGCAAAGTGTGGTTGTTAAGAGCCTTTGAATATTTTATTTATTCATTCAATTAACAAATATTTACTGAACATCTTACTATGTGCCAGGCACTATTCTAGGAACAAGGGATAAAGTGGTGAATAAGACAAACAATATTCCTGTTCTCATTTAACTTACATCCTAGTTGGAAAGAGAAAAGAGACATAAAAAACAAGTAAATGAATGAACAAGATCATTTGAAATGTTACTGACTTTTACAAAGGCAATTGAGAGGGATTGTGAGCATTTTGTATAAAGTGTGCTGAGTGATCAGAGAAGACCTCTCTCAAAAGACACTTGAGCTAAGACTTGAATGTTCCAAAGAATCCAACAATGACAATATTTGGGGGCAGAGTATTTCAGGTATAGAGAAGACCAAGTGCCAAGGCCCTAAATGTAAGACTGCACTTATATTTGAGGAGCAGAAAGAAGGTATATGTGTGGTATGGTATAGTGAACTTGGGGGAAAGTGTTTCCAGATAATGTTGGAGAGATAGAGAGGGGAGAGATTCTGTAGGGCCTCATTGACTATTGCAATAAGTTTGGATTCACAGTTCAATAGTAAGTTATTAGAGGTATGAACCATGACAATTATATGATCAGATCATTCATAGCAGGGAAAGGTCATTCTGGTTGTTGTAGAGAAAGGATACAGGGAACAAAGCTAAATGAATGGAGGTCGATTAGGAGCTTGCTGCAGTTGTACATGTAAGAGACAGGGGAACCTTCTAATTAAGATTATAGCAATCAGGATCGAAAAAAGAAAACAGATCTTGGGTATATTTCAGAGGTAGAGGAGAATTGATTTGCTTATAGATAGGATTTTGTGTAGGGAGACAAATCAAGGGATATCTCTATGGTTTAGTCTTACACATTGGGTAGAGAAGCCTGTTTTGTAGAAGGAATCATGAATGTTGTTTAGGCCATGTTAATTTAAATTCCAGAAGTTCATTTATGACCAAAGTGAACATGTCAAGTAGGCAACTGAATATAAGTGTCTGGGTCTTAGTGGAAAGGTATTGCTAGATGCTTAGGTTTGAGTTCTAGCTGGATTACTTAATGACTGTGTGACTTTCAACAAGACTTACATGTCTATACTTTGACCTCCAAATCTGAAAAAAATGGGAACAATAATAGTACTTACTTCTAATGGTTGTAAAATGTTGAAAGTAGGTACTATACTTGACTGCATTTATTATGGGGCCTGCCACATGGTAAGCTTTTGTTGTCTGCTACTTCTATTAAAATACTTTTGTCCACAGATTATAAAACTTCAACTGGTTTAACCAATAAGAATAATTTATAATTGACATAATAAGAAACCATTAGATAAGATGGCTATACTATTGGTTAATTCAGTGGCTCAAGAAATCAAGGACCAGGGGCGCCTGGATGGCTCAGTCCTTAAGCATCTGCCTTTGGCTCAGGTCATGATCCCAGGGTCCTGGGATCGAGCCCCGCATTGGACTCTCTGCTCATGTTCTCCCACTCCCCCTGCTTGTGTTTCCTCTCTCACTGTCTCTCTCTCTGGCAAATAAATAAATAAAATCTTAAAAAAAAAAAAATCAAGGACCAGGTTCTATTCTGTTTGTTGTTTTCTATGCTTTTCTTGATATATCACTATAGTTCTCCTGATTATGGCAACTAAATGATAAAATCTAGTGGAGGAAGAAAGATTTTTTTTTCCCCTTATTTTTCTCTCCTCTACTTCATGAACCTTTTACTTTGAAAATTTTCAAGAATACAGAAAAATTGAAAGTATAGTCTTTTTGGCCAAACCATTTGAAATTAAGTTGCAGATATCATGACTCTTCCTTCTAAATACTTCAGCGTGTATGTCCTCAGAATAAGGATAATACCCTACATAAAGACAATACAATCGTCAGACTTAAGGGGATTAACACTAATTCCATAATATCATTTCAAATCTAATACATATTCAAATTCTCCATTGGCCCCCAAATATCCTTTATATCTGTTTTTTAAATCTAGGATCCAGTGATTATGTGCCATTGCATTTGTTTATGAGTCTTTAGTCTCTTTTAATCCAAAACAATACCCCTACCTTTTTATTTTTTATGACACTGATGTTTGAAGAATTCAGGCCTTGTAATAAGTACCACATTCTGTATTTATCTGATTGTTTCCTATGGTGTCATCTAATTTTTTTCTCTATTCACTGTATATCCAGTTATCAGGCCTAGTGCCTTGGGTAGATTTAGATTATTTTTGGCAAGATAACTTTATGGGTAAAGCCATGTACTGCATGTTGCAGCATATCAGGCACAACGTCAAGATGTCCTACTATTGATGATATTAAGTTTGATCACCTGGTTAAGGTGATGACAGTCCTATCTCCCCATTACAAAGGTATATATTCCTTTCAGAGTTAAGTAATTAATCTCAGGGAAGAGGCCAATACTTGGTCATCATATTCTTCCTCAGCTAATGATTTTAGCATCCATTGATAATACTTACTTGAATTGATTATTAATTACATTGGGTATTATAAAATAGCAAGGTTCTAATTCTATCATTCCTTTCACATCTATTGTGTTTTTCTGTAAGGAGAGACACCTCTGCTTTTACTTAAATGTTACTGTGGATTCATACATTTAATTATGTTATCAATTATAGTGGTTACTCTTTTTGATACTTAAATTGTCCTAGATTTTGCTAGTTGGAACTCCTTCAAGTTGGTTTCTCTGTGCTCTTGACAGTATCCCTAAGATTAACCTTGTCCTTTTTTGTCCCGGACACAGATTAGCCATTTCTGCAAGAAGCCATTGTTCCCTTAGGTGGGGACTGGTATTTAAAAACCAAGATACGTTGCTGGGTGTGTTTACTGATGATGATTTATCATTCCTTCTATCTTCTTTTAGTGGAAAGAGCTAGGGTATATATTCACATGAAAACATATAATCTATATAGTCATAAGTTTTCATTGATGTTTCCAATTCAAATCCAATATTATACTATCTCATTTTACTTTGTTTGCATTTTTTTCCTTAAAGTGAACATCTTGATTTCTAATTACTGATATTATATATATATATATATATATATATACACACACACACACACACACATAACACACACACAGTTGACCCTTGAACAGCATGGGTCTGAACTGCACAGGTCCACTTATACCTGGATTTTTTTTTTTTATGATACTATTAAGTGTATTTTCTCTTTCTCATGATTTTCTGAATAACATTTTCTTTCCTCTAGCTTACTTTATTGTAAGAATGCAGCATATGATACATATAACATACAAAATATGTGTTAATCAGCTGTTTATGTTATTGGTAAGACTTCTGGTCAACAGTAGGCTATTAGTAGTTAAGTTTTGGGGGAGTCAAAGGTTATGTGCAGATTTCTGACTGTGGGCAGGGGGTATCAGTGCACCTAACCCCTATGTTGTTCAAGGGTCAACTGTGTGTGTGTGTGAAAACTATAATGCCAACATCCCTGTGATTTAAAAAAAAAAAAAACTACTAAGTAAATTTCAAGAGTTTTTTGCAGGTCATTTTGTTTTTATAATATAAAACATTAAGAATATAGTCAGAAAAGTATATTCAAAAGTTACATGATATAATGGTAATAAGTTTGTACAGAGTATCGAGTATGTTCAGTTGTTTTATCTTTTTTAGGAGTAAAGAAACCCTTCCCAGAAGCTCTGGGGTGGGCTTCCCAAGTTTCATTAGCACCAAAACAGGATTTTAAAGATTGCCCTTGACTAATCAGTATTTATTTCTGAATCACATGGAGGATGGATAGAAACCAGGACAAAATCTGGGCTCTGTAGCAAGGAAGAAGGGAAGAGCTGGTTGATTGGCAATATCACTGTTACACCTATTATTATGACAATTGTTACAAATTTCCAGGCCACTTAACCAGATACATGCACATATGACATCCTATACCTTTTAGATTAATACTAAAGAAATACAGATCCCCAGTGTTGGCATGGCTGTGGTGAAAATGGTATTTTCATATGTTGCTGATGAATGTGTAAATAGGAATTTATCATTGTGAAAATGGAGTTCGAAAAGATATAAAGTATCTTTTTTTTAGATAGTTTGGTTTAGAAATATGACTCCTTTTGGGGTGCCTGGGTGCTCAGTCGGTCAAGCATCTGACTCTTGATTTCAGCTCAGGTCATGATCTCAGGGTTGTGAGATTGAGCCCCAAGTTGGGCGTCACGCTGCATGTGGAGCCTGCTTGGGATACTTTCTCTCCCTTTCCCTCTGCCTCTTCCCCCACCACACTCACACACTTTCTCTCTCTCTCAATAAATAAATAAATAAATAAATAAATAAATGACTTCTTTGAATTTGTCATGTGGAAATGACTCATATAAAAGGACAATTTAAATGTCTATGTAGTGAAATGGTTAATTCAATCATAATGCAGTTGCTTAATGGAAGTGTAACTCCATCAAAAGTGATAATTATAAAAACCATGTGGTAACCATCGTAGGAAGAGTGTTTATAAAGCTGAGTGGAAAAACCCCAGAATATAAAATATGCCTATGCAATAATTGTAATTTAAAAATTATGTTTTTATATGGACATGGACACAGGATCAATTTGATGGGGATGGGTGGATGGTGGACAGTAGGTGAGTTTCTGATTTTATTTCTAATTTTGTTAATGTTTTCAACTAAAACAAGAACAAAGGCAGTTAGGGGGAAAAAATCTCTCCCATGTCCTGAAGTCAAGAGATTTATCCAAGCTCTTAAGCAGATCTAAATCTTCTTTTTAAGAAAATTTTGATTGTATCTGCAAACATTTTCACAGCCTACCTTGCCCCTTCATCTGGGAAAGTATAAGTCAGATTCCACAATTACCCTAACAGAATGTCAGTTGTGCCACTGGAATGTTCATATCAAAAGCCGATGGAATTTGCTTCGTTCAGCCACAAAGAGGAACTGCACCCTTAGAGCTGCCAGAAAACTCAGTCTGGAATTGATTGCTATAGTTCTCTCCCAGAGCACTGTTGAATTGATTTTGCTTTTTGAGAAATTCTCTAAGGGATTTGCTGACCATGCGCCTACTGGATTGCCTATGTCTCTGGCTGGAGCAGAACCTGAAGAAGGAGGATCCTAGGGCTCATCAAGAAGAAGGGTCTTTTGGGAGAAGATCCATTCTTAGAAATGCAGTGCCAAGAGTTGAAATTGGGAACTTGGAAAATATGATACAGAGAAAAAGCAGGACTAGTAACCATTTGGACATCCAAACTAAAAGGCCAGGTAATGGAAACATTCAAACCAGCAGAAAATGAGATTATCAAAGCATGTATGTGAGGACATTTCTTTTCTATAGCTCCTGGCCAGAGCAGGGTAAACTTCTCACAGGTTCTAACTCAGTCTGGATCAGTAACAGGAGCCCATTCCTTAGTTTTTCTGGGCTCTGTTCTTATATGCATGCTTGTGGATTATGGTGGTTTTGTCCATTTAGAATTGCCTTCACTGAGTAGCAATTTAGTATTTTCCTCTTTGCTTTAATAAGAATCTCTACAAGAAATAGCTGTGTGAAGACTGTTGTTTTATCTTCTGTAAAGCCACTTTGAAGACATCATCTGTTGCTTTACTCAACATCTAAGTGATGACTTCTTCTTACAGCTATGTGATATATGCTTTTTAGAATTCATTTTAGAATGCAGTGCCAGGAAAACATTTCTCTTTCTCATGAACTGGTTAGTTTTGGTTTTGTTTGTTTTTTTTAAGGTCCTGTGGTGAGAACTTTGAAACTATAGTTTTACTTCTCTTTTTGCTGTTAGTGCTAGGAAGCTCACAGCTAAATGTAATGCTTAAATGGAGTGTAATAGCTTTTCTTGTGGTTGATATCAGGCATAATTATCTTCCTTCCTTAAAAATATGTTTTTGTCATCATATATATCTATGAATCATAGGTATATATGACTGTCCAATTTATTTAAGTGTTCGAGTCACTTAAAATTTAGAAGGGGAAGAGATTATCTATAAATAAATATCCAATGAGAAAGTTGAAAACAGTGATTTGTAATAGAAAAAATAGGAGTTTGGGTATCATGCAGACCTGAGTTCAAATTCTTGCTCCTTTGCTTGTGAGTCTTGTGAGCTTGGATATATTGTTGACCTTAATTAATACTCCATGTCCTCATTTGCAGTGTAGAGGTAATCGGTCAGATAAAAATACACAGTAAGTTTACTGTGTGTGTTAAAGGTTGTTCTTTCTCCCTTTGAACAAGCCCTATCATTTTAGCCTGGAAAAGAAAAGACTGTAGGGAGATACAAAGTCTGTAATGAAATATAGGAAGGGGTATTATGTTTCAAAGGATTAGCAGAGATAGGACTAGTATAGATGAATGTCCTGGAGGGCAGATTGTGATTATAAAAAAAAGCAGTTTTCTCTTAGGTTATTCTAACAATGGAATGAGGTTCTTGTTGCTGCAAGTGGTGAGCAGAATCTAGAAGAGCAGATTTGCAGTGCCTGGGACAAAATTCGGATACTGGATGGAACACTGTCCCAAGTTTAATATGAAGTTCTGCCCGGCTTTATGTGATCTCATTATACCACCCCTAACCTCTTCAAACTTGTTCTTACCAACCATACTGATCATTCAGACCACGGTCTAACCAGGAACACCAAAAAACCTTAGAAAGTAAGTTCATGGTTCTGAGGGTCATTTTTTATTTCTTTAAAGAGTTGCTTTTATCCAATGTCCTGGAGGTACTGTGAAACCTGAAAACCTTAACCAAGTATATGGAACCTAGACTTAGTGGCAAGAGTTTCCCATCAAACTTACTATGTCTATCAGTAAATTCCTTTCTGATTGAAAGTGGCACCTCTTTCACTCTTCTTGCATTCTTCCTAGGTATTCTGATCCAAAATTTAAGGGTAAAATTTGACCCCTCCTTACCAAGGTCTGCCACATCAAACCTATAACCAAGGCTTATCTAGTCTTCTTTGAAATGTTTTCACACCTACCTTTCTTTTCTAGCTTAGCCCTGTGGGAGGATGTACACGTTGGAACCACCCACTCCTTTCTTCAAACTTCAGTTGTAACGTTTTTCTAACTAGATGGCCGTGGGCAAGGTTTTTAACGTCCGTGAACCTCTGTTGATTTATCTATAGGATGGGCTTACTCATAGGGTTGTTTTAAGGATTAGATAAAAGAAGGCAAGCAATTCACCTAGTATAGGGCTGAATGTGTAATATTTGCACAGTAAATCTTGATTCTCTTTCTTCTCCCTTACCTTCTCTAAGGGTTTCTCTGACTACATTAGTCCAGAATGCTAGTATCTTTCATTTGGCAATGAATTACAGATTTTCCTGAAGTAGTCCATAGTATCTTATTATGTAGCTTCTGATGATATTACACTCTGCTCCCTAACTAGGCTGTAAGCCCTACCTCATTCATTTATTCACTTATTTACTTACTTAATACCCATGTATTTAAAAGTGACTAAGTACCAATCACTGATTGACACTTTAAGTAGATATGGGAATTCTGTTCTTAAGGGATGTACATCCTGGTTCCTGGCACATATGCTCATAAGTATCAAATGAATGAATGAATACTTCAAGTATCACAATTTAATCCTGTAGCTCAAGGCAAAATAGATAGAGAAAGAGAAAGACTGGAAAGCAACAAGATCAACTAGATGATTATAACATTATAACGAATTCGTGAAGTCGGGAAGGGACAACAGAGAGGGAAAGCCTAGGAGACAGTTTAGGTAGGGTATAAAGATTTTTGGATATGAGAGTGATTCTGGAAGTGGACACATCAAACATCCAGTGACTGGCTACCAGGGTGTTAGAAGAGAAGGAATGGGCAAATGTAAAATCAGTATTTTGAGTGCTAGTGACCTTATGGTTAGTGGCACCTTAAGTGCCATTAACAGGGATTGGGGATTACAAACTGGAGGATATTTGGAAGGAAAGATGAGTTAAGCCATAACTATGTTTGGTTTGAGGTGTTGTTGGGACATTGAAGGAAAGATACAAAAGTGTTAGCAAGAAATCTGGGACAAGATCCCAGAAGATAAGTAAAGGATGTAGCCAGAACTTTTCCTAGAAAGACAATGTGGTGAAGGGAATTTCAGAGAAAGGGAACAAAGGTGCTGAAGCCCTTGAGCCTGTTACAAGTGGTGTGATAAGAGCAATGTCGGGTGCAGGGGGAAAGATGGAAGCTGAGTCCGGCTCTCTATGTCAGGGTCAGGTGATTAAGGACCACGTTGAAAGAGGAAGGATTCCTAGAATATGTTTTGTAGGTGACAGAAGCCATTCGATATGCACATGGGCCGATCATCAGATGGGGAAATACAGATTGGATGAAACCTACAAGGTGAATTTAGAAGTAGATTACACAAGCCTCAAGACTTGTGTTGAAATGATCATGTTCAAACAAGCTTTTCTGAATTCTGGTACTTGAAATTCTATCATCAAGATAAGTTCTTCCCTATTATTAGGTTCAATTAAGCCTTCTGCTCTGGATAAAGCCTTTCCTTCCTATTCCTCTCCTACTTCTCCATCTTCTTCTAAGAAAGAGAAAGAAAATGACCTTTCTTGCTCTAAAAACCTTAGCAAACTCCAACTCTGGATTCCGAAAAAGGGGAATCATTTTTCAAAGTCATCTAGGGGAGATTCTATAAGTGATGTTGCCAGCTGGGGAAAGTCGCCCCCTACACTGTTTTTTGAGTATCTCTGGGGGAAGGTAGAGGAGGATTTCTGCAGGAAGATACAGTCATGGATGTCTCTTCAGACAGGAATTCTCTGGCACAAATCCTGGAGTTCCTATTTCCTAGGAACACTTCTTCCTTGATTGTGGTCACACCTGATCTAATGATTCTGTAATGAGAAACAGCATGACATTGCCATCTTCTATCTCTGACCCGCATGTGAATGTGTTACCAAAAGGAAGGAAACCAGGGAAATCAAAACAGGAAGGATTCTATTATCAGGCCAACATGCCCACCGTGGAACGCCTTATTGGCATTCCTATTCACGTCCAACCCCAGCGTAATTAATCACTGGTGCATTTGCTATCCCAGGCTACAAAGATATGTCTTGAAGCCTTTTCAAGTTTCTTCCAAGCTTCTTGCCTTGGCATTTTCCCAAGCTGCTTCTTGAAGAACAGCAAGCTGGTGTTTGGAGCATATGGCGATGGTCTGTTTGTGTGTTCATTAAATCAAGATACCAATGAAAAGAAAGCAGAAAGCTTTCTGTCCTTTAAATGAAATTGTCAACCCAGATATCTGCTGCCTTTCCCAAACCCTGGCCTGAAATGCCTGGCAAGTGGGGTTGTGTTATAATGACAAATTAATTCATATCATACTTTGATCATGGCCTGAAATTTTTTTTGACATCAGTTTTCGGGAGTTGCATTTTTGAAAACCAGCATTCACTTAAAGTGCCTCCAATTCCTAACAACACAGAAGAGACCTCATGCTCTACCTAGAGTGTCAACCTCTAAGAAAAGGACGGGAGGGGAAATGTCAGAGCTATCGCAGTTGTGTAAAAAGAAGGCGATGTTGGGGGCCATTCTGCGTGCGTGGTCAAAACCCAACAGAAGGGGGCCGTCTTGCTGACTTGAGGACGGTGCTCAGGGCAGGGACTGCCTCTCCCCTTCATTTTCCCTTGCTCTTTCCTCCTGCCATGTAATGTGTCAAAAGCAAATGAAAATTGAGAGGATTCAGCTGAAAATAGAATTGAATTCTATTAGTCAGCCTAATAGTGAAGGTGCATTTGGAAATACAGTGTGGTATAGCTAATGTTTACCACTTGACTACTCATGCCTCAGGCTCAAAATGCATAACAATGCAAATTAAAACCCCCGCAAACAGAGGAGCTAGAATCTCAAAGATAACCATACCTAACGCAGGGTATGACAGAACATCTGCTCTTTAATTAATCTTACGTAAAGACCGAAGCACTGCATTAAGATGCGCAGTGTTTATGACAACTGTTTTTTTTGTGGTTAACATGCTCCTGGACTCCCTCATGTAATTGTTGCTGCTTTGTAACTCACACAAAGCCCAGCCGAACAACCCCCATCAGCTAGAAGGGAAAATCTGGGCAGGAATGGTACTGAGAAGGGAATATGATGATTTTGGAATATAAATCGGGCCAGGCACCAGTCACAACTTTCATTCGTGACTTGCAGGGTTGGACTTGGTAGTAGAAACTTATTCAGAATGTTCCATTGTTTAATATGGGAAATCAGCTGTATGTTTATGTATATATTATACACATACATAGAGGCACAAAAATACATAATATGTATCTCTATATATCACATTTTATATTACATCAAGAGCTTTTACATATAACACAGTGGTTAACATTACCGGCTTTGGGGCTAGACTCTGAATCTTTCCACTGTTTGCCAATCCGCAGCAATGGATAAGTCGCTTCCCATTTCTGTACCTCCATTTTCTCATCTGGGTAAAAGGCCTCATCACAATTCCATTTTTGGAGGGTTGTTGTGGGGATTACATTATTATCATTATAATTACCATTTATAGTGCATTTACCATGTGCTAGGCATACACATAATTCTTCATTTACGTGAATTAACTCATGTAATCTTCCAATAACCCTATCTCATAGTTAATAAGCTAATATGTGTAAGACTCTTAAAACAGTGACTGATACATTTTAAAGTATGCAATAAATGTTAGCTATGATAATTATCATTACTTTTTATGTCATCGATAATGCATATTATTATTTAATCCTCACCACTGCCCTGTACGAATGGGTCTGTTGGTTTCTCTATAGATACGAGCTGAAGCTCAGAAAGATTATTTCAGGTTCCTAAAGCTACACATTTAGAGAGTGAAAGACAGGGATTCTAGCCCCAAATTATCTGACTTCAAATTTTGTGCTTTAAGCCCCTTCTTATTCTACACTTGGGGTGATGAGTAACTGTAAAAATTGAAGGGGTAAAAAAAAAAAAAAGAAAACAGTTTGAAATTCATTGTAATAATGCATTTGTTCACATCAGTCCCACCAAATCAGGCGTGCCCGGCTCTGAAGGAAAATGGAGGTTATCTCAGATGTCAAAACACTTCCCTGTGAGCATTACTGCTTTGGACACTGGCCATTTTATAAATTTCAATATTCATTTTGGCTCGGCCACTGTTTGGTATTCCTGTGGTATTTATTCACCAGGCATGATGGTAATATTATGGAAACGGTGAGGCATCAAGATCTTAATTTTGTTCTGACATGGAATCTATTCCTATTTCATACACAGGTTGGCTGTGCATCTAGCAGATGCTTTCAGGTTGATACATATAAAATTCACACCCTGTTTAGAATTAAGTAGAGGGGGACAGGAGAACAACAATGACAACAAAAAAGGACGAAGGGAGAAGTGAGATGCTTCTGTGTTTTTTTTGGTTTTTGTTTTTGTTTTTTGACGCTGAAATGGAATCTTTAGGTGTAAGTCTTTCAAAGCACCGACACAAATTCTCCCGTTTGCTGGGTGAGCTTCATTTAGTGGTGTTATTTCCCCATGGATATTAAGAGTCTTCCTGAGAGGAGCACAAGAAGCTAATCACAGACAAACAAAGAGAAGACTGACAATGCTTATCCCCAACCACCTTGTTCCTTCCACTGGAGGGGGCTCTCTCAAGCCCTTCTCTTAGGATGTGAAAACAAACCAGATGGGTGTGCTATCTCCATCTTTTGGCCTTTAGCAGAGTCTCTGGAACAAAGCAGGGCAGCAGGGCTTCTTGAAGACTTGCTTGGAGAGAGAGAGAGAGAGAGGCTGGATGGAATCTTGAATACAAATGATAGGTTATGCTTTAAGCTGAATAAAAATAAGCTATCTGGAGAATATATAGAAGTGGCATGCATGCGGCCTTTGGAAAGATTCATTTTTATTTATCTATGTATAAAGGAGGAAGATAGATAAATTGACAGGAAAAGTGCCATTTCTGTAATGTTCACTGTGGCAAAGGGTTTGCAAACAATATAAAAATAGCGGCTCTTCCAAAATGATGGCTTCACTGGAAGTTTATCCACCTCTCCATTCCTTGTCACCCCCTGCGCCCCACCCCAACGCCCCCCCACCCCCCAAATATTCAAAGCTAGTATAGTCACTGTGGGGAAAAGACAGCAATCTTTTGTATGTTGTTATAATTAACCAGGCCCGATTCATCATCAGATTATAGAATGGGATGCAGTGTTAAAAAAAGAACTAAAGGAAGAAACCAGGAGAAATGACCATTTTAATTGCATGTTTATTCTCTCTTCGCTTTCCCAAATTGGTTTCGTTTCCTCTGAGTGGGGTAAGTGCCAGGGTATTCATATGAGCAGGGGGCCAGGGTGGATTCCAACATTTACCAGCATTTGAATTACCTCCGGATGGTTTGGCGGCCTCTAAATTTATACCCTTGAAGGCACAGCAACAAGCCTTCATCTCCTATGGAAGAGACTTGAAAGCATGCCAAAACAGGACCTCCGTCCTCCCTTCTTAGAGTCCTGGCACGTAGAATCACACAAGAAAACAAAAGGCATTTGTGAGGAGCCGTCCAGGAAGAAAGATTAACAATATAAACCGAGGGGGGAAAGAGAAAGAAAAGAAAAAGCCCTTTAAAATGGTTTTGTGCTTATTTTAATAGAACTTGCACAGTCCCTGAATATCCTCTAATCAAAACCAAATGCTTGTTGCTGTACAGCACTCTTTCTTTGTTCCCTGGTAATGCCCACTCTGCTCCGGTGGGGGGGGTGGGGGGGCGGGTCTGGCTGGCTTATCTTTCCACCAGGAATAAACAATGTCCTCAAGGTTAGGGCATGCGGCTGACTTGAAAAACCCTAGGAAAAACACCCATTGGCAGCTGGACCTTGTGTGCTTCCATCATCCCAATACCTGATGAGAAACTTGAAGATTTTTTTTTATTCCTTTTGATCCTCAAATATGTCAAGAAGCAGGAATAGGAAAAGGAACACCTTTCTCCCCCCCCCCATCTCTGTCTCCCATTCCCCCGTCAGTCCATCTGTTCACCTCTATCCGGGTGCTTTTCTCCTCTTTT
>NC_138382.1:56772886-56784384 GCF_054177405.1 Leptonychotes weddellii
AACTCATCTCCTCGTCTTTCACCTTAGACTTGCTGCTTTCTCCTCTAATTTCTCAAACAACGTGGAGAAAATAAACAGAATGATTGAGATGGTGATGGCGATATGACTTTTACTACAGGGCAGAAGGGACGAAGCCATAATCTAGTCCTGGGCTTGGGATCAATGTCTTTGGGTTACGGCGGGTGATGTTATTAAGGGAGTCGGCAGTGCGTTTTGTTTTTAACACCAGACAGTCCTTTTCAAATGCTTATGGGGTGTCCAAGGCATTCTGCATGGGGGGGAAACGGGAAGGAAGTGGAAGACCATGGAAACCCAGATACACAGGGTCTGCACCTTTTTATGTTGCCCCAGCTCCTAGCAGCACAAATTGACTTTGTAAGATTGGCTCTGAAAATGAATACCCAGGACATCACTCTGTGTTACTTTCTGTGAAATTACTTTTCTGAATGAAAATATTGAATTCCTTTGAAAGCAAGTAGTATAATATCTCTGGAAATGAAAATCCTGTGGAAATCACAAAGAAAAGAAGACTGAAGGATATGAAAGCTTTATATCTCTAAATGTTAGTCAGGCCCTGGATTTTTTTTTTTTTTTCCCTTGACAACAATCATAACTGCTCTTTCTGATGTTGATACACTGGGCGCTGGAATCTCCTAGATGCTTCTATTACAGATTTATGTTTTATCTACAATAAACAGCCAATATCATTATCTTAATTTACTACAGCATTTGTATGCGCTCGGCGCTTTTTGTAGTCTACTGGCCTAGCAAGTCTGACCTACGGAATTTTCCTTGTCTCAAGGGGAACATATTGACTTACCGCCAGGCTTCTGCTGAACTGACAGATGAACAGGGCAGATCCTTCCAAGGAGGAAGAAGCATGGACGACAGGCCTTCTCACACTGCATCAGCTACCTGGTTGCTTACCATTATTCCTCAGATCATCTTGGGAGGGACGGCCTCCACCCTTCTTGTTACGTTGACAGATTCACCAACTAACTGTAGAGGGAATTTTCTTGCAAAGGGAAGTACTCTCTCTAAAAATATATTCCCCTTCCCATCTTCTTACTCAAATAAGTTCCCTTGTCTGGATTAGTGGAATCACCTTTGTTTTTTAGGTACATTAGTTTTGGTGTCATTTATTCTTTTTTTTTAAAGAGTAAGGTATCAACTGAATAAATCATAAAATGCTCCCTCAACTTCTTTCCAAATCAGTAGTTTAAAAAAAAAAAAAGTCCGAAAAGAGAGGAATAAACATTAAGGGGAGAATCTGGAAGCCCAATCAAGATAAAGTGATTCCAAAGCAGTATTAGCTTTCTAGAAAGGACATGGAACCCTCTGCCCAGATGGAACTGCAGGCCTGCCTGATGGCTGAGCTGGGCAAGACTGCGGATGAGATTGCTAAGACGCTGTCAGCCACTTTTGAGGAATGTGCACAGCACAGAGGTACTAGGTAACCGAGCCAATAGCTTGATTTCCAAAAGCTTTAGAATGCTTGAGGATGCTTCTGATGTTTAAATAGATTAAAAGAAAAATTGTAAGCCATTAAAAAAGGTATGGTGATCCCTGGGCGTAGCAGTAATCTCTAAGAATACATTATGCCATATCACCTCCGTTTCATTTTGCAGATAAAAACTGGGCCACTTCTAAAGTTCTGTAGTCACAATAGTAGAATATTTGACCTAGGTGCTTTGTAAAATCCTAGAGTGAGGATGAAAACAGAGCTCAATGATTTTCAATTTGGTGGATGTATAATGAATAGCCCCGAAGAGTATTGCAGTGGCTGTTGGGAGGGGCATTTCTGATGAAATGGTGAAGCTGTGGGTCCTTGAGCTGGCCTGGGCCAACATCTTTTTTGTTAAGAGGTAGGTTATGACTCATTTGTTAAAGTTGCTGATGACACAGATCTTGAAGGAATAAGAAAGACTATGTTTTCTTTCTTTTTTTTTTTTTAAAGATTTTATTTATTTATTTGACAGAGAGCCAGACAGAAGAGCACAAGCAGAGGGAGTGGCAGAGGGAGAGGGAGAAGCAGGCTCTGCACTGAGCAGGGAACCCGATGCGGGACTCGATCCCAGGACCCTGAGATCATGACCTGAGCCGAAGGCAGACGCTTAACCATCTGAGCCACCCAGGTGCCTGAAAGACTATGTTTTCTAACAACATTAGATATAAAAAAATCTCAAACTAGAAGGATGTCATTTAACTTCATAATGGAAAGTCCAACGCTTGAGTAGAAGGATGGTTTAAGGTGAAACTGAAAACTTTGTGAAATAGATGATCTGGGTAAATGCAGTCAGTGTGAAAAGCACCTGATTCTTCTGCCCTCACCCAAAAGTTTCCTGGAAAATGTTGTTCAGCCACAGTTCAGCCCCTCTGAGAGGTGACCAAGCATTCATTTGGATCTCCCACACTTTAAGTTACTCCAAAAGAACTCATAATTATAATCCCATGTTTATATATGCTACTATATGATTTTATACATGCACAAGTTCGAGCATATAGTGGGTGCTCAAAAAATATTCATGGATTGAGGTTCTGAATTGTTTAAATTCTGTGGCTTCCTTGTGTACTCCATGGCGCCTTCATCATATGCTCTTCTGCCCAGGGGACCTTCCTTCTTTGTATCTCCATTTGCAGAAATCTGTCAATGTCCTGATAAAATATTAGTGACAATTAATATCCGAAGTTGAACTTCGGATAACTTGGACTAACATCCCTTTATCTTCCTACCACATTTCTCTACCCACCTCGCCCAGTCCTTTCCAATACTGTGCCAACATAAGGTGAACTTCGAAGTTGAACTTCGGATATTAATGTTTCATACCAAGTATTCTTAAAGCCATTTGGCAAGGTGCGGCTCATCACCGATTAATGTTCCTCAAGCCTCTAAGTATACTTCTGGTGTCCTATGCATTGGAGATCAAAGACTCAGGGGTACAACCATTCCTTGACAGGACCGGTGGCTGAATTCTTTGAAAATTGTACCAGCCAAAACCAAATATGTCAAAAGCAGTTTTCCAATAGAGTAATGCCATGGAAGAGGTTTAGGCTATTTCAACTACTCTAGGGGGCTATCACTACCTCTACTCTATAGTTACTTAAGCTGAACTCATGTAATAAGTATCTAGGGTGAGAGGTGGAGTGAGTAGAGAAGGAGTTGGAGATGATAAATCAGCGTCCCTGCTACTGCCACAGGGTTGATGGCTATGGGTCACATCTCCTCATAGGGTTTTCTTTCTCTGCTTAAATAAATTAAAAATTGTTCACCCTGAATTATGTACCCCAGGCTCTTGTGTAGCTATGGAATCACAAGCAGCTAATACAGAGAAAGGAAACTGCAATGCAGAAAAATGCAAACAGCACGAATTCGTCTCACTTGGTGGGCAACGGAGAAACTAGAGGGGGTGGACGGTAGACACCGGAACATTGTCATTCATGGGCAGTTAGGGCCCCAGGTAGTATGGTGCCCACCTGTTATGGTACTTGCCACACGTTACATTACTGTATTATTTCACTTAAAGCCCTAAGTAAAATTATGTGCTGTATCAAATATGTAAAACGAATGTATCTAGAACCAGGAGTGCCCATATAAACTTTTATGAAAATTGTTGTAGATCCATGAAATGCTTATTTTTATTTGTCCAGGCTTGAGGTGTAATGTGTGTGTAGTTAAGTGAGCATCATACATTTTCAGTCTCAATTTAGAACATTCTTTTCTGGTGTCCTCATAAACCAGCAGTGTGCATGGAAACCTAGTTTTGACACCCAAGCTATTTGTCTTTAGGTTACTCTTAACCAATTAGCAGCAAAGAAATGTTTTGCTAGACTGTGTGTCTTGAGTTAGTTTGGAAACTATGTGCATCAAATACTTCCTACCTCCCCACTGTGATGGGTACTGAGAACCTGGTGGGAAAGGAGAGACATGTAAAACGATTATCAGAATACTGTATGGTTAGTGCTGTCTTGAAGGTATGTATGGAATACCACAGGAGCACAGATTTGGGGAGTGGGTTTGTTCACAGAGGATTTCCTGAAAGAAGTAGTAACTAGGTTGAGTCTTGAAGCTAGCTTATCATTTTCAGAATTTAAATGAAACATCAAACTATAGGAAGATTTTTCCAAGCTTTCTAGTCTTTCTTTATGGTAGAAGCAAAGAGCTAAAATTTACTTTTGTGGTTAAGTTGGATCATCCCCTCTTGCTCTCTATCTGTCAACTCTGCTTTTCATTAGAAATAAATTTGAAAATTTGAAAATAAATCCCAAAGTGTCTTGAGCTGGTTGCTAAGCTCAATTATTGAAAAAGGATAAGTCAAGATCTTCTCATATGAAGTACTGAGCAAATAAATGAAAAGGAAACAAAACTTTTTAATGGTGTGGTGGCAGTAAATCTCTTTTGGTGGAGGGAACTCTTTTTTTTTTTTTTTTTTTGTCCTGCATAGGAGTTTAAGTGGGAGCGGAAGATGCCCAAACTGGGTATTTGGAAGGCCTCATGTATAGCCACATAGCTAAGTCACCATTGGCAGTGTGAGAAGAACTCTGGGGAGGTAGATGGGGCTCAGATGGGGGAGGAGTATCAGGTGGGTCATTAATATCATCAGTATATTACAATAATACAGCCAGAGCTCTGGCTTGAAGCACTAAATGTGTGTCACTCCCACCTTATGTTGGCACAGTATTGGAAAGGACTGGGCGAGGTGGGTAGAGAAATGTGGTAGGAAGATAAAGGGATGTTAGTCCAAGTCTTCATTCATCGCTTGTTAGAAGCATGACCTTTATTGCCTGTTAAACCCTTAGGATTCACTCTCCTCATCAATGCAGTGTTGGGGGGCAAAGGAACAGGTTTGTAACAGATTAACTCTAAGGGCCTATATAATCTGAAAGTTTTTGACTGAATTTATAACACAAATTATTTCCCCTGCCCCAAAGGCTCTTCTTCCCCAGATTGTGGCATGTGCTGTTCTCTCACTTCCACCAAATCTCTGCTCCGTGAGGCCTTCTCTAATACTCTGTAGAAAATGGCAATTTTGTAGAACTCTCTTTCCTCATCTCTTTTCATTTTTCTCCATAGTACTCAGGACCAGCTGACATAATATGCATGTATTTATTTACTAGCCATTTGTTGCCCCCATCAGAATGGAGGCCCAGGAGGGAAGGGTGTTTGTTCATTGCTTTCTCCCCAGTGCCTAGGAGTAAGCCTGGTGCATAGTAACCTTTGTGTGTCATTCTTCCAGCATCTCCTCACTCTCATCAGTGTGTTTAAGGTTTCTCTAGACTCATGCCAGCTTGAAATCAATGCTGCTTGCTTTCTTCTGGGCCCTTAGCTCTACTTGTAGGAAGCCCACAGTCTCTCTTTATACTGTAGACCTTGCGTTAAGAGCCTCTGATCTAGTGGAACAGAAAGGTCTGAGCCACAATGGTAGCCATAAAATTAATGACATATATTGAAAGAAAGGGAAGAGATAAACAACCGAAGGAAAAAAAGTAAAGGTATGTGTTTTTTATAGAGGACCTCATAATCAGAAATAGAGTTGCATGAAGCTTATTAATTTGTTATTGATAATAAATGTTAGTTTAAAAGAGGGCTAATGACTTAGGTTTAGTTTGGCCATGTGACTCAAGTGAGATACTTTGGTAAGTAGCTTCCATGTATAAAACATGGTAGGAACTTGAAAAGGGGCTTTGTGGATTCTACTGTTAAGAATTATGTTAGGGATGCCTGGGTGGCTAAGTTGGGTGAGTGTCTGACTCTTGATTTCGGCTCAGGTCATGATCTCAGGGTTATGAGATCGAGCCCTGCATCGGGCTCTGTGCTGAGCGTGGAGTCTGCTTAAGATTCTCTCTCTCCCTCTGTCCTCCATCCTGCCCCCTACCCTGGCCTCTCTCTCAAAAAAGAAAAAAGAAGTTTATGTTAATGATATGGTAAGAAATCCTTTGGAATGATTCATCAGACTTTATCTTGATCTTGCACAGGAATTTAATATGCACAGATTAAAATTATACCTAGAGTCAATGACAATTACTCTTGGTTCACTTCTTGTAATGTGACCCTTGTCTGCACACAGACACATAATTATTGGGAACCACTGGCCTCTTAGTTTCTATTTCTGGCTGATTATATGTGTTGTTCTTTTTTCCCCGTAAAAGTCTTAAATAGGCTGCACCGTGATCAGATGGGTCATATTTGGCCCTTGGGCCCTCATATTGTACAACTCAAATGGCAAGCACTTTGAAGAGATGTTGTACATGGGTAAAGGAGAAGGAAGACGAGACAACTTGTAAATCTATTCACGAAACAAATGTTTATTGAGCATCTATCTCCTCTTTACCAGCACTGCCTAAGTACTAAGCCTATAAAGATAATTAAGGCACCCTTCCTGCCCATGAGGGAATCAATGTCTAAGGCTGTTGGCAGAAATGAAGAAGAAAGCAGAGGGCACTGGGTGGAGAAAAAGATTAAAGGTCAAGACTCGGGCTTGTCAAGTTTGAGATGAGAGCGAGACATCCAAATGGTCTTTACTGTGCTTTTGAAATGAGTAAAAAATCTAAGTTCTGTGGGGGAAAAGCATTGAGTAAACGGAAGACCAGCATGACATGGATGTGAAATCTGTTTTGTATTGGGAAGTATACATTTGATACTTCATGGATGGAAGAAGGTTTTGTTTTGCTTTGTTTTGTTTTTTTCCTAATTTAAGTTAGGACTTCTTGCCAAGTTTCTGCTTAGGAATTCTGAACTGAACTTCAAATGTTTAGGGGCTTCTGTTTTAAACACATTTGGAGTTGTGGCTTCTTGTTCAAGGAAGAAAACCCCTTCAAGTACATCAAAGAGCTGTGAAAAAAGATACAGTATGTTGACAATTTGTGTAAGGGCATCAAAACCAGAAAAATTTCTCTGCTGTACACACAAATTTCAAAGTTAGGGGGAAGGTTTCTGGTGAGAGGCTTCTGTTGCTGTATTAAACCCCAAATACTTGGGAATAATTTAACACATTCACTGTACCGAAAGTGTGACCTGGCTCACCCAGCAATTTCAAACCAAGGTCTAGAAGATGTTTTCTCTGGTGGGTGACCTTTAAATAAATTGTGAGGCTTCTCACTGCTGTGCCCAGGTGAGAAGTCAGGGAATAGAAGCAGGGGGAGAAATCTTCCCAGAACATCAGAAGCCATTTGACCCGGGGCCTTGGGGAACCTGCTTAAAAATTCAATTTAAATCACAGTGGCCAGGATCTAGTGAGAGGATGATGGAAGATTTCCTGTGCTGATTCAAGACTCATTTCACTCCTTAATCCTATTGAAGACCTGGTAAAAGCAGGTACAGAATAAAATCCACACCTGCAAGGGGCAAGCCCACTATTAAATTTTTGGCAGAGGAGCCTGGGTGTCACCTTCACACAGATAGGGTCTAGAGCCCCAGCTCCATCACCTACTCTCTGGGTAAGCTCAGACAGGGCTCCCTAACTTCTGTAAGCCTCTGTTTTCTCATTTGGAAAATGGAACCAGTAACACCAAGCTCAACAGATTGTTGCTTGAATAAATAGATGTTGGACATAAAGTACCTAGCAAACTACTGAATGCTTAAAAAGAGCTCAAAAAATGTTACCCCTCCTCACCTTTTGTCTCTTTGTTTTCTTTCCCTTGAGAGGATAAAATAATCTTAGGACGAGTTTAGGTTAAAGTGAGGATTTCAAGTTAAGAAATCAAGGAGGTGGTGATTTGGATCCCACTTCCAGCTCTGCCACAATTCGTCATAGGACCTGAGGCGAGTCACTGACCCTCTCTTACCTCTGTTTCTTCACCTACGAATTGAGGATGGGATGGCAGTTTACAAATATTTGTAAATTGGGATAAAAGACTTAAGCTCTTACATAGGAAGATGCAGCTAACAAAAATGGTCGAGAAGGTGCTTTGGAGTTCAGCTTCCTGAGTTGCCCCCTGGGCTCCAAAATTTACTTGCTATGTGACTTAGATCTAGTTACCCAAGATCATTGTGTCTCAGTTTTCTTATCTGTTGAATAATAATAATAATAATAATAATAGCATTTGCCCTATAGATATGAAGAGTAAATGAAATAATGTATATAGAATACTTAGCATATACCTAGCACCTAGTAAATGCTCAATGCATATCTTTAGTTAGTCAGGCAATTTTGTTGGAAACCTCACTGCTTGTGACCAGAGAAGAAAAATTGAATTAACAGAGAAATCTTAAAGTGTGATTTTGAGCTACTCTGGCTTAGAGACCCTGAATACATCTTTCAGATTTCTGTTCCACAGTGGAGTATAGACTACTGGGTTGTCCCAGTGTTTGAGAACCATTTTGGGAATGGCAAGAACTTACGTTGTTCCTGGAACTGCTCACTCCTCCGAGCCTCTCTTTATGGAGTTGACCTTCCCCTGGAAGAAAAGGGCCTCCAGTCACAACCTGATGGAAGAGTGTTGGGTTTGCTCTGGTTTGGAGTAGTTTGCCTATAGCTTAAGAAGCCTGCCCTACAATAATCACCACGACCTTCCAGCATTGAAAGTATAGAGGACCACAATTTAATCCTGCTGTTGGGGAATCAGAGTCTGATATACTGAGGTTCCAATTCTGTTGCTCAAGTAAACTTGGTTCAAACCTGAATTAGTAAGAGTTTTGCTCGCAATATTCCCTTGTGCAACCTCACTAAGGGGAGAGGTAAAGTCCTCGGGGTTGCTGTGAATGATGAATCCAATTAATTGCAGTGTCTAAAAACTCTTTATAAAGGAGTTCCAAGGAAGGAAATGCCTATGGCAACCAGCAATACCAGATAAAAGAGGGTATCATCAGGGCCAGACCGAGATCTTTGGAAGACTTTAAGTGCTGAAAAGATTACAGTGTCCCACCTCCACCTCCATCGCTATTCTCCACATTATATGCAATCGAAAACAAAGGTAGATTACAAAGTAAGTGTGGCCAAGTCCAACAAAGTTCTGATTTTTCCATGATGATTTAAAAATACATTTTTTTTTTAAACCCCTGCCCTTTTGGTGCTCAGAACACATGTTAGTTTGCCATGGATGATCAAGCCTGGGCTGGTTGTCCTGGTGATCCTGACCTAGGGATCGCCATACAGAGAGAGTATCTGAGAGATCTGGGAAGTGATTGTCCCACTGATAAAAGAATATAATTAACTAAATGAGTGGATCATTTTGGAGTGTTTGCTTTTCCTAGAGGAAAGGCAGAGTTGACAGAGGATGTAGGAGTGATGCCTCCCTAGGAGTACAAGTCCTCAGCAGTCATAGCACACATACAATATTGGAGTAAGTGCACATTAATTCAGAATTCTGGATTCGAATTAACCTCTTAACTGATTTTCTTTAATTAACCTCTTAACTGATTTTCTTTAGTCTTATTTACTTCCCATAGACTCTTTTTTTTTTTTTTTTAAAGATTTTATTTATTTATTCATGAGAGACAGAGAGAGAGAGAGGCAGAGGGAGAAGCAGGCTCCCAAGGAGCAGAGAGCCCGATGTGGGACTCGATCCCAGGACCGTGGGATCATGACCTGAGCCGAAGGCAGACGCTTAACCATCTGAGCCACCCAGGCGCCCCCCATAGACTCTTTATATTGTTGCCAGAGTGATGTCTTTAAAAAAATGTGATCATGATAGTCCTCTGTAACACTTTACGTAAAACCTCACCATTGCCTGTAGAATAAAGGTAAACCCCTTTGTACCTTAAGTTCTTTACAGTGCACTTCCTACCTACTGACTTTCATCCCTCTTCATTGCTCTAACCAACCCAGTGCTTCAGCTGGGCACAAAAAATACTCCTTCCAGCCGCTACATTGTTTCTACCGCTGCTCCTTCTGCTCCGCTTTCAACTACCTGGTACATTCCCAGTCATCTCTCAGAATCAGCCTTTCCGGATTCTTCAGGCAAACTCTGTCTCTCTCCCTTGTGTCCCCTACACAGTTGGTTCAGTCTCTCCGGTCACAGTTCTGCTATAACCTTTCAGACATGGCAGTTCACATGTCGGCATCCTCTTTGCAACTGTGAGCAAATGTGGGTAGGGATTAGGCTTTGTTCCTTTGGGTATCTTCATTGACTTGTTCGGTGCCCAGCACACAGTTGATGCAAAATATTATTTACTGAATAAACATAATCACTAGTTCATAAATTGGCAATAATACAGTAACACCTACCTCCATGGAGGCAGAGATCATATAGCTGGCACTCTCTTAGTTGAATAAATGAGTGAGTGAGCGAAAACCTCATAGAGCTATTGTGAAAATCAAAATGAAAACTATGGAGGCTTTATGAACTATGAATGGCTGGGCTTGAGGAATGATTACTATGATTGCAATGAGAACAGTCCCCTAGCTTTCATAGCAGGGTGGCCATGTGCAGAGGGCCTTAGGAGGCAGCTTTCAGCTGCCTGACTGTCACCCCAGGTAAGGAAAAGGCAGTGTTCCATCAACTGGACGTGTAATGGGGTGAAAGTGAACCTGCTGCTTTATCTTTCACAGCTTGTGAAGGCTGTAATGAAAAGATCTGAGAGACTCTTTCTCCCTGGTCCTGGAAGAAGAGTGTCATAAATGTCCAATTTACCACTGATTGCCACATTGGCCCAGGGACTCCCCATTGAAACATAGCTAACCAGAAGTGCTCATGTTGAGAAAATAACTTAACATCTTTTATCACCCTAATTGAGTAGCAAATTTGAATAATAAGAACTGCCATTAATGAAACAACTTCTCTGTGTCACGTGCAGCGCTAGCATCTCATTTGATCTCTACACAATCATACAAGTGGGTGTATTGTCACCATTTTGGGGAACACGAAGCTCAGTCGGGTTAAGGGTTTTTTTTCCAAAATCACTCTGGGTATCAGTCAGCTTTCATTATTATTATTTTTTTTTTTTAGCTTTCATTATTATTATACTGAGGTAACAAACACCTCCAATGTCTCAGCGTCTTGGAACAACAAGACTTTAATTCTTAATCATATTAAATGTCCAGTGCAGTGCCTGATGTCAGCTCTGGCTCAGCTCCATGTGTCTTCTTTATTTCAGAACCCAAGCGGAAAAACAGTCTGTATTGGGGTATGTTATTCTCATGAAAGAGAGAAAAGAGCAATGGCCAACCTTCCAGAGACTCTTAAAGCTCTTCTGGATTGTGGCATACATTACTTCAACTCACATTTCATTGGCCAAAGCAAGTCATATGGCCAAGCTTGAAGTCAAGGGGATCGGAGTGAGTGCTTTTCCCGTAGAGAGACATCTCAAGTCCCATGGCAATGAACAGGGATGAATAATTGGGAAGGAATAATTAGGGGCAATAGTAAAATCACCTAGTAAGTGACGAGTTGGGATTTAAACCGAAGTTCTTTCTTTTTTTTTTAGTTTTTTTTAGTATGTTAATCACCATACATTACATCATTAGTTTTTGATGTAGTGTTCCATGATTTGTTATTTGCGTATAACACCCAGTGCTCCATGCAGAGCGTGCCCTCTTTAATACCCATCACCAGGCTAACCC
>NC_138382.1:56784884-56858290 GCF_054177405.1 Leptonychotes weddellii
CAGTGTAGGAGGGTTCCCCTTTCTCCACAACCCCGCCAACATCTGTCATTTCCTGACTTGTTAATTTTAGCCATTTTGACTGGTGTGAAGGTGATAGCTCATTGAGGTTTTGATTTGGATTTCCCTGATGCCGAGCGATGTTGAGCACTTTTTCATGTGTCTGTTGGCCATTTGGATGTCTTCTTTGGAAAAATGTCTGTTTGTGTCTTCTGCCCATTTCTTGATATGGTACTGGCACAAAAACAGACACATAGATCAATGGAACAGAATAGAAAGCCCAGAAATGGACCCTCAACTCTATGGTCAACTAATCTTTGACAAAGCAGGAAAGAATGTCCAATGGCAAAAAAACAGTCTCTTCAACAAATGGTGTTGGGAAAATTGGACAGCCACATGCAGAAGAATGAAACTGGACCGTTTCCTTACACCACACACAAAAATAGACTCCAAATGGTTGAAAGACCTCAATGTGAGACAGGAGTCCATCAAAATCCTAAAGGAGAACACAGGCAGCAACCTCTTCGACCTCAGCCACAGCAACTTCTTCCTAGAAACATTGCCAAAGGCAAGGGAAGCAAGGGCAAAAATGAACTATTGGGACCTCATCAAGATAAAAAGCTTTTGCACAGCAAAAGAAACAGTCAACAAAACGAAAAGACAACCGACAGAATGGGAGAAGATATTTGCAAAAGAGCTAGTATCCAAAATCTATCTTAAACTCAACACCCAAAGAACTGAAGTTCTTCCTAATCTGAAATCCAGGTTCTTTCCACCTTACCAAGTAGTCTACTACTGGAACCTTGCAGAAGGTTTACAAACTTTGGTAATGGGAGACCTGAGGAAAATCCAAGGCTTTGATTCCGGAAGTGCAAAAGAAGGAAGAACTAAGGACCCCGTCTTGTCACTTAACAGAACAAGATTACAAGTGTGTGTCAGGAAAGTCTTGCTCTGTTGTCTGTCAGTGTAATTGGCATGGAAAACCTACTCTCTCTCTCTCTGCAGGCCTTACTGCTTCAGTAAATCTCCTACTGTACCTCCCATTACCCCTTACTTAAAGCCTGATTATTCCTTTATTAGAGCTCAGCCACAAGTAGGCCATGAATTTTTATGGCTTTTCCAGATCTCATAAGGCAATGAGAAGCATCCATTTAAACTCAGTCACTAAACTATCCCACAGGTTTATGACCTGATATAGCATTTCACCACCGTTTAAAAGAAGCCGCACCCACTCACCCCTTCTTTGAACATTTAGCTTTCTTCTTGAAAGGAAAGAAAATTTGTTTCCCTCTCTCAACGCCCCTAGCGGTTACCTTGGGATGTGGCCAGGTTGAAATGCGACCATTGACTAAAATCTGAATGTCCCACCTTTGGAAATCACTTCTACCTAGAGAGTAAAAGTTCTTTCAGCCTCCTCTAGGTCTGTTGGGATGTTTATTCTGTTTAATTTATGTGTGCCTTTATTAATTATTATTATTAATTAAACATTGCATAACTACTCTCTGACACTGTGCTGGGTATGACTCTCGGTAGGCCACTCAACTTCTAGTCATATTGCTGTGGGCTGCTCTTCTATAAGGAAACCAGGAAAGAGAGAAGAAACTCCTGTTTCTTGAGGATCTTCAAAGCAATTTCATGTACACTGTCTCATTTGACTATGTCTGTATCCTTTACCATTTTACTTTGGACATGGCATAGCTGAAATGCCTTTGAGTTTTGTTTGGAGCCTCCAGAATGTGGTTGAGCATCACTGGGTGTGTGGATCTGAACACCGAGCTTAGTTAATGAGGAAAGAAACATGGTCCTCAAAGCAGTCCTAGAAATAACCACTGTATTTGCTATTAACAAACTTCTGAGAACATCCTGACATCAAGTCACTACTCTTAGCTTCCACATAATGAGATTCTTTTCTCCTGAGTTTTTCCCCAATAAATTGGAGGCATACATATCCATAGTTACTGGACATTATGGATTCTCACAGGTACTTTTATTTTATTTTTTTTAAAGATTTTATTTATTTATTTGAGAGAGAATGAGAGAGAGCACATGAGAGGGGGGAGGGTCAGAGGGAGAAGCAGACTCCCTGCCGAGCAGGGAGCCTGATGCGGGACTCGATCCAGGGACTCCAGGATCATGACCTGAGCCAAAGGCAGTTGCTTAACCAACTGAGCCACCCAGGCGCCCCTCTCACAGGTACTTTTAAACTCAGCAGATCTCAAACCAAATTTACTATGGATATGGGAGATGGCTGTTTGTCACAACAGCAGTAGCTTCTCTCATGTAGATACCAGGGGCTTAGGGGGCATCTGGCTGGAAAATGTCTAGCTGACTTACCTTAAAGCTGCATTTGCAGATACAACAGAACTTGTGTTTGGATTGTGTTATACATCATTAAAAATTGTAATGGTTTCTGAAGCCATTTTTATTTCATACATGGTATAAGATTGAGAAAATCCAAGTTGTCTGTATTGAGAAATACTATCATCATTGTACTCTTTTTTTGGGAAGGGTGTTTTAGCTACTGCATGGGATTGTGGGGAGGGGCTCTAGTAGGGCTGCTGTCACCCTTAGCGCATTGCCGGGCATAGATTAGAAAGAAGCTCAGCCCAAACCCCCTGAGTGTAGTCCCGGAAGAAATGCTTTCACCAGGTACATGCTTCGGGTGCTGGCCTCAGGCTGTTGGCAGGTGGACGGAAGATGTGTCCACCTAAACATTTCTGCATCTAAGGAAGAAAACTGCTGCCAGTTTTATCTACTGTGCTGATTGAATGCCCCTGAAGAAAGACACATATGTGGCAAATTCCTCCTGGATTTCAGAACTAAGGAATTGTTTCTCCTAAAGATGTATTCAACTTCTTTTTATGGCAGCAATAGTTACAGAAACCAGTAGAGCCCAAACTGACTGACTCAGAATTCTGTGGGAGCATAACAAATATACTGATTCCTCAATTCCATCCCCAGAAGTTCTGACTGAGAGACCCGGAGAGGGCTGAGGAATCTGGTCGGTGCAGATTCTCCAGCTCTCTGCGGTGCACCGACGAAGCCCCTGTTCTCAGCATGGGCCTCCAACAATTCCAACCTGAGGCGCGGCTGCTCCCAGGGCTGTCGGTGCTGAGCTGAGGAGGCTCCTTCCTGATCTCTGGCTGTAAAGTGTTCCACTTGGTACAGAAGGCAATGTATGCCTCAGAACCTTGGTAGCTTTTCTGCTCTAGCCTGAGGGCATGACTCAGTTCTGGTGAAAGGTGGAGCCCCAGGGCTGAAGGAGCTCTCCCCGCCTTGCTTCTGTGTCTACAGACACGGCAATGGGGCCTCGAGGTCCACAGGGAAGAGCGTCATCTCGGTTTCCAAGCAGGCATGTATGGGTCAGCAGAGCACTGACTGGGGGCCTGAATTCCTCAAAAGTAGACTTGCCCAAGGTCACTGAGAGTTAGTGGCAGAGCAAGCATAGCGATCGGAGTCACTTAACTCTTAGACCAGTGCCTGCCCCGCCACAGCCCGTGGCTGCCATGGACATTGGAAAACTGTCCCTGCCCCAGCTCCTGTAGGAAGGGACAGAAAACATGGGATTAGAGTGACTGCTGCATATTAAAAAATCAGCCCTTTGTCTGTCTTTGAACAGATCCACTGCTCATGCTGCCATTATTAGGACAGAAACTTCCCAGGAGACAGACAAGAGGAAAATGAGAAGGATTCACGGAAGCTCTGCATGGAGGACAATTTTTTTTTTCTTTTTAAATTTCAAGTTAATATGAACCTGCTTATTTCTCCTCTGCATCCTTAGTGACTACCAAACGCAATTGATTTATGTCACTTTCTCTAACTGGCGTTCTAATGGGTCCACAAGAGGAAAATAAAATATTTAATAAAATAAAATGTGACAAACGAACTCTTTGAGTGAAACAAGCCATATTAGTGAGAGTTGCCGATGCAGCAGAAGGAGGAAGGAGGTCCCGAGAGCTGGAAAGAGGCCCCTGTGAAGACTGGGAAGGGTTTTGAATATTTTTAAAATTTTAGATTGGAGGGATTTGACCATATTATACATAATCTGATGTATACATGTATACATTTCATCTCTACTCGCCATCCTTTTGTCATTCCTCGTTTGCTGCAGTCTGAGCAGGGTTCCCTATTATGTAAATAAGGGAATGAGACAGATGGTGCCACAAAGCAATGAATTCATTTGGGGGGAGGGCTTTAATTATGGATGGGTGGGCCCGGCTGTGTTTTGGGTTCAGCAAACGTCCCAAACGTTATGGGATTGGCAAAACCCCAAATGCAGTTTTCCAGGCACATTTTAAAATCCTGTCATATTTGCAGGGGAATTGAAGTTGGGATTAGTTTCTTGTTCTTTATTAAATTCCTCAAGTTGCTGGCCCTGATTTTTAGCCTCTGAAACTGTGGAGGAATTTGAGCAGTGTTTTAAGGAGCTGGTCTACAATTCTTTTAAGACTAAGGTACTTCATAGGTACTACTGAGCTTTTGAATAATCTTTTTTTGGTTTGTAAGAAAATTGGGGATCCAGGGTCCTAGAAAAGGAGAATGAAAATTATTCATATACCTAGAAATGATTGCTATTAATTTGTTGATATATTGAACTTTAGTATTTTTAGTACACCATTGAAGTCTCACTATACTTGTCATTTTATATCTTGCATTGTTACTTAATAGGACATCATAACCATTCCCCTATATCACATTTTATTCATAATTTTCATGAATATATAATAGTTCATTGCATTTATGAATCACCTGAAAAAATTAAAACCAAATATTTTAGTGGGCATTTGGTTCACCCAGAATAATATAAACTAGATCCTGGGTTTTGTTTTATGTCCTTGGTCAGATAAAATTTGTGTGGTAGAAACAGATGAACAGAATAATCAGAAATGGCTACAGGGATTTTTTTTGGGGGGGTGCTATTTAAGGTCAGTATCAATGATAAATTGATTTAGGTCATGTGGCAAGTTCACAGTCAAAGGCAGAAGCTCAACGAGAGACCCAGGACAGGCTGAGTTGGGAACATAGTATACACAAAGGACTTAGAGCTTTGGATATTATTACATAAAAAGCAGAACGCAAGTTAGGTGAAAACTTAAGGGAAAAGAGTAGATCATTAGCATTTGTGAATTTAGTATCCATGAATTCAGCTATTCACAAGGGACTTTGCAAGGCCAGGATAGGGGGTGATTTATCATTTTGCTGCAAGAGCACTTTTAAATCACATGGGTTTGTAAAGCTTGCATTTTGACCAAGCCACTCAGTCTATGAACCTAGCTAACCAGCCAGCTTTTGTGTTTTAATCAGTTTTGTGGCTTCACGCTCCTTGACGAGAACTTAGCAATTCTCATAATGTGATAAATTGTATTTCTTTGTGAAAAAAAACTAGATAAGAGAAGAACATCAACTGTACGAGCTGGTGCTGAAAGCGAATAGAAAATAAGAAGCCTCAGAAAGTGATAGTCCCTTGCCAGAAAGCTGAACCCTTGGATTCATTAAGGAATGGAAAATGTCACACTTGGCAGTGCTCTGGCTCCATGACATCAACAAGTCCACCATACGCTCTGCACAGCATTAAGTGAGAGCTATTTGTGACTCCACTTGACGCAGCACACTACTCTGTGCAAATACTGCTCGTTAAGTAAATTATCAAAGTGCAACTTAAATGTTTCAGTTTTTCATTATTTTCCCCCCCTAGGAGAAATTAAATTAGGGCAATACTTGTGAGTGTGCTGATTCACGAAGACCTTAGATGTATCAAGGATTTATTTTAACAAAATCTCTTTTAGTGAGAAGTTGCAGCAAGTTCGTTTCAACTCTGACAAATGTTGAGTTCTCAGTAAGTCCCAGAGAAGTGAGCTAGGATGAGAATAACCTGCTGAGGAGAGAGCAGTGAACTTACTAGGCAAAATGTGACTGGTGGGGGACGAGTAATTCACCTCCCAATTGAGCCAAAAGAAAGCAAGCTGTCTGTACTTGAGTGTTGAATATACCTGTGATGGATGGGGGTGACCAGAAGACCATTTTAAACCAACCATGCAAATTTGCTTTGGTCCTGGATTAGAGATCCGCAGAGAACCTGGGCCTAAAGGAAATCATGCTGTCAGTTTTAAAAAGCAATACAGATGGAAACTATTGCGCACAGAATCAATATACATAGCCCTGACTGGTCACAGGCAAAACTGTGGAGGAGACAAAGTTGGACGAAGTCTTCCCACAGAGACAGAGTCCATTAGACCAACATTGATGTCCTATCTGTTCATTACAACTTAGGCCACCTTGTTCACTTCACTTCTCTGAGCCTCAGTTTCCTAATCTGCAAATTAGGGGCAGCGCGAGATCTATAACCAATGCTTCACATTTTCTATCTGTGCATCCCCAGTATCAGGGGAGAAGGTGTGTGTGTCTCTGGAAGGACCAGAAAGTTAGCTGCAGAGCACCTGAAGCAAGCACTCACTTTCATTGTTTTATATGACGAACATGCTCACAAAAATGTGCACTGTCTGGCCCCAGTGATCTCTCCAGCCTGGTCCAACACCTCTCTTTTATCCCGTGTGCGTCAGGATCATTGACCTTCTTTCCATTTCTTGAGTATGTCCTAATCCCTACCTACTTCAAGGCCTTGGCTCATTATGTTCCCTCTGCACCCACCTCCCTGTCACTTCCACTCCCTGCCTTTTACATCCTTAGCTCTTCTCATCTTTCAGATAATGCTCCACTTGCCTTTGTTCTGGGCTTTGTAAGAACTCTGATGCTTTTGGGGCACATGGGTGGCTCAGTTGTTAAGCGTCTGCCTTCAGCTCAGGTCATGATCCCGGGGTCCTGGGATCAAGCCCCACATCGGGCTCCCTGCTCGTGGGAAGCCTGCTTCTCTCTCTCCCACCACCTCTGCTTGTGTTCCTTTTCTCGCTGTGTCTCTCTCTGTCAAATAAATAAATAAAATCTTTAAAAAAAAAAAACAAAACTCTGATGCTTTTCCCCCAGGGTCAGCTAGTTACTAGCAAACACCTACAACCAATATGACTGAGAAAGAAAGGGTGTTTCAGCAGATTCCTCTAATGCCCCTGTTGAATCATTACCCTATTTAAATAACAGACCTTCCTCAATCTGTTTTACTAAGAAGAGGCTAGATCTTTAGAGTAGATTCAGTTCAGCCAATAAGCACACAAGGATGGTGCTTACTGAAAAGAAATTTTTCTTTAGGTAGAGCTGACAAATGGGCCACTTCCTCTTAGATTTCAATTTTATAACTTACGGTTTGGGTGGCGTATGAGTCATGTTTGTAAAGGAATGACCTCAGCTGACTTACGGCTTTTTCTCTCTGTATATAAAAGTCAGAAAGCTTAGATCCTTGGAACATTATACAGATCATTATTCTAGGGTGAACCTTGTTTCATTCTGTGCCCTCCATCGCCCTAGAAAGAAAAGGGAAGTATTTTCACTATAGTGAAGGCAATCTTTGCCATCCACCAAGTTTTTTACGAGAGGAATTCTCTAAACAAAGATGAGGGCTCAGATGGGAAGGGGATAAAATAATAGACATATGTTCACTGAAGTTCTTCTACTTTCCCAATGATTTTCAGACTCATAAGAGCCGTTCTTTCAGGGCTAAAGCTTTTCAAGCCATTAGAATACATATGTTTTGGGGGAAAAAAGAAAAAATACGTATGTTTTGTTATAGGAGATATTGCGGTATAAGAGTTGTGTATCTCTGAATCGGACTTCTTGGGTTCAAATCTGATGATGTATGAGCTGGTTTTATTTAGCTTTTCTATGGCTGCATTTCCTCATCTGCAAAATAGGGTTATAGTAGAATCCATCTTAAAGGATTTTGTAAAATGACAGATTTGGACTAAACCAGTGGGTACTGTGCTTGGAATCCCTTGTATCCTACAAGAGTCTTCAAGGGGTGCTGATCAGGGCAAAAATGGGATTCAAGTCTAGGACGGAACATACAAGGACAAATAATAATAAAAGTAGAATTTTGTAGTGAAAGAGTTGAAAACTCTTAGGAACAAAAAAAGATGAAACCCCTTTCTTGCCTATTTATCTAACTTTATTTAGTCATTTATACCTTAGTCTCTTCCTAAGAGCTGCTTCTGAGAAAGGAAGACAACAATTTTGTTTTTATATAATGCTGTAGGAAACATCTGTGTATTTGACATTTTTCTTCTTTGTATGAATTTTTTTTCTAGTTTTTTAAAAGAAAATGATAAGTTATTTTAGTTTTTAAAAGTTGGGTATCCTCTTGTGTGAATAATATGTAATTATTAAAATGGTTATTATGAAGGCATAGCAAAATGAAATTTATATTTTAAAGATTCATTCAAAAATATTTGTTGAGATCTCACTCTGTTCTAGGCTCTGTGGATACAGACATGAAATGTAGCCCCTGATAGAGCAGTTTATGTAAAACGGAGGAGACAGTCAAGTAAATAGACACATTCCTGAGGAAGGTGATGGCTGAGAGCATTTTAAGGACAAAGTATGGTTTGCTAGGCCAATGGGTAGAGGAAGTCAGTTGGCAAGAAGGCATGAATCATGGAAGAGCATTGTCGTGTTTGGGAAAATATAGGTGGTTGGGCAACAGGGAGAAAGATGAGGAAAGAGAGGTGAGCAGATGAAATCATAAATGTGAGGATGCCGTGATAAGGAGTTATACTTTTACAGTGAAGGATCATAAAAAGCCATTGAAGGGTTTTCATTTAGGAAACTGTGAACTGATTTGCAGTTTTGAAAGCCCAGTCTAATAATAGTTTTAGGGAAGAAGAGGAATGGAGAGGTAGTGGAGTTATGGTATTCATAAGGTAATTGATGCAGGCCTGGCAAGGATGAGCAGAGGTCTCAGGTATCCTATATAATGTAGTGTTTTCTTCTCTTACCTAATGCAAAAAAAGTATCCCATTTTTGATAGGCTTATTCTTCAGCTATGCCATTGTTCTTCTAGCCACTCTGCAAAGGAAAGAAGGAAAATAATTATTTAAAAAGTATTTCTTAGAAATTAAGCACTGTGCCAATTGCTTTCACATATTAATAACATTGTGGAGTAGGCATTATTTCTAACCATTTCTAGCTGAAAAACCCCTGCATCACATTTTTTGTGAATATATTTCCTCCAGCATAAAGATTTTCTGAAAGCAGAAACAGCATTGATTTCAGAACTTTGGAATGTCATTAGAATAGCAATAATTCTGCCCAATATTATTCTTATATCCTGCCCTCCACTCCTCAAACTATTCATTTGTGGTATTCATCATATGTACCAGTTCATCCCGGTTTGGGGCATATGTTAGAATTACACTTCCTAGCTCCTTTTTGCTTGGGTGGGGCCATGTGAGTAGTTTGGGTAAATGAGGTTGAATGCAATTGAAACACATCACTTCAAAGCTGGATCATTTAATTGCCAGTGTGAGACACTCCAAGCTCTCTCTTCTCTTAGCCATGTTCCTCTGTTAGCCTGAATTCTGGACTGAGGATGCTGATGACCCCAGAGCAAAGGCGTAAGCTTATACATGGTGGACAGGTTGTAAGAGTGAGTAATAAGCCTTTGTTACTTGAATCTAGAGTTTCTCAACTTTGGCTCTGGGAACACTTTGAGTGATTCTTGATTCTAATATTGAGCAGTAATCCTGACCTCTACTCACTAGATGTCAGTAGCACCCCTCCCCCAGTTTTGACAACCCAAACTGTCCAACATTGTCAAATGTTCCCTATGGAGAAAATTGCTCCTGGTTGAGAACCACTGTTTTAAGCTGCTGAAATTTTTATTCATTAGTGCTGTATAATGTAGCTAAGATTGGCACATACCCCACACTCTTGTTTTCATCTTTACTCCTTCCCTTGCAATTCTCCATATATACTTTTGATCTGTAGAACATTGTATTTTATATCCTCACAATTTTTTTTAACTTTTTAATGTATTTAAAGCTATTCAGTTCAAATGCAATTAAAATTTGTCCTTTCATGGTCCCCACTCAACCTAGTCAAAATGATTTCTAATAATATATGTGTCCCTTGGTAACAGTTGTCATTAAAATAAGTAGGAAATTTTTTATCGTATCCCAGTTTAGTTTATTTACAATTCCAGGCTTGCTACCATGAACTGGTTCATTTTGGTTTAATTGGGCATATACATAAGGAAAACAAAACACTAAGGAGGAAGGTTCCTATTCTCAAAGAGTTTGCAGAGCATTTGGGCAGGTACTATGCATTCATAAGAAAATATTCAT
Organism: Leptonychotes weddellii; assembly: GCF_054177405.1. Lineage (NCBI taxonomy): Eukaryota > Metazoa > Chordata > Mammalia > Carnivora > Phocidae > Leptonychotes > Leptonychotes weddellii. The sequence goes on from NC_138382.1 coordinate 56,795,108, forward strand.
CATGTACTCTGTGCATTCTTTTACCATACATGTGAAGTGCTTATAATGGTGCCTGGCACATAGTATGTACTCAGTAAATGGTAGACATTAGTGTTATAAACAATACTATTTTTATACCATTTAAAAAATTTCCCTATGCCCTGTACTGCACAGTAGATTCTTCAAAAGCAAGAACCATATCTTACTCAACTCTGAATTCCCAATGCTTGGTACTTTGGTACCAGAAAGATATTTTAAAAAGTGTTGAATGAATGAGCATGAGTTAAAATCAAAGTGGAAATATACAATACATTTTACTTGGATTTAGAAGAGTGGGAGATACTTTTGGATAGAAGTATTCAGGGCTAATTTATGATGTTACATTCTTTAAGCCAAGGGTGAAGAATTTAGGAGAAGAAAACTTTGTACTTAGAGAGTAGTAATTTCCATACTAGATTATTTTGTCTGTTTCTTTTTGGGAATGAGTAGTACAAGTAATACCATGTGAGGTAAATGAAGCAAGTTTGGATCTGAAGACTCATATGGAGTCTTCCCCCTACTGCACACAATCCGTGTGGGAAAACATAATCTTTCAGAGCTATGGTTCCTCCATCTGTAGAAAGATAGTTAATAATAACTGCTCCCCATACATCATGGAAGTTTTAAAGGATCTTCACTATGTATATAAAACACTTAATTAAAACTCATTCACACAAAATATGTTATTGCTACCAGTTTACAAGCTAATGAGAAATTCCTGAAGATGAGGCAAATGTGAGCATCTGGAAATAGGTATGCAAAGACTTGATGGAAATGACTACTATTTCATATCCGAGCAACTAAGAATGAGATACCCAAATGAGAGAATAGATGGACAGGCTTAAAAGTAACAGGAAGCCATAGTCCACTTATTAATAGCAGTTAGTTAGAAGTACCTGGAATTAGACAACAGGACTGTGGTTCACTGCAGAATCCAACAGCCTTCCCATGATCAAGAAGCACAGAAGAAGAGGGGTTCTACTGTCCAGTTATGGTTTTCTTCCTGAGGCCATCTTGATTATGTGTTTGTTCCATGCCATTTTCTCAGCTGATATGAGGAAAAGATAGAATGGTTTGGGAACCTCTCAAATGGTTTATTAGAAAGGAAGGAAGAAATTATACAGTGAGAAAATGAGGAATGAGAAGGGATTGGCGAAGAATACCAAAATGTTGACAGACAGACACTTGAGCCTGAGAGGGGAAAAAATGAGATGGAGTCATAATCCCTATAGCTAGCCATTCAATATGTAGGAGGTTTTTTCCCACAAAAAGCAAGCCTTTTCCAAAGTGTTACTTAATACGCCATAGAAAATGAGTGGGATTCATAAGTATGAGTAAGATCAAGAGAATTTCAAGAGAAGGGGCAGACTTGGGTGGTTTTGTGTCATCCTGTGGCTTCTTTGGACTTTGTGTGTCCAATCAAGATATAGCCTATGGCTCCAGAGGGTTTTGACAAAGTCTGTCTGAGATGCCCCTCAAACCCCTGACCACCTTTCCCTCGTGCTCCCTTGTGTGATGAGAAATAACATGCTCCAATGATGAGAAGCTTGACCTCTGTCTCTAAATATTTGAAAGCCTTACATTTAGGATGGAAGAGGCTGGTTTTGATGGCTCCAGAGGAGAGAATGTGGGCCAAGCAGAGGTAGGTTTTTGCACAATATAAAGAGGATCTTTCTAAAAATGAAGGTGCCTGGAAAATGGAATGACTGGAAGTACTTGAGCAGCAAGTAGATAAATATCCACTTGGTGTGGTGAGGAACTGGCATATAAATCCTTTCCAATTCAACATTCCTATCACTTTAGTCCTATCTTCCACCCAGCATAGGCATTTTCTTTAGAAAATGGAGCCCTCCAGCCAAATTTTTTTGAGTACTTGTTAAGTGTGCACGCTCCTTGCTGTAGTTTGATCTTCTATAGGTGGCAATTCATTGATTTATAGAACAAATTTCCTGCACAGGGTAAAGGGAATGATTTCCAGAGTGCAGGTGGAAGAACCACATTTAACCAAAACAAATTAAAATGAAAGAACATTCTTCATTTTGAGAACTGAGAAAACTTCAAGTTCCAGCACTTAATGTTTCTATTGTATCTTTTGTTGAAGTTACATAAATGCATTGTTTTCTAATGAAGATGTTAATCAACATTTATTTAGCACTTTATAATTTGAAAAGTCTTCACATTTAGAAATTTTTATTTAGACTTCAGAAAAACTGCATTACCCCAGTTCATAGGGGAAGGACACTTAGAGAATAAAAGACAGTAAAAGTTGAATGTGCATCAATGTGCCGGAACTGCACTGAAGACTTTAGATCCATTACTGCTAAGTCTCATAGTACCTGTACAAAGTAGTTCTCATTCTCATTTGATTCCCAGGAAGCAGAGGCTGAGAGTAGTAATGTAGCCCAAGTGGTGAAGCAGGAGGTCTTAATAAATTGGGCTATCACCAACAGAATAGAGAGTCAGCTATTCAAATCAAAGAATCTAAGAAACAAGAGTTCAGGGCTTGTTCAATATTCAACAAACATGAGTTTAACCCTGTTTCTGGTCTCAGGGAGCTCATGGTCTGGGATGATCTGGAATATCTAGTGTAATGGCCACAGTAACCTCACCAGAAAAGTATGGAGATAGTAAAGATTTGCTAAAAGCACATAGTTACTAGGTAGCAAAGCTTGAATTTGTAGCAATTCTGTTGGAATTCAAAACTTCATACTCTTCCAAAGTCTGAAAACTTAGCCCAAAATATATCTCACTGAATTATATTGTCATACTTGATAGACTCTCTTTGCCTACAAAGGCTTTTCCCACCTTTTCCCACGCAACTCAAAACCCCACATTTTCAATTAAATAAAGTAATCCCTACTTAAAAAAACAAAAAACCAAACCCATAACAATTTCTGACCACTCTCCACATTCCATCTCATAATTTCTTTTTCTTCACCCACGCTGGGCTCCTGTCTCTTTCCCCTCCTCGTAGGGGAAGAAGCCATGTGCGTCCTTATCCCAACGTGAGCTTGCTCATAGGGTTCATGGCTTGCTAGTGGAATGGAGAGAACATTAGAACTAGTGCTTGGGCTGTGCTGCTGACTTCTGTCAGAAGGGGTGTACTGGACCACTTTCCCATGCAGGGCATTTTTCTTTCTTTCTTTTTTTTTTTCTTTTAAAGATTTTATTTATTTATTCATGAGAGACAGAGAGAGAGGCAGAGGGAGAAGCAGGCTCCCAAGGAGCAGGGAGCCCGATGTGGGACTCGATCCTTTTTTTTTTTTTCTTTTTAAGAGAATTTGCTCTATCTAATTTAACCATAATAACAGCTTTTGAGATAGATAGTATTATTATCTTTACCAGATAAATGATGAAACTGAAACTTGGTGAGCAAAGAAGAAAGATAGTCAGTGGCACACAGAAAGTGAGTGGTGGAGTCAGGATTTAGTCCCAAATCTGTTAGAACCCAGAGACCATGCTCTGAAGTATGGCACTCATTGTCTCCTTGGTTGCAATCCCTTTTCTGTAAAATGGAGTTGAATCCACCAGCTTTGTGTCCTTTCTAGTGGCATTTTCTTTTCAAACAAAACTATATGAGGAACCCAAATATATACAAAGAAAAAGCAGTTTTTAGTGTATTTTTTTAGTTCCAATATATTATTTATATATATTTGTATGTACACATGTATTTATTTAATGCATGCTTATTATTATTATAAAGGCACTAAAATATTTCTCACATAGAGAAGTTTTTTCGAAAGATAACAGTTTTTCAATGGATAAGCTTATTTTTCCATTAACAATTAGAGAAGATTGAAAGAGAAGCAATAGATACTTTTATTTCAAGATTGAATCACTAACATGATCTGATAGCTGCTTACTTTTGTGACTTGGTAAGTGTCTTGTTTGGGGACTGTTAATAAACTGGCTCCTATCTAGCTGGTTGAAATGTCTTTGGCAGGAAATACTTTTCAGATATATCTGATAACAATATAAGATGTCTCGGTGATTTCATTTAAAAAAAATCTCAGATGTCATAGCACACCTCCATGTGTCATTTTTCAAGGGTGTAAAAATCTAGTTTGTTTTTTATTCAGTAGAAATCTGAAGTTTCAGTTTCCTTGCTGACACCTTATTTGCAATTATAAGCCTGAAAATACCAGAATTCTGAAAAGCTGTTGTATTTTTGTTAGCTACTTAATAAATGGAATCTCTTCACTGACAAACACAATTTTTTCTCCTCTCTTAAAATCTTTGAAATAGTTGTACTAGTGCCTTGCCTTCAGTTCATCATATAAGTTTCCTGTAAAAAAGGCAATTCTGGAACATACTGCCAATATAATTACCAACAGCTCTGAAAGTTTGCCGTTTTAAGGCTGCAGCTTAATATAATCGATTATTTCTATGGCCTGATACAACACTATTTAGAAAGACATTTGCATGTTTCTAAGACGTTAACACCTAATATTTGACTATACAGTATTATTAAAGCTTCATTAGACAGCTGAACACATGGAGCCATTACTTCTATACTTTTCCCAGATACTACTTTCACATCATTTGTATAGACATTACTACAATTTGGCCAGTTTGAGATAATATATATATTTTTTAAATTTCTTCTGCATGAACCCTAGCATAGAAAAATAAGAAATATGTGGAGAGGCACATTATTAGTAATGAAGCTCATTAAAGAGTTCACAAACTGACCACTTGTCACTAACCCACCATGTATCTTGGGTGTTAAAAAATTTCACTTTTCTCTAAACATATCATCAGAAATTGGAAAGGGTGTATACATATTTTTATTTTTACAATAGTTTCCCCTCTTACATTTGAGTTAGATTTTTGTACAGTACTGGATTTAAGTACTTTCCCTCCATAGAACCTGATTCTGTCATGGGAGGCAGTGCGTGTTCATATCACTAACAGGCACTTTGTGTCAGATTTGGAAACATTAAAACTGTTGAATTAATATTGAAAAAAGCAAGTAGAAAGACCTATTGTTTTTTAAAAAACAATTGCTTATTGTTTTTTACTTAGGTAAGACTAACCTATCAGTGATGATAACACTATGTGGAGTAGTTGGTTGCATAGAACATACTGCAGACATGGGATGAATTTATGATCATAAACATGGATTCCTCCAGTTTTTCTATCCATCATTTAGTTTCTTGATTTTGAGTGAGTTCATGTGTTGTCAGCACTTGACTTCATTCCTTATGTTATTCTCAATGGGCTGGCATTAGTTGAAACATCAGTAAATGCTAATATGCCATATCTAATTTACCTTTTAATTCTTTTTTTCTTTCCTTCCCTTCCCCTTTCCTTTCCTTCCTCCCCCCCTCTTTTATCAGATATCTCCTTCTAGTTTTAAGGGTATTTTTTACACCTCCTGAAAAAAAAAAAAGAAAACATTTATAAATATAAAAATAAGACAGAATAACTCAATATTTTTTAGTTTACTTTATCAATAGAAATTCAAACCAGAAGTCCCCAAGATCTAAAATTAGCACTAAAACTATCACATAATAGTTTGACTCTATGCATTTTGTGCTCCCTTCTTACTGCACTATCGACTATTAATTGAAGATGGGAGCATGTGCCAAGCAGATGTAACAGAGTCCTGCCCTGCATGGGCATTATGTACATGAGCTGAGGTAGCAGGCTTGCTTTTGTTCAAATTTATGAGAATTGACATATTCAGTCTTGAATTTTTTAAAAAAGTTCAGTGCCGAGCTATAACTTTCCTGTCCAGTGACACATTTACCATAAGTCCTCTTCCCCCCATCTCTCTCTCTCTCACACACACACACACACACGCGCGCGTGCACGCGTGCACACACAAACACACACACTCCTACGTATTGGAAAAATGTTGGGATCTGCCTCAAAAGAAGTTAAAATGGTGAAACAGGTTTAAAGTTCCAATGACCTACAATGTGTTGAAATTTGAGTCTGTGCATTTTTTTTTTTAAAGATTTTTATTTATTTATTTGACAGAGATAGAGAGCACAAGTAGGCAGAGAGGCAGGCAGAGGGAGAGGGAGAAGCAGACTCTCCACTGAGCAGGGAGCCTGACGCGGGGCTCGATCCCAGGACCCTGGGATCATGACCTGAGCCGAAGGCAGACGCTTAACCGACTGAGCCACCCAGGTGCCCCGAGTCTGTGCATTTTTACTTGTAACACTTAAAATGCATTCAAAACAGATTTATTATACCTTAAAATATCTAGATTTGAGCATCTGTACAGAAATCCAGGGCTTCACAAAATAGAATTTGGAAACTTTGACATCCAATCGTTTCCAAGTTTCCTTTCAGCCCTAACTTTCTCTGGGGTGGTTTTTCTGTAATCATATTACTTTCTTGATTTTCTTTCTAGTTTCTAATTGCCTGTTTATTCTCTCATATCATTAGTCTCTTCTCCACTGCCTACTTTCTATCAGAGAACATACGCATTTGAAATGTGGCTAGTGTGACTGAGAAACTAATTTTAATTAATTTACATTCAAATGGCCACATTTTCCTAATATCTGTGTGTTGGACAGTGCACATGTGGACTATCTATGCTTCTATACGTTCATAATATAAAACAATAGAAGAAGAGATGCTGAAGCTCAACAGCAGTCCAAAATCAGGTATGGTGTTTCACCCTTTGGATTGACAAGAAACGTAGAGGTTGGCAATATGTTTTAGTGAGGGTGGAAGAAAATGAATTCCCTCAAACACTCTTGGTGGGAGAATAATGATAGGGTCTTTTTGAGTCCCTCTGGCAGTATCTGTCACCATTTAAACCATCCGTACCCTTTTCTCTACAATTCAAGTTCTGGGTATCTGACTTTAGAAATACTGGCACAGAGATGGACAAGTACGTTCATCACAACACCATTTGTATCATTGAAAAATGCAGAAATTGTTTACATGTGGGACCACATGGGTGATAGACTCCACAACTCCAGTGGGTGCCATTCACCTGTGACTCTTACGAATGGTGCCCTCTGGACCATATTCTTTGGAACCACTTCCTTGTCCCATGTCTCTATTGAAACTGAAAATATCAGAGATGGACCCCCCAAAAGAATGTAAAACTGGACTTTATTACACCAAGCCTACTTTTCTCATGTATATTGCCATGTGGCTCTTCACAGCATCATCTGAATTTTTGATGCATTGATCTGTATGTCTATTCCTGAGCCCATATCATATCCTGGAATTACCACAGTGTTATAGAGTATTTTCTTTGCTCTGGAATAACAGATGTAAATATAGATTATCTATTTTTAACAATTTTTTCTCAACCCACTTAAAAATCCTATACTCGTAGTCCCATTTAAAGAGTAATAACAGCATTTGGAATATTAGTAAGCCATTAAAAAGAATGAAATCTTGCAATTGGCAAGAAAATGGATGGAGCTAGAGGGTATAATTCTAAGTGAAATAAGTCAGTCAGAAACAGACAAATAGCATATTATTTCACTCATGTGAAATTTAAGAAACAAACAAACAAAGCAACAAACAACTAAACTCTTAACTATAGAGAACAAGCTGATGGTTACCAGAGGGGAGGTGGTGGGGGAAATGAGTGAAATGAAACAGGTGGAGAGTTTTAAGAGTACACTTTTCATGATGAGCACTGAGTAAAGTATAGAAGTGTTGAATCACTATATTGTTCACCTGAAACTAATATATAATATTGTATGTTAATTATACTGGGATTAAAATTTTAAAAACGGTTGGCCTGGTGGTGGGTATTGAGGAGGGCACGTTCTGCATGGAGCACTGGGTGTTGTGCACGAACAATGAATCATGGAACACTTCATCTAGAACTAATGATGTAATGTATGGGGATTAACATAAGAATAAAAAAAAATAAAAAATAAAAAAAAAATAAAAATAAAAATAAATAGTTACCTTTTAAAAATCAAAAAAAAAAAAAAAAAAAGTTACCAAAAAAAATGTGTTTATTAATAGCTTACTACAGGCCAGGTCCTCACAATAATCTTGTGAGTCACTTTAGATTGAGAACTGGTATCACAGAGAGAATAAATATTTGTTTTTATTGAGGTTCAGTTTATACGTGATGTTACATTAGTTTCAGGTATACAATGTAGCGATGCTACACGTTATGCTGTCCATGCTCATGGCAGGTGTAGCTACCATCTGTCACCATACAACGCTAAGAGGTTAAATAACTGGGCCAAAGTGACCTGGCTCGTATGACATTTTCTAGTCCCTCAACATCTATGTGTGTGCCTCCTATGTTGTTCATAATAGTGTTCATAGGAATCCATTCTTTCTTCCCTATTTTATCAATCTTTACAAAGAACACATTGAAAATTATTAGTATGATCTGCTTTAAAAATACATTTTATTTCTTTAAATCTTCAGTAATTCCTAGATCACATCTCTGTTGTGTTATTTTGCTGCGTAAGTTTTTTTTTTCTTTTTTTATTGAGGTATAATTGACATATGTTAGTTTCAAGTATACAGCATAATGATTGAATATCTGTACAAATTGCAAAATGATCACCACAGTAAGTCTAGTTTACAGCTGTCCCCATACATAGTTACAATTTTTTTTTCTTGGGATGAGGACTTTAAAGATCTACTCCCTTAGCAACGTTCAAATATGCCATACAGTATTATTAACTATAGTCACCATGCTGTCCATCACATCCCCATGACTTATTTATTTTATAACTGGAAGTTTGTACCTTTTGATCCACTTCATCCATTTCTCCTACCTGCCCCCACTCTACCTCTGCTGATCAGCAATGTGTTTTTTTTATCTGTAAGCTTTTGTTTGTTTTAGATTCCACATATAAGTGAGATCATCTTATTTGTCTTTCTGTGTCTGACTTATTTCAATTGACTTATTATCTTCAAGGTCTACACATGTCACAAATGACAAGATTTCCTTCCCTTTATGGCTGAATAGTATTACATTGTGTGTGTATATATACACACACACACACATATATATACAATGTGTATATATATATATATATATATATGCATAGATACACCACATCTTCTTTATTCATTCATCCATCAATAGACACTTAAGTTGTTTCCACATCTTGGCTATTATAAATAATGCTGCTGTGAACATGAGGGTGCATATATCTTTTTGAATTAGTATTTTTATTTTCTTCAGATAAATACCCAGAAGTGAAATTGCTGAATCATATGGTGGTCCTATTTTTAATTTTTTAAGGAACCTCCATACCGTTTTCCATAGTGGCTATACCAATTTACATTCCCACCAACAATGCACAAGTGTTTCCTTTTCTCTACATCCTTGCCTACGCTTGTTATTTCTTATCTTTAAGATTATCAAGTGAAGGTCTGGGTTATTTATTTTTAGTCTACCTCTTATAAAGAGTTTTATGCCTTTGGATTTCCTTATGAATACCACTTTGGCTTATATGTTTGTGTTTTTTGAATGAAAACATAAAAAATATTTATTTTTTTGGCTTTTGTGTTTGGCTTTCTTTTTCCATTTCTGAATCATTTGTATGTTTAAAACTGTTTTTTGAGTATAACTGACACACAATATTACATTTAGTTTAAAGAGTACAATGTGGTGATTCAACTTCTCTATATGTTATGCTGTGCTCACCACAAGTATGGCTACCATGTGTCACCATTGTATGTTTAATTTTGATGACTTCTTTAATAGCATTATATGAAGAGACATTCTAGACTTCCAAATGAGTAGATTATTTTATATTCTTTGTTTTTGGAGTGTGTGGCAGAAAAAATGCCATAGATTCACTCAACCCTGTCTCAGCTCTCCTTTATTCTGAGCAGATGGGAGCCTGCACTCCACAATCCTCGCAGTTAGGCAGGACCACGTGACTAATTACAGCCAATGAAATGTGCACAGGAGTTACATGTGACACGCCCAGGCTGAGGCCGTGAAAAGCCCGATTTCGTTGCACAGTTCTTCTTGCCCTCTTGAGTGATGAAGGTGGAAGCCTTTGCTGAGATGGCTGAATCATAGGATGAAAGGATCTTTAGTGGTGAGAAAGAGAAGTAACCTATGATGGATTTTGTGTAAGTAAGAAATATACTTTTGTTGGGGCACCTGGGTGGCTCAGTCCTTAAGCGTCTGCCTTCGGCTCAGGTCATGATCCCAGGGTCCTGGGATCGAGCCCCGCATCGGGCTTCCTGCTCGTGGGAAGCCTCCTTCTCCCTCTCCCACTCCCCCAGCTTGTGTTCCCTCTCTCGCTGTGTCTCTCTCTAAAAAATATTAAAAAAAAAAAAGAAATATACTTTTGTTGTTTGGGGCCATTGAGGTTTTGGGGTTTCTACCTCAGCGTAGACCTGGCTTAACCTGATGAAAACAAACTATTATTTTTGCTTCCATCAACATCCTCATAACCATCAGTACAGCTTCCTGCTAGTTAACTTGCATATGGTAGCAACATAGTCAAACAAAAATGTTCTGTATTGGGGAAATGTAACAGAAACTTCTCAGTACTATCGGTTTGCTGCAGTGGCTGTCCTCGTGTTCTTAGTCCTCTGTATGCAGATAGAGTGTCTTCCATTCGCTCATTCATTTACCTTTCCCAGGCCCCTGTTCCATACAGGATTTTATGCTGAGCTCTCGTAATACCCTCCCTGAAAAAGCACATACAAGGGGAGAAAAATGACAAGTTTTCCTGAAAGTTTGAAATAAGGATGACTGGAAATCTTTAGGCCTTTGATTCCCAAAATCGCCACATCGCCCATCTTCCTCACTTCCCCCATGATCATGGCTCATTACTGAATTTTTCTTGTTTTGATCATTTTCCTAATTATCTTGTGTTTTGTGGGTTTCATTTTTAGATAGCAGCCTGACTGCCGCTTCTGATCTGTGCAGTTTTTGCACATGCTATTGTTTGCAGACACATTTTGGCTAGGACTTCATCTGATGAGCCATTTGTTAGTTCTGATTGAGTAGGTCACTTGTGGGCTCAATTAACCACTTGCCCTTCATCTGATGGTGCAAGTGGCCAATTGCACCTGCAATTAGCTAATTAAGGGTTTGGTCATTTCCATGGGCAATTTTGCCTTTATCTAATTGTGGGGCTGTGTAAGATTCCTTTCATCATGTGAGCATCTACCAGCCAGTGTAGGCAGAAGATGACTCTTGATGATGGTACGGTTGCAAAAAAGGGAAATTAAAAATTTTTTGTTTTGTTTTTAATTTCCTCATATGGGTTTTTTTTTTTCAATTTTTAAAATTGTGGTAAAATACATATAAAATTTATCATCTTATCTATTTTGAAGTGTACAGTTCAATGGTATTAAATACATTCATGATGTTGTGCAACTATCACCACCGTCCATGTCCGTAACTCTTTCATCTTGTAAAACTGAAACTCTGCCATTTTAATGCTTTTAAAGCTTTCCATTCCCCACCTCCCCCCAGACCCTGACAACCACCATTCTACTTTCTGTCCCTATGATTTTGACGACTCTAAGCATCTCATATAAGTGGAATCGTATAGTATTTGTCTCTTTGTGACGGGCTTAGGAAATTTTGAAATTTTATTCTCTAATACAGTTATCCAAGGTAAGCAAAATTCACAGATTAAAAACCTGGAACTTGCTCTGTGCAAATTAAAAAGATCTCTATGTAGATGTTTTAAAAATATTTTGCTTAATGGGTATGTAGCTAGCTAACATCTTGTCTCACGTTACAAGCTTAGAGAATTCCTGGAGAGAGAGAGAGCGGAAGTGAGCGCATGCGTGTCCTTGCACGTGTTAAGGGTTTATGTACGTGAACTCATTTCAAGAATTTGCATCCCTGGTCTGAAAGAACTGAAGGTGCAACAGAAGCTAGATCAGGCTCTCAACAGAGAAATCATAGAGAAAAAGAGGGCTCTGAATTCAGGAAGAGAAGGGGGGGATTTATCACTTCCATCCTTTTGATAAATGTTTTACGAATGGCTTTTCATGGGTTGAATAGTTCATTTAAGAACCAGGAAGCAGAACTGGAAGATTTTTTTTTTTTTTTAAATGCCAGGACAAAAGAACTGCAAACATCTCAGAACCCCTCTTCTATCTGTAATACTAACTGAAAACAGTTGAGTTCTTCCCTTCTAGAAAGTGACCAGTACATAGGCAACAAGCAGAGAAAGCACTTATTGTCCAGATTTTTCATTGTATATAATCTGTTGGAATCATAGCCACACAGTCAATTTCTATGGCCCATCTGTCAGGACATTGAAATTGCTTTATTATACAGAACCCGCTCACAGATTCCATGGACTCAGTAAGGAATATTTACCGAGTGTCATCTGAGATCTCAGAGGTTCCATAAAACACTTAATTAACATACAAAAGCCACTTCAGCTAAGCCTATCCCTACTTTCTGAATATCAGTTACTGATTTGATTACTCCTGAGGCTCAGGTCAGCATGGGGAGAAATTGCAGAAGCTGTAGAGCAAGCTGGAGGCAAAGCAAAGTGGGCAGCTTCTGACAGCCGCTATTTTCTCCCTGGGGGGTAAAAGCTGGTGACATAGCTCCACCAAAGAATCACAGAAAAAAAGGTCTGTAGAACTTCTTTTGTTTGTTCTTCATCTTTTTGTTTTATTTGTAATAAGCAACAATGCTGCCATTGCATTGCTCATTAGTTGTACCTGTCATCTTATCTCACTTGCTTAGCTTGTCTTCACTGCTTACAAGCTCTGTGACCTTAGGCAAGTTACTTAACCTCTCTGGACTTCAGGTTCCCTTCTTTTTAAAGGGAAGATAAAAGCTCCTTCATGGAGTTACTGTGATGATAAAGATAATAGTTTTTCCAGCACTGTCAGCCTGTGGCGCACTAGAGACTAGCCCCTTAGGATCAAAGATCATTGCTCACAACATTGCTCAGCATGTAACGGAGTTATTTGCGCAGAGTGGGTGCTGGACGCGTAATTGTCGATTGATCAGGGTAAATACTAATGGGGATACATCAGCAGTAGTAATGCTGGTTCTGTAGTGTTGGGCCTCTCGTGTGCCCATGACCTCATCTCCATGTAGTTACTTTACAAGTGTTGATAGCAGTTTCCAAGAGTACTCCTTCCTAGTGCCATATTTGCTGCCCTGTCTCTAGCAGGGCATGTGCTCAGGGCCACTAGCAACAGGAAAACAACTCCTAGAACCAAACAGGGCCTGGGGCCTATGAGACATTGTAGGGCAGATAGAGAAGAAGGCCCCTCTCCCTGCTTGGTGTCACATTCTATTATAGGGGTCCCCTTGCAGGACTGCGTGAGACTCGATGTTTCATAAACCTTTATGAAGGCAGTTCATTAGGGGTTTCCTTTAGCCTCCTTGTTCCATAGGACTCGGATATAATGAATCCTGTGGGGGCTGTGGTTGGAGATAAATCCAACGGCCACCACACCAGTCCCAGAGTGATAGTGCCCTCCATTGGGCTGCTCCTTCTTCCGTTCTTCCCTGAGGCTTCTGCAGGGAAACTCCTCATGCCTTTGTATAAAAAGGCATCTGGCTGGCCTGCCCCATATTTGTCAGACGTATCTGGACATGTCTGAATGCACATTTAGGCTCATGCTGAGACCCATGTTATATATTTATAAAGCTCTTATAGTGTTTGGTGCACAGTAGAAACTTTTAAAATGTAGATATCTTTCCTTGTCCTGAAACCACATCATATGTTGGGATCATGGAAGTTTTTTCAGATTTTCAAGTTATTTCTTTCTCTCAGATATAAGGGAATTCTCAAGCTAAAGTTTTTTTGTTTTTTTTTTTAACTACGGTGTTTTGAATCATGGTGAAGGGGTTAGATTTTCATGCTTAATTGCCCTAGTTACTAGTTCTGAGAAGGCTTACAATAGGCTTGAACCTAAGAGAGGATTGTTTAAAAATATTTCTTCTTGAAGATGAAATTGGCCCTTAATTGTTCTCAAAATGTCATGTTATGTCTCAAACAAGATGACTTCAGAGAAACTTCAGAGTTTCACTCGTTTTGGCTAAGTTTGACTGAGGTAATAAATGACGGTTTCACGTGTCCATCATGGGTTGGCTGGGACTCCATGTCTACATCACACCAGGACCCAGGACGATGGAGCAGCCCCTGTCTGGCACCTGCCAAACAATTAGAGTCATCCTGTAGTTGATTGGGAGCCATTGAGTGTTTTAAAGCAGGAGAATAACATTGTTAAGTCTGAGCTTGAAATGATCACTCTTATGCTGGGATGGAAAGAACATGCATAGAACGAATCTGGTAGGAGTGGAACCCATTATAAGGCATGCACCAAGTGTTGTGGACAGGGTGTGTAGTAATGGTATCTGCTGAAGGTTGTCTGTGGCACGATGGAGGAACCAGGCTGCGGGCAGGGAGAGGAAAGAATTCGCACCCTTACTCCCAGACGGTCCATTAAAGAGAGAAGAGGCAGTCCAGCTTAGTGACCAGTTGCCGTAGAGACAGGCTAACTCCTGGACTGCACGGTGAATGCAGAGCACAACACAAAACCCAACAAGACTTCTGGCTTGTGTAAAATGACCCACCACCCCCGAAATATTTTTGGGTTCTTGGAGAGAGAGAACTGTGGCCAGCCGGGGGCCTGCAGCAACCGTTCAGCATCTTGGCAAATGAATTTTTGTCGTCTTGCACCTGTCAGTGTCCCAGTAATGTCCTGCTAATCTCTCAGTCTCATTTGTCCCGGGGCTTGCTTTCCATCGGATGCAACAACTGGCAGCTCAGGCCATTAGGATGGAGAGGCATCCTCTTCGAAATACATACAGGGCTTCATTTTCAGGAAGCTCCCCGGGTCATCTCCTTAGGTTATATTTTTGGCTTTGCCAGCCATCTCATTGAGGCCACCATTTGTAGGTATATTCATTGAAATTTTAAGAGCAAGTCTATGCCTGAGGAGGAAGGGAGCTGAGGGGCCTTAGGTATTTAAATGGGCTCTTTGTAATCTCTCTTTCTCTGTGGTTCACTGAGCAAGCTAGCCTTGAAGCACAGCATTGATCATTCTCCTCACAGCCTCCAGGAGAAGAATGAGCAAGCTGTGAGAGATTTATCTTCAGGCCGGACCCTCCTCCAGCTGTGAGTGACACAGTCAAAGAAAGGCTGTCAGTGCTTCCCCCAAGGTGGGGCAGGGGGTGGGAAGACATAGCCTCCATCAGAAAGTGCCAGAGGTGAGAGAGCCCTCTTGGCTGCCAAACCCCTTCCCCAAAAAAACAAACTGAAGGGGGCCTTGAATAGAAGGGGATCTCGGGATGGGCAGAGCAGGAAGCACCATCCAGATAATTGACTGTGGTTCTCCCCTTTCGGTTCTGGGAGCCAGGCGGCAGCCACATCTGCGAGCCTTCAGCTCAGCTCAACATGTCTCTGGTGAGGAGACTTCTCAGATTTCAGGAGCCCTGCAAGGCTTTGGAATGCCTGCCAGTGAGGAATTTGAACATCAAAAGGTTCAAAGGTGGTTGGAAAATCCAATCCTCAAATTGTCGGAAGCAAAACATGTCTTCTCTGTCCTATTTTTATGACTTTAATAGTGACAACCGGTGGTACTAAGAATCCAGGGGAGTCTCAACATTTACCTAGTGGATGCTTTCTTTTAAGGAAATCAACACTGCAGCATTATCTTAATTTTTACAAGCTGGGGAAGGAGGAAAAGTAGTTATTTTATTTGGAGACCCAGAGCAGTTTTTTTTGTGATATTCATAATGGAAATTGTAAATCTGGGGAGTCAAGTTTCAAGTGTGGGTCTCTTTGCATTTGACATGTTTTTATTTTGGGTCCAAGTGAAGTATATTTTTAAATAGGCAGGACAACACTTCCTGCCTTCAGTCAGAGATAATACCAGACTGAGGTAATATTCTGAGACAGCAAGTTGCATTTCAACTTAAGATAAATATGCCTCCAGTAAAATTTCACTCATTGTGGCTTTAAAACATGTCATGTCCAAGGTCAATTAATTGTACTTGCAACTTAAAGCCAATCAGGAGGACGAGCTAACATCAAGGGGTTTTTTTTGTTTTTTTCAAAATGAAAATTTATCCTCAGTTAGTGTTTTTTTTCCCCCTATGTTGTCTCTAAAAAAAATGCATGCATTATTCAAAAATTAGAAAGAAAAGAAAGAATGGATTAGCAGTGGAACATGACAGTGTACCAAGACACTTAAAATAAGTTTTTCCTAAATGGAAATGTTTCAACTGAAGAAGCTTTCCATAGCACCTGGGACCTTGAAATTTAATCTGAGAGTCTGCTTTGAATAAAATGAGCCTCCTGAATGAGCAGACCTCAGACTAATGCACCTCACTCAACACATTTTTGAGAACCTTTTGGAAAGATATATAAGAAAACAAGGTATAGAGGCTGGCCTCAAGGAGGTTACAGCCCAAGGGGCTTTGATTTTAAGGTGGATAACTGTGCTTCCTTTTCTCAGCTTCCTCTGACCCTCAGTTTGATCATTTATAACATTGGAATGAAAACATCTCTTATCTTCCTCCCTGGGTACTTTGAGAATTGGGGGAGGGGGGGAGGAAAGAAGAGAAAGAGGAGGGGGTGTTGGGAAGAATTTTGAATAATTTTGAATTATTAAAGGGTTCTCTGTGGTCGTTGATAGTTGCATCCTACTTTTAAAACCGGACAAGGGAGTCTTTTTGTGAGGTAGCCAGTGTAGTACTCTTATGAGAAATGCCCCTTGTATTATTCCTTTTCTGTGGTTGCCTAGAAACAATGATAATCTGATTTTCCTGGCCCTCACTCTTTTGTCTTCTCCTCTGCCTTTTGGGGGCCTGATTCAAAACTGCCGTAGCTGAAGATGTGTCTGTGGTCTATGTGGCACTTTGGGTATGAGCATCCTCTATGTGCCGACTTTGAGCTAGGCATTTTCATATTCATCATCTCATTTAATCCTCTCACAAACCCTATGAAGTAATACTGCTCTCATTTGATGTTAAAGGAAACCGAGAAGTTAAGGAATTGTTCCAAGATCAAGATCATAAGCTAATACAGAGTGGGGTTGGATTTCAAATTGTCTGCTTTGGTTTTGATTTTCTTCAAGTAGACATGAAAGCATGTTCCGGTCCTGGGTTCTTCCTGTGAATCTCTGAGCCTCTCACCTGTTCTTATTCCTTGACCTATTTAATAATGTATGTCTGTTGCCCAATCTCAAACCAGGCTCTGGGATACTTGTGGGGTGTGACTAAAGGGTCAGGTGACTTGAGTTCAAGTCTTAACTCTAGCACTTACTAAGCTGAGCCCTCCTTTTCTCATTTTCAAAATGGTGGTAATCACATGGATCTCTTTTGAGGATTTATTAAGAGAATGTATGTTAGAATGCAGTCAGAGCACCTGCCCTATGTTAGTAGGTACCCAGAAATCTCCATTTGAATCTGAATTTTGATTCCAGTCTCTTTTGATATTGGTCCAGAACTAGTTGTGTCCTGTGAACTGAAGGTTGTTTTGTGACATGTTTGGCGTCATGGACTCCTAGCTTCCCCAGGGCTTCATATGTAGACACGTCTGCTAGAAGATGGTGTAGCTTCAAATAAAATGCTTCACTGAAAAATACCTTAGAGTTCATCTAGTTCAGTAGTTTTCCCAATTGTTTTTATTACTGGATTCCTATTTTTAAAACAAATCTGAAAAAGAATCAAATTATGCAAAACTGACAAAAGAAGTTTCTCTACATGGAGAGATGCAAGGAAGCCCAGAGCTGGTCAGCTCAGATGCTCATCACAAAGCTTCCCCCTCCAAAACTCTGAGGTTTTTCAGAGCAGTGTTTGAAAAGCACTGATACATCTAACAATCTTACTCTATAGATGAGGCCCAGGAAGAGTTACTTACTAGAAATAATCCAACCAAAATCAAGGCATCATCTGTAACAGCTTGGCTTGATCTTATATTCAACTGTAGAGCAAGGTGATAGAAAAATTGATGTGTTCTATTTCTCTTCATAAGGGATTTAAAAATCTTTTTTCCTTTCTCTATCTTTCTTGGAGATTATATAATAATGACTGTTTGCCTAGGCCACAGAAGAGAAAAAAGCGGAATATCTGAAAAAGATGTTTGTAATTCATCTTTAAGAAAAAACAGTTACTCAGTATGTATCAAGAACCTGAAAAATTTTCATGGCTTTTGACGCAGTAACTTCTCTTCTGGAAATTTATATAAAGACACTAATTTTAAATACAAAAAGTGATTTATGCACAAATGTTTATCACCATGTTATTTATATTAGAATAAAAACTGTAAACCACCTGTATAGTAAACATTAGGTAGAATGGTTGAGTAATAATAGCCCTTTAGCTCAGTAGAATATTATATAGCAATTAAAATTGATTTTATATATGAAATATGGATAAAATTAACAAATATGTTCAAGATCTATATACTGAGGGGAACCTGGGTGGCTCAGTCAGTTAGGTGGGAGACTCTTGGTTTGGGCTCAGGTCATGACTCATGGGTCATGGGATCAAGCCCTGCATCATCAGGCTCCGTGCTCAGTGGGAAGTCTGCTTAAAGATTCTCTCCCTGTGCCCCTACCCTGCTCGTGATTGCACGTGCGTGCGCTCTCTCTCTCTCAAATAAATCTTTAAAAAAAGAAAGATCTATATACTGAGACCTACAAAACATTGCTGAGATCAATTAAATAACAAAATCAAGGAGAGATCTAACATCTTGGTATCAGAAGATTCAATATTATTATTGTTATGTAAATTTCTCAAAGTTGGTCAGTAGAGTTGATGAAATCCCAATCAAAATCCTGGCAGACTTAAAAAAAAATAAATTAGTACTATGATTGATTTAAAATTTACATGGAAATGCAGAAAACAGAATAGCCAAAGCAATTTGAAAGAAGTTGGAGGGGTTACACTAGCTGATTTCAAGACTTCTTATAAAACTACAGCCATCAAGACAGTATGTTAACATAAGAATAGACATATAGTAGTGACACCACAATAGTAGCTGCAAAATTAAAGAACAGAAGAAACAGATTTTTATTCAGCAAAACTGGATTTTGAAAACATTTTTAAAAAACTATTACTGAGAAAAATGTTTCAGAGTCCTGTATAAACCAGATTCTTACGAATCATGATTACAAATGTGTCCTCTTGAGTCAGTCTGAGATCTTAATGGATTTTGGTCTTGTCTTTAGAAACCCAAATAGCTTAGGGACATCCAAAAGTTGAGAAACAAGATCCCTCTGTATTGCAAAGATAGGATCAAATAAGCAAGTTTGTTTCCCCAGGAAAGTCACATTTCACATTATATCTCATCTCAGGGTGATTTATTCAAATCCTCCCAATCCAAGGTCTCTTGCTTACTGCACATAGGAACAAACACTGTACAGTTTTACAGAAGAGCAAAATGAAAATGTTATTAAGGGAGATGTGTGTGTGTGTGTTTAATTTTAAGTAGTCCATTTAAAGTTTTAAAGTTTTTGGTATGTAAAAATCTCAGCAGCATAGCAAACTGTAATCTTTGGGCTATATAACTACCTAGGGTTAACATCAAGCATATTTTTTCAAAACGTCTTCTAATTCCAGGTTTGCAGTTCAACTGAAAAAAAAAAAAAGCCACCTAAGAACATTTATGACTTAAAAAGTTTTCTTTTCTTGAAATAAAAACTACTGCTGGAGACCTCTCCTCCCATATCTTATCAGCTCAACTACCTAGTGTGATTTGAATCACCCAAACCTTACTTTAAAAAAAAAAAAGAGAGAGAGAAAAGAAAAACCTTTGGTAAAGTAGGTTCCTTTGATCCTTTTCTGCTACTTATGAAAACTCACACTGTATGTTTAACACATTCCCAACAAGCCAGGATAATGAAGCACATGGGACACTGAGACTTAATTCCATGTATGTTTCTTTATTAAAAAACAAAAAAAATGCTCTGTGGGCTGAGGGAAGAATGGAGTAGACTAGGTAGGAGCGAACAGTAAGAAGCGGTTGTGATTGCCGAGCTGGGAGATATCATTAAAAAGCAAACTGGGGAGCTCCAGTTTTGGATCTGAGGAGATTATTGATTCAAATCCTTTAAGGCATTCTTCAAAGGACTTCTTAAAAAGTTGTATTGTCTGAGGAGTTTGGGGTGAGTGGGAGTGTGTGAGTGTGTGTGTGTGTGTTATACAAGGGGGAGATTAGTGGTTGGGAGGGCCGTGCCTACATGAGGTACTGGGTGATGAGTTGTATGCATGGATTGTGATGATCTTTAGAGTTGGTCTGAGTAAATACAGGTAATTGCATAACAGGTTTTCTGGGTACTGACGTGCATTTTTGGTTCCTTGAATATTCAGCTTCTGTAGCTATAACCAAGGCCCTCCATGAGTTGGACTTTCTTCTCCTCCTTCAGCTCCTCAGAGTGCTGGAGCTTAGTGCCATCAGATCACACTGTCTGGGTTCAAACACAGGCTGACTTACCAGCCATGTGACGCTGGGTACCTTAGTGAACCATGCCAAGTCCCAGTTTCCTCATAAGTAAAATAAGAATCATAATATCTACATCATAGTGTTGCTGGATTAAATTAGATTGTTACACGTGTTAAACGTTCAGTATGGGTCAGCTCTACAACTCACAGACATTTTAATTTGGTCGATATTCTTTGAAAGCTTTCTGTGTGCTAGGTATACACCGTTCTTCCAATCTGAACATCAGGTGCTGTATTAGTTTGGTGGGGCTGCTGTAACAAAATGACACACAGACTGAGTGGCTTAAGCAACAGATATATTTACTTATTTTCTCACAGTTCTGGAGGCCGGCAATCCAAGATCCAGGGCGCTGGCAGGGTTGATGATTTCTCCTGAGGGCTCTCTCTCTCTCTGACTTGCAGATGGCCCCATTGTCACTGTGTCCTCACATGTCCCTTTCTCTGTGCCAAGTATCCAGGGCATCTCTTCGTCTTCTAAGGACACAGGGATCATTTCTATAGTTTGTTACTAAGGACACCAGTCCTATTGAATTAGGTCCCTCCCCAATGGTCTCATTTTCAATTAGCAATAATCGTGCCTTGGATAAACCTCAATGACTACGATACTGCCACTGTGCAAAGCTCCCAATGGTCTCATTTTAATTCATTTCCTTCTTTAAAGATCTTATTTCAAAATATGCTTACATTCTGAGATATTGGGGGTTGGGCTTTCCACGTATGAATTTAGGGAGACACATTTCAGCCCATTATAGGTACTAAGTCAGAACTCTGCTTTTTCAAACGAAGAATTATGAGGACCTAGAATACTTTCTTCTACTTTTCCACTTGGTGATCTCTCCCTTATATTCAGCCCTGCTTAAATAGTTTTTCCTCTACAGAGTTCCTGTTGAATTCACATACACAGCTAGACATAATTTCTTAGATATAATCTGTTGTAAAAGTTAGTATACCACAATCCACCCCATGTAATACATATATATGTGTACACACACGATATGTGTGTGTATGTATATACATATATGGAGAGAGAAAGAAATGGGTTTTTAATAGTCCATATACCCAGTTAGAATGGAAGCTCCATGGGGAAAATGGCTATTTTGATCACTACTGCATCTCCAGAGCCTAGAACAGTGGCTTGACACAGTAAGTGCTGTCTCTTATTCTTATTAGCTCAGAGGTCAGAAGCCCCCTCCTAAATGCTCAATAGCTTCTTAAATAAGCAAGGAATATGTCAGCTTTATCTTCCTACTCTTCATAACTTAGTAAATTCACTGAACAAAATTATGAAGGTTTTCACAGGCTGACATTCAGGTCTTCGAAATTATTTGTGTGGACTATAATCAGAGAAGTGAACATGCTTGTTATGATCCAGAAGGAAGGATATATACATAGATCCTTTTGATTATGAAACCATGATTAATGAAAAGAAAGGTTTCTGAGTAAAAATATTGAGCAGAGTTTGGGACCAATTGCTAACAGTGTATTTCTCTCTTTGAGAGTTTCTTTTCTGCACACAAACTTGGTTTGATGGTTTTGACTGACTTGACCATGCCTTGAGGCAAAGAAATATGATAACTACGTACCTAGGGGTGGATTAAGACCAAATAAAGGGCCATCACAGGGCTCTATCCAATTCTGGCTCTCCACAACTCCCTCTGGGTCAATCCTATAGCTTACACCTGTCCAAGGCAGCAGAAACCTAGACTGTCACATCTGTCAGTGGCTGCCCAAATAATTAAAGCCATCTGTGCCCAGCGTCCCAACACGTCTCTGAATCAGTACGCAGCTCCATAATTTTGCCAACAAGAAATAGCTCCAGAACCATTATGGTTAAATAATTTTTTAAATGAAAGGAAAAGAAACTAAAAAGATAAATTCTCTTTGATCCCTCTTGACCACATCGACAAAAGGTCCCATTAAATACAGCAGCTGAGATGTTAGGAAAGTCTTCAAGATGGAGATTCTAAATCTCCAAATTGAGTTAGAGGTCAGTGCATGTATATGCCTGAATTGTTTTGTTCACAGGGAATCCAACCTACCTGCTCTCTTTGTGCATCTAGTGATGAATGTGTTGACTGATTGGAATGCAGCCAAATGCTATTTCATGTTGAGTCTTCTCCTCGGGGTATTATGAGGCCGCGCAGGGCAGTGTGAGACAGAACAATGCATGGTTAAGAGCTCAGGCTCTCAAGTCAAACACAACCAAGTGGGAGTCCAAGCCTTGTCACTCTCTTGACCTTGGGCAAATTACTTGGCCTCGCTACATCTGTTTCTTCATCTGTAAAATGGAAATGATAATAATACCTACTTCATTAGTTATAGTGAAAATTACATGAAAAAATGCATGTTATACACTTAGCAGACCCCTTGGCACATGGTTGGCATGCAATAAATGTTAGTTACTATGGTTTTTGTTACTGTGGTTGTGAAGACTCCCAGGTCACACAGCCCCCGGCTTTCAGTAGACTTACAAGGGATGACTGGAAACGGGCTCCCAATTCTATTTCACATTCAATAGAATTGCTGTATTATTCCATTGGACTTGCTAACTGATAAAGTCTCTGGGATGAGATGATAGAAGTAACTCGGAAGCACCTACCTTTGATTAATCAATTAGGAAACAAATATATAAGACACTTTCTATCTGCTAGCTGCATTAGGTACATTTTCTCTCCAACTATTGTTTATCCTCAGGGGAACCCTATGAGGTAGCTGTTTGTGAATGTCTCCCCTCTTCCGTAGGTTAGCTTGCTGGCTTTTCAGTGGCCACACACCTCTAATACCATCAAAGCAGTGACTATATTGTGTTAATATGTTTTTTTTTGCCCAGAACTCTTTGGTTGGTTAATCTCTCTTTACCCATTCTACAATAATCCAATTCAATCCCTTCGGTTTGAGTAGGACTGAGTCCATCATTCCTGGGGCTAAAAGGAGGTAATAAAGATTCAGGACTAGATATAGAGATTGCCGTGGTATGGCCAACTTATTTCTCAGAGATTCACATTGAGGGAAAGAGGGTCTCTTTTTTTCTTGAGATTGCAAGAAGTATATTCATGGAAACTTGAGAACTTGAAAGTTATATATATTTACCACTTGCCTAGAGCATACTTAAAAATAAAGACAACACAGGGGCGCCTGAGTGGCTCAATCGTTGGGCGTCTGCCTTCGGCTCGGGTCATGATCCTGGGGTCCTGGGATTGGGCCCCGCATCGGGCTCCCTGCTCGGCGGGAAGCCTGCTACTCCCTCTCCCACTCCTCCTGCTTGTGTTCCCTCTCCACTATCTCTCTCTGTCAAATAAATAAATAATAATAATAATAAAAATCTTAAAAAAAAAATAAAGACAACACAGAAAAGGAGAGAAAAAGAGAGATTGAGATTTAATAACGTCTTTGAAACCCCTGGATGCAGATGTGCCTGAAACTAGTTATGTAAGGCAATAAATTCTCATTGTCTTGGGCTAGTTTAAGTTGAAATCCTAATACAGTTCTAGCTAACAGTTGGTTCTGTGGAATCCCATGCTGCTTTATAACACTGTGTAAGAATATTATGTTTGAACAAAGGATATTTCCTTTTTGTGCAAATGGCTTTTCTATACACTAGCCTTATTGGGGATCAGTAATATTCTTCTCCTAAATAAGTTAGTCTAACTCCTATATTTAAATGCACAAATGTCTTTAAAATGTTTACATATTTTTAGAACTTGTTTTTATTTATCTCTTCCCTAGATTTCAAATTCATTTCATAGTGAAGCAACTTCATAATTTGTGAAAAAAAAATAGCATGTAACACTTGTGTTAAGGTAACTTTAATATGGTGAGAGAAGTATTATCTTTGGTATTCAAAGACATATGATTGACTATTGGCTGTGACTTTGTAGTTGCATGAGCTTGGGCAAATTGCCTAGCTTCTTGGAGTCTCAATTTCCTTATCTATCAATAGTAGGTATCTTCCTACTTCACAGGGTTAACACAGAGTTAAATGAGATCATACTTGCAAAACTGGGCAAGAACAGTTTTTGCTAAACCAGTTTAGCTTGGTGTCTAGTGCCATTATCAGGGATTTTATGAGTATCATTGTAGAATGATACTCATAAATAATGGTGATCATTTTCCTCTTTGGGAAATTCTTTTTAAGGTATAAGGGATGTTCAAAGAAGAAACAACAATCCATACTCTCTCCTTGCCTCCTCAAAATTAATCCCTGTGTACATTTTTGGGATATTTGCATCTTTTTAAAGTATTTTTATGTATTGATTTTTAAATTTATGCAAACAATAAATCAGTTGTAACTTAAAACTTTTAGACCATTATAGAAGAAACTATAGTCTCCTGAAATCTCCTGTCTCCATATTGATGTCCTCCCACCAAACAGTGCTAAGAGCATACTCTGATGAATTTGTCTAATGAAAGAGTTTCCAAAATTCTTTATAATTTTCATACATATCTATGTATTGGAAGAAATATAAAATACTGGTTTCTCATTTTTTTTTGTGATTCATGTTAATATGTGGAAATGTACTTGATTCCTTTGAACATTTTATAGTAATTCTTTGTGTTCATGGAATTGCTTTCATCTATTTATCTGTGGATAAGTATTAAAAAATTTTTTTCATATTACAAACAATATTACATTCTATCTTTTGTGTGTATGTGCAAGTCTTTATCCAGAACAGATATGTAGAAAGAAATTGCGGGGTAATCTAATCGATACCACCATCTTGCCCTTCAGATTGATGGTACTAATTTCAAGGTCGTGATCAGCTACGTTTAATTTTACTCTCCCCACCCCCAGCCCTGCCCTTGCTTGTGTACACTTGATATTATCAAACTTTTTAATCTTTGTCAAACTGGTAGCATAACGGTAATTCGTTGCTATTTTAATTTATATTTTCTGATTACTAATGAGGCAGATCCGTTTTTCATAGGGCAATTCTGATTTCATCTTCTGTAATTAATTACCTATTTGCATCCCATAAACTATATCACTGGTTTTTAGACTTTTTTAATAGATATGTAAGAATTATTTGAAAGCTTTAGATGTTTGTCCTTGGTCTGTTTTGTATCTGAATATTTTACAGCTGTGACTATTTCCTCCCAGATTGTCAGCTGTCTTTTACCTTTGTTCATTTTCAAATTTCATTCTTTTTCTATTTTTGCTGCACATAACTGATTTTAAGAAACTTTTCTCAACTCCAGCATCTTGTTATTGTCCTTCATTATCTTGGCATAAAATTAGAATTATTTTCCTAAATATAGGCCTTTAATTCTACTCGATCTTATTTTTGCCTGTGCATAAGACAATCTTTTGGATTCCCATTCTATACCATTGATCTACCTGCGTATTCTCAAAACAGTACCACACTGTTTTAAGTACTGTGGCTTCATGGTATGCCTTGGTTTCTGGGATGACAGAAATGATAAGCATGACTTTTATTGTATTTGTAATGTTTTTTATAGGCAGGAAGAAAAGTTAATGAGCGCAGCTGTGTGCTGAGCACAGTAGGAGGCCTTTTCATATTTTATCTCATTTTATCCTCATGTCAGCCCTGTGAAGGAAGTGGTATTGACTGACTTGAAGATGAGAAGACAGAAGTTCAGTGAAGATACCTAACTTTCTCAGGGTCACATAGCTTGTAGGTAGTGAAGATTTGAGTTCATGTCAGTCTGACTCTAAAATTCAACCCTTTCCTTGACATCTCCCACATTCCCAGGTTCAGACCATCCGTAAGGAAAACAGTAATATCTGCTGATTCCTTTCATTTTTTTAAGCTGTTTTATTCTGCAGATAAGATTCTTAATATTGCAGGAAGCTGAGAGATGAGGCTGCACTTTAATCAGCTATGTATAAGTTATGTTAAGGACAAGAAAGATAAGGACAAGCAGAGCCTTTGGTGAAGTTGACCAACTATTTTTTTATTTTAAGGAACAGTACAGTCCTGACCCCACCCCCACCTCTTAGCCTTAAGTTTTCTTACTCCTGCTAATTAGTTCCAAATGTTCTTCAGTTTTCTGTCTTCTCCTCTAGACAGAAACCTAATGCCAGCAGTGGGTACCAAGCCTTCCCTTTGGCCTTTGCTCCTTATGGCCTGGTCACTGCCTTCAGCAATTAGTAAATCATGGACAGTTTCAGCTGTCACACAGTCTTGGATTTGACTCTGACCCCTCTCTGGAATCTGAAGTCTCTTGAACCAATCTGCCATTTTACCACATGGGCTTCCTTCCTGGAGAGGAGCATGAAAAAGACTTTGTCCTGGTGCTGCAGAGGTTCCTGGCTGCAGATTGCCCACTTGGGCTTTGAAATCTTTCCAGTTTTTACCTGAGAAGCAGGTAGTTCAATTTATCAGGTTGTTCACTTTGCCACAGAATAGGAGAAGTCGAGACTTTCCCCCTTTTCTTTTAAAGAAGAATGAGGACCTGTCTCTGTTGATTTATGATCTTGGAAAGAGGAGAAGGGCACAAGATAAAAGAAGAGATGAGGAATGCTATGATAGAGTGGGTAACACCTGAGGAGTCTCCCCTGCCTGGAGACAAGAGAGATCTTACAGGCTATTGAAGACAGGCAGGGGTTTTTATTTATTTATTAATTTTTTTTTCAACTCTTAAAATGTGAAACTACATCTACTCTGACTTTTCCATGCTGAGGACTTTGATATCCCACCTAGCTGGTAGCTAAGTCTTAAGGAAGGATTTCTGAACATGGAGAAGCTTTTCTTCACTGAATGGCTCAGTTCCATTTCCTGTAGCATGATTAAGGAAGGCTGATGAGTAAAAACATGTTCTTGTATTTTTAGATGACAAGGAAATGATTGAAATTATTGCATATGAAAAACCAAAATGCTTCACAGGGAAGGAAGTTTATCATTCAGACCCAACCTGATTTTGGCCCAGCCAGATCCTTTTACAATTTGACTTACATCTTGACTAGTCCCTTTGCATCTGAATCCTATGAAATACACACAGATCAAGAGTACAGAGCCACATAGATGGGAATGGGAAAGAAGAAGATGGGGATGCCAGGAGAGCAGAGTTACAAGAGAGACCACATGCCCTTACTTGCCAATCTGATTTTGGAGAACAGCCAACCATTAAATGCAATGATCACACTGTCATACTGCTGAATTCAGGAGATTGTGATCACATCACTGAACAAACTGTTTTCTTCCACTCAGAACACTGTAGAGTCTAACCTTGAGAAAGGTTGAGGACATGCCATATAACACAGTATCTAAGAAGCACTGAATGTGTAGCTGAGTCAGCTTGCAAGAATGAGAATCAACTTAACTGCATTTTAGTTACAGCTTTGCCCTTTCCTAGGTTATCCTAGGTGGTTCTTCCCCATTTTGGACTATGGGTTTCTAATGAATAAAGTGATGAGTTAAAAAAAACATAAGTTCTAACATCCTTTCAAGGTGAAAAGGAATATGGAAATCTTGACAAATACCTGTTAGCTGCGAAGTATCATATTTCCTTGTGCCGGGGAATCATAGATGAGTGATTATTGCTAAGCATGAAGTAGTGCAAATGGAAAAGCCATCAAGGAGTCAGATTAGATTAGTCCTCCCAGTTATTGATCCTTGTTCAAATTCAAGAAGAACGTGTGAAGCCAGCATTGAATTCTCTGTGGTCAGAGCCTCTGCTTATGGTCTCCATTAGCCAGTTGAAGAAAATCCCTTTCCTACCTCCGATTTAATTGGTTTCTGGGCACCGAAGTCCCCCAGTGCCATTGTTATCTTGTTCAGTATGAGCTCAGGTGTAGTTTTCTGTGTATGCTTGAAGCTAACTACACAGCTCTAGTTACCAGAAGCAACTTCTGTAGGAAACATTCCCCAAATATGTTCAAAGAGAAGGATTGGAATTTTGAGAAACTTAGCTTTCTTGAGGTATGCTTGGGAATTATCACATCTTAAAAAATATTTTTTTAAAAAAAGAGGAAGAAAACCTTTGTGGAAGTGAAAATTAATGATCTGTAGTCCTGGGGTTTTCCTTCCAGTAATGTCCAAGTAAGCTAATATCAGACTACTTTTCTGCAGATAACAACTATAAATTCCAAAATAAAAATATAAAAAGTAACAATCTAAAGGCTTAAGAGTAAACAAACAGGCAGATTTTAAAGGAAAGTTCATATCTGGAAAAAGAGAATAGCACTTGGTGATTTTTCTTCCTTTTGTGTGTATCTCTGTATGTATGGTTTTTAACCAAAAGACAGGTCCTAGTCTGTGTCATTCAGGTTGGCTAAAATGCAGATATAACAGCTGGAATTGATCTTTCTCGAATAACCAGTAAACAGAGTTTAAGGCAACCATGGGTGCTAGAAAGTGAGGGTTAGGGGGAATATTAGAAAGGAGAGAACCAGGGAAGGAAGCCCTAAGTTCTGTGCATACTTTACCCAGATATCTGGTTGACTTTTGAACCATGCATGCACAAAACAGATTATAAGCCAACTAGTTAAGGCTAAATAACTGGACTGTGATTTAAGTTACAGCCCAAGGACAGAGTTGCGGTTTGAGGCCATGTTAATTGCCTGCTTAAAGAAGTCAACACTCTTTTTTTTTTTTTTTTAGATTTTATGTATTTATTTGGCAGAGAGAGAGACAGTGAGAGAGGGAACACAAGCAGGGGGAGTGGGAGAGGGAGAAGCAGGCTTCCCACTGAGCAGGGAGCCCGATTCGGGGCTTGATCCCAGGACCCTGGGACCATGACCTGAGCAGAAGGCAGACGCTTAACCAGCTGAGCCACCCAGGAGCCCCAAGAAGTCAACATTCTTTGGAAGAGCACAAGAGAATCTAGAGTCTCTATAGTATGACATTCATAGTATCCGTGATATAATCCAAAATTACTCAGTATATAAAAAAGAGTAGAGGAAATACAGATGACAATAAAAATATGAAAACAAATTCTTCCCTACTGGCAATCAAAAAAAAGCCAAAAAGATAAATTAATTTTAACTTATCAAATTAGCAAAGGTTTTTAACATAACCTATGCTAGCGGGGGACCTGGGTGGCTCAGTCGGTTAAGCATCTGCCTTCGGCTCAGGTCATGATCCCAGGGTCCTGGGATTGAGCCCCACATCGGGCTCCCTGCTCCCTGCTTCTCCCTCTCCCTCTGCCTGCTGTTTCCCCTGCTTGTGCTCTCTCTGTCAAATAAATAAATAAACACTTAAAGAAAAAAAAGAAAAGAAAAGAACCTATGCTAGCAAAGGTGTCATCAGATGGACACTCATCTGACACTTCTGGGAGTATAAATAGGTATAAATTTCTTGAAAACCAATTTGGCTAGATACATTACAATGCCTAAAATAGTTTATACCCCTGGTCCCAGTAATTCCACTTGTAAAAATGTATTCCAAAGAATTATCAGCTGTGCAGAGTTTTATATGATATTCCTAAAAAATATTTATAATTAATTTAAAAAATCTAAGTATCTGAAAATAAGGGGATAAAACAATTAAACATAATGGAGTAATTTATAGACATTAAATTATGTTTTAAATACTGAAGACATAGGGAAGTGCTCAGGATATAATATATATTTCCCAAATTACACAGAGCATGAATGTCTTTTTTTTAATGAAAGCTTTTATTTATTTGTTTGTTTATAAGTAGGCTCCATACCCAGCGTGGAGCCTGACACAGGGCTCAAACTCACAACCCTGAGATCAAGACATGAGCTGAGATCAAGAGTCTGACGCTTAACTGACAAAGCCACCCAGGTGCCCCATGAATGTCTTTTATATATAAAGAGATAATATTTTTAGAAACTTTTTTTTGAGTTTTCTCTATTGTCTCCCAAATGTCTTTTTGCAAATTGAGATATAATTGACTTATGATATTATACGAGTTTCAGGTGTACAATATAATGATTTGATATTTGTATACACTGTAAAACAATCACTTATCTGAAATAAATCTAGTTACCCACCATTCATCACCACACAAAGTAACAAATTTTGTTTTCCTTGTGATGAGAACTTTGAAGATTTACTCTCTTAGCAACTTTGAAATATGCACTGCAATGTTGTTGACTATAGTCACCGTACTATGGCTTATTGCACCCCTGTGGTTTATTTTGTGACTGGAACTTTGTACCTCTTGATCCTTTTCACAGCTTTCACCTATCCCCTAACTCTCCTCCCCTCTGGCAACCACCAGTCTGTCCTCTGTATTTTTGAGTTTTGTTTTGTTTTTCATTTTTAGATTCCACATAGAAATGAAATCATATGGTATTTGTCTTCCTGTCTCTGACTTATTTCACTTAACAAAATGCCCTCAAGATCCATCATGTTGTTACAAATGGCAAGATTTCATTCTTTCTGATGGCAGAGTAGTATTCCATTGTATGTACCTACCTCATCTTTATCCATTCATCCATCAGTGGACATTTAGTGTGTTTCCATATCTTGGCTATTGTAAATAATGCCAAGTGAACCTTGGGATACATAAACTTTTTTAAATTCATGTTTTTGTTTTCTTCAGGTAAATTTTTAAAAGTGGAATTGCTGGATCATATGGTAGTTCTATTCTTAATTTTTAAAGAACCACCATACTGAGGCGCCTGGGTGGCTCAGTCATTAAGCGTCTGCCTTCAGCTCAGGTCATGATTTCAGGGTCCTGGGATCGAGCCCCACATCAGGCTCCCTGCTGGGCAGGAAGCCTGCTTCTCCCTCTCCCACTCCTCCTGCTTGTTCCCTCTCTTGCTGTCTCTCTCTCTTTCTCTCTCTGTCAATTAAATAAATAAATAAAATCTTAAAAAAAAAAAATAAAGAACCACCATACTGTTTTCAATAGTGGCTGCACCAATTTACATTCCCACCAGCAGGGCACAAGGGTTCCTTTTTCTCCACATCCTCGCCAGCACTTGTTATTTCCTATCTTTTTGATAATAGCCATTCCAGCAGGTGTGAAGTGCTATCTCCTTGGGTTTGATTTGCATTTCCCTGTTGATGAGTGATGTTGGCCATCTTTTCATGTACCTGTTGACCATCTGTATGTTTTCCTTGGAAAAATGTCTATTCAGATCTTCTACCCACTTTTTATCTGATTTTTTTTTCTATTGAGTTGTATGAATTCTTTATATATTTTTGGATATTAACTCCTTAACAGATATATCATTGGCACATATCTTCCCCCATTCACTAGGTTGCCTTTTCATTCAGTTGATGATTTCCTTTGCTGTGTGAAAGCCTTTTAGTTTGATGTAGTCCCACTTGTTTATTTTTGCTTTTGTTGTCTTTGCTTTTGGAGTCAGATCCAAAAATTCATTGCCAAGACTGATGTCCAGGAACTTACTCCCTATGTTTTCTTCTAGAAGTTTCATGGTTTCAGGTCTTACATTCAAGTCTTTAATCCATTCTGAGTTCATTTTTGTATATGGTGTAAGATGATGATCAGTTTTCATTCATTTGTATGTGGCTGTCCAGTTCTCCCAACACTATATAAATATATAAATATTTATTAATATTGAATGTATTAAAAATTAAAAATAAATATATAAATAAATAAAGCGACTATCTTTTCCCATTGTATATTCTTGCTTCCTTCATTGTAAGTTAATTGACCATATTTATGTGGGTTTGTATCTGGGCTTGTCATTCCATCGATCTATGTGTCTGTCTTTATGCCAATACCATTCTGTTTTGATTACTATAGCTTTGTTATATAGTTTGAAATCAGGGTGCAAGAGGCCTCCATCATCAAATACCCATTGTGTTTTGTTTTAATTAAGTGAAAATAATTTTGTTTTTGGAGAGGATTCCAAAAATAATTTTTTATCATTGTAAAAAGAAAAATTAAGACAATTGAAGACGTTAGAAAACAGAAAGCAATTATCTCTTCTTTGTCTCGCTCCTCAGACATAATCCCGCACTCTATATTAGTAAGTAGATAGGTTAGTACATAGAAAGATGGATGGACAAACAGTTAGTTTGGGGATAAATGGAATCATACATTATACTTAGGACTGTAATAAAAAAATAATTCTAAAGTTATTCTAATAGAATAAACGGAATAGTTAGAAAGAAAACTTTTAAAAGAAAATATAATGGAGGAGGAAGGGGCCTTCTAGAAACTAAAATAATGATAATAAATTTAAATATTGAGATATTACCTGATTATCACCTGCATTTTTCATAAAATTTAGTATATCGCCAACACTTTTCAATGACAATAAATGTGAATCTACATATCATTTTAATTGTGCATAGTTTCTATTTTACAAATGTTCTACTTAGTTTTAAAAATGCTCTATGGAATGAATATTTAGCTTGTTTCCCAGATTCACTATTATAAGCAATGCTTTAATAAATGTCTTTCTATTCATATTTTTGAAGTTTTCTCATGATTTCCTTAGAAACAGATTTGCTAGATCAGAGTCATGTTTTAAATTTTGATATGAATTGCCATTTTTCTTTCAGAAGAAGTAGGCTGATTTATATACTTCTACCAGCATTTTGTAAGAGTGCTCATTTTTCTGCATTTTACTAACTCTTGATATTATAAATTTTGTAAATTGTTACCAATATAATAGGTGAAAAACATTTCCTTGTTTAGATTTGAATACTTGATTATTTAATGATGTTTTGCATCTTTTCATATGCTTATTAATCTTTCGAATTTCTTTTGCTTTTCTAGTTCATATCTTTTGAGTATTTATTTTACTTTTTAGCAAAAGGATACATATGCACAGTTTAAAAGTTCCACTATGACAACAAGGATTATTAGCAAAAAATAGAATTTCTCTTTCTTCCCCTCCCAAACCTGGTATGCAAAGGTAACTGTGCTCAACTTTTTAAATGGTTTCTTCTAATATTTAGTTTATTTAATTTTATGTTTCTAAATTATATGCTTCTTTACTACTTCTTCCTTTTTTTAATTTCAGGAATTACTCTCAATTTCCTATGAGATAAGAGGAAGATTTAGGTCTTGTTCCATATTCCCCCATTCCACCCTGTCTCTACAGACCCATTCAGTTCTCTTTGATCATCCTTTCAGTATAGATATATAATAAGTCTGGGCTAAATTTGTATTCACTTTTACATCAATATTACATAAATATTACCCACAACTCATTAAGTATTGTACATAGTTTAGATTTTCTTTCTGGTTCGACTTTTTGTTTTCCCTGGAGTTAATTACCTCCTTTGGGGGTTTGCTTAATATTCTCTTTTTTTTTATTTTTTTTTATTTTAACCTTTTTTTTTTTTTTAGATTTTATTTATTTATTTGACAGAGAGAGACATAGTGAGAGCAGGAACACAAACAGGGGGAGTGGGAGAGGGAGAAGCAGGCTTCCCGCAGAGCAGGGAGCCCGACGTGGGGCTCGATCCCAGGACCCTGGGATCATGACCTGAGCCAAAGGCAGACGCTTAACGACTGAGCCACCCAGGCGCCCCGGTTTGCTTAATATTCTATGTACAGAAGTCTCTATGACCAAATTCTCTGCCAGAGTGATAAAACTCTTAATGGTTTGAACACTTTAGGTGATCTATAATTTCCTTTTTAAAAATATGTCTCCACTGGGGCATCTGGGTGGCTTAGTTGTTAAATGTCTGCCTTCAGCTCGGGTCATGGTCCCAGGGTCCTGGGATCAAGCCCCGCATTGGGCTACCTGCTCAGCCGGAAGCCTGCTTCTTCCTCTCCCACTCCCCCTGCTTGTGTTCCCTCTCTCACTATGTCTCTGTCTGTCAAATAAATAAGTAAAATCTTTAAAAAAAAATATGTCTCCATCATCTTGCTCCAATCTCAAGTAGTTGATGTTTAACCTGCTGCAGAAACATCTTATGACTTCTTGCTATTCTGAAATTCCTTTTGCAGATTCCTTGTGTTTCAGCCCATTTTCCTGGACCTCATTTCATCCTTTTCCCTAATTTTGCTATAGGACATAACTCCAGTATAATACTGACAAAGAGTACGTGAAACCATTTTATTTTTGAAAACTTGTATTTCTGGGGTGCCTGGGTGGCTCAGTTGGTTAAGCGTCTGCCTTCGGCTCAGGTCATGATCCCAGGGTCCTGGGATCAGCCCCACATCGGGCTCCCTGCCCCGCGGGAAGCCTGCTTCTCCCTCTCCCACTCCCCCTGCTTGTGTTCCCTCTCTCTCTCTGTCAAATAAATAATAAATAAAATCTTTAAAAAAAAACAAAACTTGTATTTCTAAAAGAGGGTTTTTTTTTTCCTCTTGTATTTGATTGAGAATTTACTTCTATATATAATTTTTGGTTGGAAACCATTTTTTCCCTCAGAATTTTAAGGGTATTTTTCGTGCATTCATGGTGGTGCTGGAGAGTCCAATCTGTTTCAATTCTTGATCTGTTGTGTTTTTGTTTTTCTTCCGGGAAGTTTTCAGAATCTTCTTTATTCTTAAGACACTAAAATTTCTTGATGTATTTTGAAACCCTTTTCCATTACTTGGACTGATTGGTAGGAATAGCCTTTAAGTAAATTTGTGTCCATTGGTTTTAGGAAATTTTTTGTATTATTTCTTTGGTAGTTTCTGTTGTCGGTCTCTGTTTTTCAGACACACACACTTTCTCACTCCCTCTTTCTGAAACTCT
Organism: Leptonychotes weddellii; assembly: GCF_054177405.1. Taxonomy (NCBI): domain Eukaryota; kingdom Metazoa; phylum Chordata; class Mammalia; order Carnivora; family Phocidae; genus Leptonychotes; species Leptonychotes weddellii. The sequence continues at coordinate 56,830,039 of NC_138382.1, forward strand.
TATTGGTTAGATCTCTTAAATTATTCTTCTAATTTCTCATTATGTTAGCTCCCATTATCTCTCATTAGCTTACTGTTCTTTTTTCTAGGAGATTCTTTTAGACTTTCTGGACTCTGAGGTGTTCCAATTTTTACTGGATGTTTTATTTTAGCTGTTGTATTATTATGTTCTAGTGTTTCTTTTTTATTCCCTGAATGCTCTCTTTTTATAATATCCCTTTCCTTTGTCTTCATGGATGTCATGTCTTCTCTTATTGTTATGAAGATATTATATTTTTAAGCTTTCATTTTCTCCTTGTGTTATAGCTTTCCTTCTGTGTTAATTTTGCTTTCTGTCTTTCATTTTGGAGGCTTTCCACATGTATCTTGTGATCTTTATATTTTGGAATCAGGCACTAGAATCTAATTGAAAGCCATGTGTAGGGATAGGGCGTCAGTATGCCTATGGAACTGTGGGCCATTAGGAACGTACCAGAGTCACTCAGTTTTCTTTTCTCTACACTAAGATTTTTAAAAATGTTATGGACATCTCCCGTTTGTATTTTCTCTTCTGTTATTCTTTTTGTCTTCAGGTCTATACTTTATCACTCTTTTACTGTCATTATACTGGAATTCCTGACAGGAACCAAGATAAATGTATACATTCAAGCTGTGATGCCTAACTGAAAATCTATACCCATTTTTTTCCCCTTTGAGATGTTTGTCATTTTAATAAATCTATCTATAGTAAAAATATTTGCTTAAATATGTTTGATTTTATTCTCTTATTTTTATTTGCTCTTATTTACTTCTGTTTGCAAAAAATTTTAATCCTTGTGTAGTCAAATTTCTCAAGTATATATCATGTTTAGGAAAAACAGGGTTGCCTGGGTGGCTCAATTGGTTAAGCATCTGCCTTCAGCTCAGGTCATGATGTCATGATCCCAGGGTCCTGGGATGGAGCCCCACATTGGGCTCCCTGCTCAGCAGGGAGTCTGCTTCTCCCTGTGTCCCTCCCCCCTGCTTGTGCTCTCTTTCTCTCTCTCTGTCAAATAAATAAATAAAATCTTTTAAATAAATAAATAAATAAAACTTCCTCCTTCTAAAATATTCTGCAACATGTTTTTCTATTCCTTTTATCGTATTTCTAATGATTGAATTTTAACTTTGAATATAACTTTGTTTATATTGAGATATGGATATCAATTTATTTTTTCATAAAATGAAAATTATTAAAGTGACTCCTGGCAGTTTTTTCCTAACTAAGCTCGTATTACATCTGTATCATATTTTATATTCTTATATATCTGTGGATCCATTTCTAGATTCTCTATTTTGTCTCACTAATAGCCATGCCCATTGCTGGACCTGTACTACACTTTAAATATTATATTAGTTTTGTAGTACATTTTGATATTTTTAATGGCAAATGTCCTCACTTCTTGGTCTTCTCTATCTTATGTTCTTTTTGTGGCTCCTAACTATAATATTTGAAATGAAATTTGAGTCAATTTTCAACTTTGAAAAAAATTTCATTGAAATTTTTATGGTCTGTATAAAATTTTAGATTAAATTGGGAGACAATTCACCTTCTTAATTATTTGAGTCTTCTTATCTATAAACCTGAATATCTGCAAAGATATTTAAATTTTTATTCATAGTTTTCTTTATAGAAAAGCGTACATTTCTTGATTTCATTCCAGCTATTGTTGCTATAAATGAATACCATAGATTTTCATGTGTTAATCTCAAATTTGCTTACCTTTTTCTATCATTCTATTATTTTAAAACAATTTTAGTTAATTCTTTCATATTTTGATTTCTTGTTCAATAACTGTTTCAACTCCTGTTATGTTCTAATATTAGGCACTGAGGACATAATGTTAAATAAGAAGAGACACGGTGCCTGCCCTTGGATAAATAATTATATCATTTGCAAATAATGATAACACTTTTTCCTTTCCAGTATATATTCTTATTTATTTTTATTTTCCTATTGATTAAGATCTCTAATCCAATATTGAAAACCAATAAAGATAAGCTTCATCTTTATCTTGTTTATAACATTTGAATAAATATTTGAGTAAATTTTATAGCATTTGAATAAATTTCACCAGTAGGTATAATGTTTGCTACTAAATTCTGGTTTTTAAAAAACTCAGTGATGTTTAGGAATTTCCTTCTGTATTGTATTTATGAAAGGTTTGTAACACAAATAATGTTAAATTTCACTGAAATCCATTTAATTGCTAATGTAATTAACTTGTTAAACCATCCTTGAATTACTGGAATAAACCCCACTTGATAATTAAAGAGTGTTCTATTTTTGTCCTGCTTGACATAATCTAATCATGTTTCTTTTAAGATTCTTACATTTGTAGGAATAAAAATATGATCTATAGTTTTCCTTTGTGATGTTTGATATTAGGATTACACTAACCTCAAAGTAAATGGGACGTTTTCCATAGCTTTTATGTTAAGAAACATTTTTAAAAGCACAGTAATTTTTCTTGCCTTTGAAAAGTTTGAAAGAATTCACAGACAAAATTAGCTAGATTTCTTTACTGATGTTCTGTTGATACCTGTTCAGTCTTTTATATATGGGTATTAGTCTGCTCATTTTCTGTTTTTTAAGAACCAGTTTGGGGGGGCGCCTGGGTGGCTCAGTTGGTTAAGCGACTGCCTTCGGCTCAGGTCATGATCCTGGAGTCCCTGGATCGAGTCCCGCATCGGGCTCCCTGCTTGGCGGGGAGTCTGCTTCTCCCTTTGACCCTCCCCCGTCTCATGTGCTCTCTCTCATTCTCTCTCTCTCAAATAAATAAATAAAATCTTTAAAAAAAAAAAAAGAACCAGTTTGGGAACTTTTTCCTTAAAAGTCATCCATCTATTTTATCAAATGTATTGGAATAAAGTAACATTTATCATTCAGTTGTGAGTTTTTAAGTGCCTTCTGGATCTGTGATTTTATGACTCTTCTTATTCATTTATTTGTGTTTTAATCCTTTGGAACTTAGTTAAATTTTTCAAAAGGCTATTTATTGTGGTTATGCTTTTCAGGGGTAAAATACACATTTTCAATGTCTATAATTCTTTGATCGATGGTATTTTTGGTAGACAAGAGGAAGACTTGGGTCTGATTTTCTATCTTAAAAGTAGAAGCTAAAGTGTAACTATTTCAGGAGATGACAGAACAAAACAAGATGTGATAGGAACTATGAAAGGGGGTTTCTGACAGAGTTGGTCAGAAACAAATAATTTGGGGGTCAAATGTAGATCCATTGTATCTGTGCATAGGATGGCATTTACCAGATCGCATGTCTGACTTGGTAGGATCTATTATATAAGATCATAGACACTTACAGTATGCAGGAATTGACCAAAGCATTATTTCAAGTTTCTCATTGTATTGGTGCAGAAACTGAGCCACAAAGAGTTGAAGTGACTTACTAAAGGTTGCACAGCATGCCAGTAAGATGTTTGAGGACTACTTAATCCAATAGAGTTCTTTATACTATACAACACTTTTTTTTTTTAAAGATTTTATTTATTTATTGGAGAGAGAGGATGAGAGGAGAGAGAGAGCACATGAGAGGGGGGAGGGTCAGAGGGAGAAGCAGACTCCCCGCCGAGCAGGGAGCCCGATGTGGGACTCGACCCCGGGACTCCAGGATCATGACCTGAGCCGAAGGCAGTCACTTAACCGACTGAGCCACCCAGGCGCCCCTACAACACTTTTTTTTTGTTTTAAAAGAAAATATGTAGATGTAGGTTAATAGGAAGAAATGCAAAGAGGCACTTCTATAAATGTTTCATACATATTTTTTTTGATATGATGCCAGACTCCATCTTCATTTCCAAGTGAAGAACCCCAAACACCAGGAGATTAAAGAAGAACAAGTTATGATCCAAATCAAGTCTGGAACTTCTTTCAATTGATTGCTTCCCCTGTCAGTATCTCAATAAACAACACTACTTCTTTCAAAACTCAGCAAACAGAAGTGCTATGAAGAAACAAATTGGGAGAAATTGTCATTCTTGTAAGTATTCATAGAAAAGATCTTTAGTTGTTGTTACCCTTTTACTTATTAAAATAGGAAAAATAAAAAGAATGATAATATGCAATGCTTGCAAGGGTCCAGGAAAATTGGGGCTCATATACTATTATAAAATAATAATCCTTGGAATGACAAATTAGCAAACTAAGGGAAAATGCTATATGTATGAAGGTATTTATTGCAGCAGTATCTAATAAAAGACTTGAGCAACAGAATTAATCAGAGGGGAGGGTCTAAGTAAATTGTGGCACACACGAGAGTATTGTATAGCTAATGAAAATACCATTATCATTAGGAATACAAGTGTGAAACAATGCCCTTACTTCTGTGTCCTCACGTGTCTATATGTGGCTCAGTTGGCTCCGTACACACTGAAATCAGAGTGAAGGCCAGCTGGACTCTTATCTGGGGACTCTGGGAAGAATGTGCTTCCAGGCTTATTCAAGTTGTTGGCAGAATTTAGTTCTTGGCAGTTGTACGACGGGGGTTGCCATATTCTTGCTGGCTGTGGGCTGGGCTTCACTCTCATCTCCTAGAAGCTTTCCTCAGATCCTTTCATGTGGCTCCTTCCATCTCAGTGTTGGAGATTCTCCCTTGTGTTATGTTCTTCTCACACATTAAATCTGATTTTCTCTTTTGCTACCGACTGGAGAAAACTCTCTGCTTCTATGCGGTTAGCGTGATTAGGTTAGGTCCATATGCATAATCTCCCTATCTTAAGGTTAATGTCTACAAATCCCTTTTGCCATGTAACTTAACATAATCATGGAAATCAAACTAAGGGGCAAAAATAGAGTCTCGGGGTCATCTTAGAATTCTGCCTGCCACGTCACAGATAGCCACAGCTCCCACTCTCCCTTCCTTCAGGTCTTTACTTAGTTAACTTTTCAGCCAAATGTTTCCTGGAATCTATCTAAAATTTCAATTGTACCTGTAATCCTCACCCAAATGTCTACCCCCTTTGCCTGTTTTTTTTTTTTTCCATCTCTCTTTAGCACTTACCCTCTAACATACAATATATTTTACTTATTTATGTTGTTTTTTTATCTGTCTCCTCCAGCATATGTAATCTCAATGAGATCAGGGACTTTGTTGTTCTTTGCTGTAGTTTTTGCTGCTAGGATGGTGCTTGGACTATAGCAGACACTCAGCAAATATACATTTAATGAGTGAATAAATAAATGATACAAAATTACATGTAAAGTATGATTACAATTACTTAAAAATATATGGGGTCGTGCTTTCTCCAGAGTCAGTTGTTTTAGAAGTATCACCATCCTGTCATGGGTTGCATGGAGTCAGCTCGTGGGTCTCTGTGACCCCAAAACTGAGAGCTTCTTTGCACCCTGGTGGCTATACCTAGTGGCTTATTTTTTTTTTTTAAGTTTTTATTTTATTTATTTGACAGAGAGAGACACAGCGAGAGAGGGAACACAAGCAGGGGGAAGTGAGAGAGGGAGAAGCAGGCTTCCCGCTGAGTAGGGAGCCCGATGTGGGGCTCAATCCCAGGACCCTGGGATCATGACCTGAGCCAAAGGCAGACGCTTAACGACTGAGCCACCCAGGCGCCCCTACCTAGTGGCTTATAGTTACCACCATAAAAACTAAACTAAAATAACAAAAAAGTATGAATGCATGGAAACACAATTAAAATGGTATTGTTAAGGTGGTAAGATTTTAGTAGCTTAAAAATCTACTTCCTAAACTTTGCGCTGTTGTTATACTGACATAACAAAGAAAATGGCTGTTCTCTGGGGAGTGGGAATTAGCCAAGTATGACATACCTAAGTAAGCAGTTAGTTTTGAGGTAATGCTAAGGACTCTGTGGCTCATCAGAGACAGAAAAACATGCCAGAGGCAATGTGGTGGAGGAGAAAGAGCATGGGAAATGGAATCACAAAGACCTGGAGTTGAGTCTCCTTTTTGGTATTTACCAGTTGTGTGACTTGAAAAGTCACTTAACCCTTCTGAGCCTATTTCCTCACTATAGAAATGAGGACACTAAATACTTTCATCATTGGGCTGCTGTGAGGATCATGTGAGATACTATTTCTATTACTTACCACAGAGCAAATGCTCAGTCTTATTTTATTTCACTTCATCCAGCCTATTCACCCTTTTGATTGCCAAGAGAAAGGCTGCTTGTGCTGTACCAACTTCCCTTCTTCATCTAACCTATATTCACTTACAGAGAAGGACCTTCTTAATAGGTTAGGACAATTATTTGATGAAAGGAGTATCACCAAATTTAAAAAAACAAAATTGGCTCACAATGATTATAATTAGCCTAAAATGACAGAAGCAGAAATTCCTATGTGGATATAAAGGTTTTCTTGAGCTCCAAAAGACCTCCCTGTACTGTCATGTTATTGTACCTTGAAGTTTAAATAACTGCATTCTATATGACAAGAGTTTCGATGTCAAATATTGGTCACTACCAGATAGAATGTTAAATTCTTTTTTTAAGATTTTATTTATTTATTTGACAGAGAGAGGGAACACAAGCAGGCTCCCTACTGAGCAGGGAACCCGATGTGGGCCTTGATCCCAGGATGCTGGGATCATGACCTGAGCTGAAGGCAGATGCTTAATGACTCAGCCACCCAGGTGCCCCAGAATGTTAAAATTTTAATCGAAATAGGGAACAATGTGTATAAGTTCTGATCCTGTCAATTTCTCATTATTTGACCTTGAACCATTCACTTTACCTCTCTTGGCCTTCTGGTACATTCTGAGAATCCTTGCATGCATGAAAAATGACTCTTTGAGGTAAGGTAATTCCCATAGTAATAAAAGCTATTATATTTTGAGCATCTAGTATATTACAAGCATTGTGCTATATTCTTTACTTACATTATCTTTAAAGCTCAAAACAAGTCAAACAGCAAATATCATTGTCTCCATTTTATCTACAAGGAGTCTCAGAGATGAAAGAAATTTTCAAGAGAAGCACAACTAAAGGTTAGAGTCAATCTACTGCTGTAATCTGTTATTTTGAATTTGGATCATTCTTTTCAATGCATTTACTCCCTGGCCGCTTTTTGTGTCGAAGAGGATTTGGCTCAACATTCTATGCCTTCATCTAAGTCCTAGTTTTAAAAAATTAAGAAAAGTTGGTTGGTTCCTTGCTGTATGCGCAGTACCTAGCACAATACCTGTTACATAATAGGTGTTCAATAAATAACTTTTGAATGAATGAATGAAAAATATAGGGCCAAGACAGAGCCCTGTGTCATGCCTCCATTGACATATAGTAGTATTGGTCCTTTCAGTTACAAATCCACTAGACTATATTATTAAGATATCCTTGTTTCTGCACTTTTATCTATAATTATTAAAAGACATTGTGAAATGTTTTGGTGGGGTTAAATACACTATATCTGTAGTTTTCCCCCAAATCTGATAATTTTTCCCCAAATTCTGATAGTCCCATTTTAAAAAGTAATGCTTAAGGTATGTCTTATGTTTTATGAACGTATTATTTCTTTCATCTTTCTTCCCTCTCTTAGAGTTCACAAATATTAAATCTTATTTGTCCAAGAAAACTACTTGGGATAGACATTAAATACATTGTATATTTTTGCAGCACACTCCTTTTGCTGAGGCAAGATAGTATTTTCTAGCTTAATTCTTACAAAATTTCTGGCAGAATTTTAATGATACATTTGGGAAGTTCTCTTAACCACAACAAGTATTTTTTTTTTTTTGAAAAGTTGCAATGTATAAACACTGCATAGACATCTGACCTATATTATCTTACTTAATTCCCCCCAAATCTATGAAGTAGGCATGAATATCTGAAATTTATAAATCAGGAAGCCAAGACTAAAAGAGCTAAATATTTGCTCAGGGTCACCCTGGTTAAGTAGTATGGTCAGGTTGCAAAGCCAGACCTCTGAATCTAAAGATTGTGAATATGAATTTTTAATGAATATATTCATTGTATAAAATATAACTTTTCTAGGCAAGGAAACGCCTAATGTGTTCTGTAATCACCTCACCTGTTTTTGACTTCAATTTTCTTGTTTTAGTTGAATTAGGCTAGGTTATGCTGCAGTAACAAATAACATTAGTAATTTCAGTTTTGCTCTTATGTATTAAAATGGGTTTGCATGATTGCGGTGACTGGAAGATCATGGTGGAAAGTCATGCACAGACAGTTAACTCTTTCAACTGAAAATGATACAGTTACTTCTGCCAACATGTCATGGCCAAAGCAAATCAATGGCCAAGCCAAACTGTAAAGAGTGGGGAATTATAACCGTCCAGCGTAACCAGAAGGAGAGAACAAGCTATCAGTGAATCGTGGTAGTGTCTTCACAAATCCATGTTTTTTCTGCCCTTGTTAGAGCTGAAAATACTCTTCTTCATAGTAACAAAATATGGATTGTAAAGTTCAATTTTCATTAAAAATTATACCATCATATATTTTCATATAAAATTTTTTGCCATTAGTTCCAATACTTCTTCTTGCATCTTACAAAACTAAGTAAGCCCTTTTGGTTGTCCTTCACACTTATTCCAAGAATCATATAAATCTAATTATTATTTTATGACCAGTTGGTCACCTTCATTGTTTATCTCTTTTGTACATATCCTTTAAAACTACACTCATTAGAGCTTCCTGTGCAGTTATGCTGACCTCATGAAATTGTCCCCACTTTTTTTCAGCATTATGAAAACTTGCTGTTGTAAAGTCATAATTTCAATTTTGTGTGCCTGATGTCCCTGGAGATTTCTTATTTTGGAGATTAAAGATGCTTTGAAAATAAGGACTCAAAATGTTTATTCCTCCCCTACCTTTATTAGCAAACTATTGGACATGTGCAAAATAAAGGAGTTTGAAGAAAAAGGAAGAAAAGAAAGAAGCATTCAGGAAAGAGAAACCCAACACAAAAAAGTGGTGAAGCAAAGTCACAAGATGACAGGTACATAGTACATCTAGGGAGAAGCCAGTTCAGATTGCAGCAAGAGGATGGAGGATAGAGATCTCTAGGAAAGAAGTTCTCCTGGCAGTCTGGAGTATTTGAAAAGTGCATAGATGATCGATCTGATGGAAGAACCAAGGATAGGTACATTAAAGGCTACTCATGCTGAAAGGTAATCATTAACTTTAGGAAGAATAAATATGTTGTCAAGAAATGGAACTATACCTGTTGAACTTGGCTCTACCATGTAAAATCTTTAAACAATAACTGAAATGCTGATATTGATTAAATGAATTTAGATATAGCAGTGGTAAATTATATCCAAATATCACCCATTTTGCATGCCTTTTAAAAAAAGATCTTATTTTTAAGTAATCTCTACATGCAACATGGGGCTCAAACTCATAACTCCGAGATCAAGAGTCACATGCTCCACTGACCGAGCCAGGCGTGCATGCCTTTTGCAGTGAGACTTTGCATCAAGAGGTGGAGATGATCTCCCCTTCCCTATTGTGTAGGCTCTCTCTGTCACTTATGTTAACTAATACAATGTGGTAGAAGTGATGCTGGAACTTTTGGGGGCTGGACTTTAAAGAGATCTTATAGCTTCCATTTGCAATATTTTGGAGTGCTTCCTTTTAGAAGGCTGTCTTGTGGCTACCGTGCTCTCAGAAAGTACAAGTGAGCCATGTGGAGGAGAACTAAGAACTCTGAAGGAAGCCCCGACTGACTCCAGCTCCCACTCAGGCCCCCCGCTGAACCCAGACACACGAGTGAAGCCAAGTAAGATCAGCAGAAGAACCACCCAGAAAATGCAGAGAAGCACAACGAGTAATAAATCATTATTTCCTTAAGCCACCAATTTTGGGGCAATTTGTTATCCCCAAATGGAAAGCTGAAGCAGTATCTCCATTGTGAGGGTAGAAGAAGTGGGGTGATGTAAGAGACCTAGCTCATCAACTAAAATGCCAGGAAATTACTAAATAATATCTTCAAAATATAAACCAAGAAAAAGAGCACTATAAGTATATTAAGAAAGATGTGGAAATAGATACCAGTAGAAACAACTGAAGTGTTTCAGATTGTTGCCTGGGACCAGACTGTGGGGTGGGCCAGGGGAATACAGTTTTTCATTATAGCCCTTGTAGTGGTATTTGATTTTTAAAATGTGAACATGAATTGCCTTAATAAAAGTAAAATTTATATATTTTTAAATTGTCCTTGGGATATGCAGTCATATGAAGATAGAGCATGTGAAAGCCTCAGGGTCTGGCAGATGAATGAGGAGACAGCTCTAATTTGGTCGATGGCTCTCTGTTGACCTTCTGGCCCCTAAAGGTTTGTCCTCCCTCCTAGGCCTCCCTTTTCTGTTTCAGTTCTTAGAGACTAGTTCAAAATGAAGATGTATTTTATCATACAGGTGAAGACTCAAAAGTAACTTAGAAGAAAGAAAAAAAAAATTGGGTGCAGCAATGAATTGTCCCTTTTGTCTCCAGCTAATTTCTATCATGACCCTGTGTCTTAGAAGAAAATGTAGAGGAAAAAGCCCAGAAGGCCTTCACCTACTAAAACCTAAAACAAAAGAATAATATCTTTAAATTACTGGCTCTGAGAATCTCTAAATAGCCCCAGCTCTGTGCCATCTGATTGCCAGACAACAATTGTTATTCTGATGTGTTCTTTGGGATCCCTCCTTACTTGTGACTGTGCATCTTAAAGAACTTGGGGTTCCTTCAGTAACACATGTAGAAATAGCTTTGGAAAATCTGCTTATTTTCATTTCCTCCATCTTTCCTTTTAGAATTCTTAATGCCATTCTTTGGCCCTATTCGAAGTGCTTGCTTCAAGCCATCCATTATTTCTTAGAGAAACCTCGTCTATGGCTTCAGCTACATACTCCTGACAACTGGACTACTTAGTTGGTTCAGGCTTTTAAAAAAAATCAATCAAAGCAGCTATTTGGCAAAGCGTATTGAATGATTTTCTCATTTTTCAGCAAGCTGTTGTGGAATTGTATCACTTCAACTCAAGTGTTCTCTCATTCTCCCAAATATCTCTCTGCTCTTTCACGGGCTTTCCTTTTTCCATCCTATCCTTGCCCCAGCCTCCAGCTTAATTTACCTTCAAAGGAAGCACCACAGGATTATGCTTTCTGGTTGGGTGATTCCAGTAATGAAGGTGGAGCTATTCTTGGGGAATGGATCAAAGAATATTTGTATGGTCGATTTGTATGCAAAAATGTTAAGATGGAAGGGCCGAGAGAAGCCACTTCCTCTGCCTTCTCTGCCCTTGCTAGCACTAGTCACCAAGTCCATCCTTGGCCAGGCCGACATCATCCCAGCTTGTTCCCGGCCCACTGGACTTGGAATCGGATCTTCTGCTCACAGCCCATTCTCTAGCCTGCCAAGCATAGCAGTAATAAAAGTAAATGGCAACTGTTGAGCTTATGCTGTGGGTCCAATACTCAACTGGCTACTTATCGCTAATCCTTCCACCAATCCTGTATGTTAGGTGTAATTATTCCCATTTTACAGATAAGCTTACATGCTGGCTCAAGGTCACATAACTAGCCACATGTGGAGATGGGATTTTAATCCATATCTTTCTGACCACAAAACCTCAGTCTACTTTGTCACATTACTCTGGATATTATTGGCTATTTGGGCCCTACAAACCGTGTTCATACTATTGTATTGACTTTAAGTAGATAGGTCCAAAATAGCTTAGCTCTGTGTTCCATTGAGTCTCTCTTTCTAGGGGCTTCTCACTGCTACTCTCTTTTTAATAGATTGGTAGGTGACATTTATCTGAATCTGGCCAATTCATTTAAATCTATTCCTTGAACCCCTGGCTACTTTGGTAGAGGCCAATCTAGAGAATAGTCAGTTCTCTCATCCCCCATCGCCAGGTCTTACCTGCTGCCCAAGACCTCAACCCTTAAAATACAAACATCTAAAAAAAAAAAAAAAAAAAGGATGATGGTCATATTCATTATTTACTCATATTCTGAGCACTGTGCTATACTTTGCATGGGACAGTAAGACAAATACCTCAAGGAGCGACTATCTATTAGAGGTGGTTCATGTATAGGTTTATGCCACTAGTAATAGTAACTAAGTATAAGCACCTCTGTAGCTCTTACCATGTTCTAGGCACTTTACAAAGGTTACTTTACTTTGTCCTCCTAACAGCCTGGCAAGGTAGATTCTGTACTATCCCATTTTACAAACAGTAAACCTACAATAAGGTTATAAACCCACATTGGCTCCAGATCCAAGCTTTAAATGCTCCTGGGTTTAATGAAGATGCTGCACACGTTGCTGGAGGATAGATCACAGGAATGAAGAGGAAGGGAAATATCACCCAGCTGCATAAAGCTAGGATGGCTTCCTGCTGGAAGTAGCACTTAAGCTAGGCTCTGAAGGGTTGGTAATATTGGGCTATAAGGGGTGAAGTATGCAAGAAGGGCATTTCAGAAGGAGAGGGGGGCAATCAGCTGGTTGTTCATGGGCTCTATTGCTGAGGCCCCAAACTGCCTCTGGTCTGAATTGTCACATGAGTCATCAGCCTCGCACTGAATGCCTGGCAGTGTGCAAGAGTGGGTGGCCTTTTTGTTCATAGTCTAAATATGTCTTTGGAAAAAATACCTTTATCACCCTTCAGCAGGACTCCTGGTTTCTCTCCTGGTTTATTGTCACCTCTGGGATGGTGGAGTCCTTCCTTTAAGAACGTCTGTAGGAAAGGACCTCAAGTGAGGACACTGACCCAGATGGGAGAGTAGCTATCAGCTGCATCAGAGGGCTGGATTCACTGCCCAGCCTAGGGAAATGCTTTCAGTGTTGCTCCACCCCAACAATTGTTCCTAATGGGGGACAGATGGTAGCAGGCTATTTAACCTCAGTGCATTTCCCGAATGTGACATGTCCCTGCTTGTTGATGACTGAACTGAGAGGGTTGGGGAGAAAACTGAAGATGGAATCCTCACCCTCTGCACCTTTCACCATGCCCCATCTGCTCCCAGAGAAAGGTCATTGTAATGATGAGTTTGTACCCTGTGTTTTCTACTGAGGGGACAGCTCTGAGAGAAACTTGAGGGGGAGTCTAATCTTCACCACACATAGCAATGCCCTTGACCACAAGCAAAAATTGTTGTGGAGATTCCTGGGTATTCTTAATATTCTAACATTAAATCCTTTTCAACCCAATCTTATTGCTCCTGTATCATCATCTTGACTTAACTTTTTATTCACATCGTCTGCTTTCTCCCCTCCAGATGTGTCATCATGGGTGGCCTTTTCGAGTTGTAGCTACAATGGTTTCTTGTTGTTTTTCTTCTTTCTTTCTTTTTTTGTTTTGTTTTGCTGAGTTATTGCTTGCTTACTCCTGACATTAGGAATGTACCTGTCCTTTCTCTTTCTTAAGTCTGAACTCTAGCCTCACTGATTATATTCATTGTGTTCCAAAATAATGAGTCACTTGATTTGGCAGATGAATTTTAGTGTGATTTTTTTTTTTCTCAAGAGATACTTCCAGAATCCTTACAACAAGAAGACTCAAAGTCCTTTAGTTTCACAAATGGATTTTTATACTACTTCTCTGTCCATGTATGTATGTGTGTATTTCACTTTCTTTATCCTATTTTGGTAGTGTATCTCAGTGGTTAAGGGAAAACCTGGTGCATGACTAGCCTCCCTCTGGAAGTTCTAGAAGTCCAGGTCAGGCACATGGAAAGAAGGTGTGTGGTTCTGAGGTGAACAGTGCCCTTGCTTCTGTGGTGTAATGATGCGTGGGGCAGACTTTCTCAATAAAATTATAATGCCCAATAGGAGAAAACTGAATTTAAAAAAAGGTGGGGTGAGAAATATCCTGTAACAGATTATTCCTCTAGGGTACAGAATGCCACATGCAAAAATTCTCTGATAGTCTTAAAGTCGACTAATTGAAGAGTTCAATAGAATGGTATGAAGCCATCCTTAATTACACTGGTCGATTTATGCTCCCATGACTTGTGTTAGTAGTAGTTCAGGTGTGTCTTTCCCTCTGTCTTTCACCATCCACTTGCCTTTTTATTTTTATAGGGCTGTTATGATGTATCTTATTCCTAAAGAATCCAAGGCCATTTTTTCCAAATGCACTGGACTCTAGGCCAAGAGCATCTTTGAACTCCTGGTAGTGTCTCCGGCTATTTGTGGGTGTGCTGGTTGCATTAGTGTGCAGCTTTGAATTTTCTTTCCAGTGAAGTAAGGTTTTAAGGCTCTTGCAGATTCTCTTAATCTTTTGCAACACATGAATGATCCCTCCATTCTAAAGGCCACATGGTTGATTTGGTAATTTCTATAGATCTGTCTCTCACTGGTTTGCTTTTGTCTGCTCATTCCTTTTCTGTTACTTAATTATTTCATGAGATTTTGCTCTACCTTATTTACCATCCCCAATTCAGGCCATCCCTTATTCTTTTCCTCAACTTTAGAGCTTTATAGCCTAGCCTCCAAGAGCCTGGGGTTTCATCTCTACATATGGCACACAATTTCCCCTCTTGTTAACTGAAGCAGAGACTAGGAATTATGTAATTCCACACTCCATTGGTCATTTGTAGGGTTGGCTTTATGAGGATTTTGTCTCTGAAGACCTCATTCCATGAGAACTGTGGTATCCTGAAAGATGGGAGAGCAGAAATGCAGGTTACTGGATGGAGTGAGAACCTGTCTGCTATTAGTTCTTCACATTCATTAGTTTGGTTGGAAAATACTGTTTTTTTTTTTTAGAATTCTGTGCAGGAAGACTTTGTGTGTGTGTGTGTGTTTTAATTACATGAACTCTGTATTTTAATAATAATATATGGAGGGTTTTTAAAATATTTCAGGTTTTTATCATAAAAGACTATGAGATTTTAATTGCTTAGAATTTGGTATTTTTATTTTAACTTCTTTTGTTAAAATAAACTGTAGCTTTTAAGCCCACAGTTTTGATTCAGATTTGAATATAATCAATTAAGCTAATTCTAATACATTCTGCAAACTCAAGGCTTATAAAACATTAAAAAAAAAGCAATTGTAGATCTTTTTTGAGTACCTATGTTCAAAAGTTTACTAATTCAGCACTGGAAACTTTAGCCAAAATATCAAAATTAAAGAGATAAGAAACAACAGTATGTGGAGTTCAGGAAATCTCAAACCTCCGTATTTCCAGTCTTTCCATCTTCTAACTCATCTTTTTTTATTGCTGCCATGGTGCTCTTTCTAAAATATAACTGAAATCAAGTGGTTTCCCTGGTCAAAAGTCTTCAGTAACATAATGTAATTTCATAAATTAAGTTCAAATTCCAAGAACTGACAGTGCAAAATCTCCACAATGTGCTTTCAACTTCCCTTACCCTCATATTTTTTCCATTTGCTTTCTCCCTCTCTTCCTCTCTCCCTTCTTCCCTTTATCCCATCCTCCCTCCTTCCCTCCCTCCCTTCCAGAATATTAAACATCCACCAGACAAAGTAGTAAATACCAGACAAAAGGGAATGAGTCATTCCTCAAAGACCGCCAGTCCATAATCTTCTGAAAAGATCCACAACACATTCTATATACTCTGGTCTTACTGTCTTTGGTCCAGTGTGTTCCCACCACTTATTTCACTCTGCCTTTCCTTTACCTCAAATGCCATCTCCATCATCATCTCATCCCTCTCTACTCCTTTCATCCAAACTCATCTCCTTTCTGAACATTCCACAACCTAAGGTGCCCACCTTCTTTGTGCTTCCTATAGTATAGCTTTCCTTCGTTAAAAATTTTTTCTGATCATGAAAGCAATACATACTCATACTCACTCTATAAGACTTCAAGAATGGAGATAATTGTAAAAAGAAAATATGATACATGGTCTAGTGTACAAGGTTTTCACAGGGAATCTGGATGTTCAGGTTCTAGTTTCACTTCTTCTTAGAAGCTGGGGGCCATTGAGCGTGGAACTTATCCACTGTAGGTCTTGTATTTTTCTCCTCAAAAAGGTGGGAACTGAGTTTCCTGGTCTTTAAGAACCATTCTGGTTGTAGAATTCAATGTCTAATTTCCATGTCTATAAATTGTGTATCTTGTCTTCACTCCTATATTAGGCAGTGATGTGCTGTTCTTTGTCCCACCCAGTCACTTGGCCCAGAGTGGGTCTTCTAGCCATCTTGGAAGAACAGAGGCATGCGTCAAGAGCCTCATAATTTTATCTCCAGTAGACTCAATTTGTAATAATTTTCAGCCATTATATCAAATTTGTTACCTAGCTTATTTAATGGTGAAACATGCTGGGCTTGAGTTTCATTATTTTAGGATTTATTGAACTATGTCTCTTTGTACTCTTTTTGCCTTCTTTTTTTCCCCTTCTAACTTAAAATGATAGCACCAAGCAAAACATTAAAATTCTATCCACTCAAACAGCACTGTAAACATTATTTAATTTTGTTCAAAATGAGTCTGTATTTAATGCTATGCCCTCTTCTAAAACTTGACAAGTTTTTTTTTTTTCTAGCTAGAACTCTGTGATTTGAAGAGTTGGGAAAAAGTTAAAACCAGGAAGGTAGCAACTTTATCATAAGATTCTTGCCAGCAGGATTGAAAACTGGATTAGGGTGTAGATTTATAACTCCGTATAGTTCAAACTTTGGAGTTTCTACACATTTTTCCATAGCGTATCTACTCTTTCCTAAATATGGTATCCAGGAAGCGCTTCATTAGTGTTTGCTACATAGTTACCCAACAGAGCAGTCCCTGAGTCTTTATATAAGCAACTGATGGATGTTTTGTTTCCTCTGGGCTTCCCCATGTGGGGGATGGGGTGGGATGGAAACAGAAAGCTAGTCTTGGGAATGCCACTTGTTGGCTGGGTGAAGGTGACCAAACAGCAACTTCCCTGTGACTCTGTTTTCATCGCTTTAAATTTAATTGCTTTTCTTTCTAAATTGTGGTGAAGATCAAATAAGGTGATAGGAGAGAATCTTTTGAAATTTACAAAGTCCCCTAGGAGGTGGCAGGGGTAAGCTCCTAGGTAAGCAACCCCAGGGTTCATGGGAAAGACGTCCTATGCCCTGTCTCCTGTAAAATCTCTGTTTCTTTGCTGGAGATAAATAGAGTTCAGGGATCAATCCACTTTATACTTTGCTTTAGCACTGTGGTAATATTAACATATAAGCAGAACTTCTACACTGGTAAAGTAATTGCTCTCATCTACTGTTTCCTGTTACTTCCTGTTACTTCCATTTTTCTATACTCCCTAGAAATGGATTAAAATTATTTGATTAGAATTTTATGCTCAGGGTAATTAACACTTTCATAGAGTACAAGCATGTAAGCACCCCCACGATATGAGGTCCCTTTTAACATACCAGTGTAATTCCCTCTTGTTCCAGAGGGATGACAAAACAAGTAAACAAACAAAAAAGCGTTTGTTACTGTCAAAATGTAAGAGAAGACAAGATACCACAGGAAATCAATTGTCTATACTGTGAAACACCACCTTCTTATTTGCTATCTTATAGTATAAAAATATACCACACATAACATTTCCTCCCCTTATCAGAATAGAAGCAAACCAATCAAAAAGGGAAACTCTGAACGTTATAACCTTTTTTTTCAGTTTTACTGAGATACAATTGACATAGAACATTGTATTAGTTTAAGGTGTACAACCTAATGATTTGATATATGTGTATATTGTGAAATGATCACCACTATGTGAGGTGATGGATGTAACATCCATCACCTCACATAGTTACAGATTTCTTTCTTTCTTTCTTTTTTTTTTCTGATGAGGACTTTTAAAATTACTTGCCTAGCAACTTTCAAATATACAATGCAATATTGTTAACTGTAGCTGAGCATCATCTTCTGAACTGGTCTACCAATATCATGTTAGATTATTCCACCTGCTCCCTTCCAACTATTTCTTAACCAGAAGCTTCTGAGGCAAAGCAACTGTTTTCTGCTAATGTAGCAGATCCTTAGCATAAGCTCTGTGTTTTGAAATAGCAGTATACTTAGGTCAAATAGGTTGATACGTTTGAGTTGCTGAATTTTTATTATATTATAAAATATATGGATAATAGCTCACATAAATGTTTTTCCATATGTATTATCTTATTCATTTTTATGGATTTTATGGAATGGGATTCCAAAAACGAGCTCCAGAGAGGTCAAGTCATTTGCCCAAGGTCATGTAACCATTGGGAGAATTGAGTTGTGACTTGCTCTTAAGCCCCAACCTCCCCCTCTTTTCTTTTTGCCATTCCGAATCATTCTCTCTCATTTCTTAGCAGTAGCAACTTTTCTCTCATCAGTACTCCTGTAATTCTTCTTCCTGGACCACTTTGGTTCTCACTTTGAAGGAGGCAATTCTATCAATGATTTGGGAGAATCAGTAAATGTCATGGCAGCTGGTCATGGATGGTGCTCTTTCACAGAAATAACAGAAAGAGACAGTGTTAAAACAAAAAAAAAAAGACACAGTGGCTATCTATTTAAACTCTACCCTTGAGACCATTTCCAGTGAGGAAGTTTCTAAATTCCCAGCTTATTTCCTTGCACAAGAAACTCATCTTTGGGAATGATGCTGTCCTTCGTGAGTTTCATGGCGAACAATGAGACATTTCAAATCTCATTATCTGACAGATTCAGGCCTCCTAATAGAAAGAGAACAAAGGCAATTTATGTGGGAGGAAAACATGAGTCAGTTTTCTCTCTGACTAAAAGATGAGAGAACACAGAACCATAAATCCCAGGTAGACCTGTTTCTTAGTTCAGAGGCTGCCTCCTGACTCAGTCTATACTGGGAAAAAATATTTTATGGAGGACAACTGCAACAGACCATTTCCGCTGGACTTATGTAACTTTATGGACCCTCTCATGATTCTACCATGGATGCAAGCATGTCCTGGTTTCTTAGAACTTCTACCTTTGCAGACCGTCAAATAGCTGTTATTTCATAGGATCAATATAGTGTCAACATGGCATCTAAAAGATAGAATGAGCCAAATATATGCAGTTCTGTGTGAGGGACTGTAAATGAATGTCAGAGATTAAATTTGTATTAAGCTCTAACCATGGGTCAGGTGCTGAGCTGTGTACTTTTTTGTCCATAGTCTTTCTTTTAATTTGCATAACCACTCTTCTCTAAGGTTGGTAGAATAAAGACCAACCTAGATCTGGCTTTACTGAAACTATAACTGAATTGCTTTATTGCTGTGTGTAATTGAGCTTCCTAATCAGTCTGAGGCAGTTCCTGTGTGAACCAGTTTTAAAGACAATGATTCTCATGGAGCATTTTTAACTGGCAGGTCCACTAATCTCTCTTGGCTTTACATTGGCTGTCAGCTTAGGGATGAAGGGTTATTTGCATGTTTCATTTTCAGATGAGAATCTTCTGTGTATCTGGAAAATAACTAGCCACCTGGTACAATATGGTGGACTAGGTAAAAAGAGCATACCGTTTGGAGTCAGACAGACCAGGGTTTGAATCCCAGCTTTACATCATGGCTGTGTTTCATTGGGCAAGTTACTTTACTTCTCTGGGGATCACTTTACTTATCTGGAACTTGAGGGTGACAAAACCTAGCTCGCTGAGTTGTTGTGAAGGTTAAATCAGATAATGTTTGCTAAGTGCTCTGGAGATACTGGATGGTCAGCAAGAAGGAGGGAGGGGCAAGAATTGAGGAGAAGAGCTCTGAGAGACATGGTCCATTAACCAAACATGTAATATCAGAGTGCAAAGAATACATGGAAAGGGTGAGTGGTCGAGATGTTTCCAGGCATTATGACCCCTAAATTAAGGCTTTGATGAGGGAAAACACTAACTACAACCGAAGACAACAGCTTTTCCAAGATGGCCTCATTAAATGTTTAATTGGGTGAGAATATTTTGTGGGTTTCCACACATTGCCAGGAACCTTATGCAGTGTCTTATTCTTTCTCTAAATGTCTTTGTCACTATGCAGAGACACAGACTTGAGGCTTGCTGGAAAATCTACCTGCTGGCTCTGACAGAGAACACAAACTGATTACTGAGGTTAAAGTATTTGCTTTGCTTTGATGTGTCTCTTTTAGGACAATCTCTCCTGCTTTCCCTGCGAGGGTGGTGGGAACAGTGAGTGAAATGATTTACCAGGAAGATAAGTGAAGGAGGCTTCAGGTGATCTACGAAGCTGGAGGTCACTAAGAGGTCAGGCTAGAGGGTGCATTCCAGAGAGCTAATATTGGGTGAATTGGGTTGTTCTTATTTCACCTAAGAGGTAATTGTACCCCAAAATGCATTGCCTGCAATATTTCAGATTGTCTTGATTATATATGAACTCACATATATTGTATTCTCTCCTCTGAGTGGCCCTGGCCTAGTTAAGTCCTGTGGGGAATGCAGAGGAAGCACAAGATGTGGTCTCTGCTCTCAAGGAGCTTATTTAGCTAAAAAGAGAGGATGGAAAACTTATGAAATAATACAAGACATATTCAGTATGCTCTTGATCCTGAATATAAGTGAAGTAAGAGACCACATCCTTATGTTCTAGCAGATGTTGATCACTGATGAAATATTCATAAAACCATCTGAAAATGGAGAGAAAAATAGGACACTATTTTAACATCAATGTACAGGTGTATGTATATGTTATAGGACATGTATAATCTGATTATTATACTCTTATTTCATTTCCATTATATACATATATTATACATATGTATCCAACTGTCTTTCCTTGTGACTTTTTAATTTTCATCCTATTATTTTTCCTTTATTTTTCTTTTCTTCAATCTTTTCCTTTTTTGGTGAAATGATCATGAGACTATAAAGCCACTGTTTCTTCAAGTTCCATATTTGGCGAAAAAATGTGTGGGTTGCCAAAACTTTGGCTTTCTAATGCTATTGGTCCCTGAGAACCACTGGTTTGAAGCAGAGAGAGGTGCATGTGTCAGGGGTGGCAGGAGGAGACTTCCTGGGGAAAAGAGGAGCTTATTGATAAAGAATGTATCAGAAACAAAAAGGTGGTATGTTGAGGTGGTTAAGTAAAGGCCAGGTTAGGAAGCTAGATTGCATACAGCAAGGAGTGAGGGACCATTCATTGTCTTGAACTGGAAAGTGGCATAATGAAAACTGCATTTAGGAAGGTGAGTTTTTCATGAGATACGATGAGTTAGAGGAGGGTGAAATTAGCTATTTATTTTAGGAAAAATTACTTATAGAAATTCCATCCAGAGTTACTAAAGGCCAGGTGGTAGTCAGGAAATTTCCAAATGGAAGATTCAACTAAGAGGGAAAAAAATCAAAGAGTGTAGTACTTAATCTGTAGATTACTAGATTAGATTAATAATAGGTAAGTCTATTATCTATCTCTTATCTATCTCTATGGATAATAGTCTATTATCTGTTAGAGTAATCTATGTATTTCCAAGCTTTCGTTGCTTGTAAAGTCATAATATGAGAGGTGGGATCTTTCCATTCTTTGGTCACTTACTGCATCACACTGGACAGCATAGCAGAGTAGGCCAGAGAGCAGGCTCTGGTCTGAGTGTTAATCTTGGCATCGTATCTTAGCAATTGTGCAACTCTGGGAAATTTAAGCTTCACTTTTCTCATATGAAATCTATGAAACACAATATTACCTACATCATAAGGCTTTTGTGAAGATTCAAAGAGATAATGCAAGTGATAATGCTCAGCAGAGCGTATGGTCCAGAGCAGGCTCCAAATAAGCAACGCTACTGTTTTTTTTTATCTGTGTGTTCTTTGGCAAGACACTTACTCTTTCTGAGCCCTGGTACAGTCAAATGTGAAAGGAGGTGAATCAGAACTACCTTGAGCAGTTATTGCAAGAATTAGAAGAGATGGATGTGAAGGCACTTTGAAAACTAATTTGCTGCATGGATGCTAGCTTTTATGGTTATGGTTGTTCATAATAACTGGTGTCATGTATAAACCATGTGTCCAGACCCTGAGCTAAAATAGGTTCTTTTACATTTAAATGGTCTTTGGGTTTACCAGGGATGTGATCATCTACTCAATGTTCTTAGGTTAAGGGCCTGGCCCTGGGCTGTTAAATGCTGAGCAGTTTGAGGGCAGGTGACAGAAGTTCATATGAGATGGACCCCAGACCACGTCAAGAAGGCCTTTCAGGTTAGCCAGAGCTCCAGATGCCCTGACTGCTCTGGTGCAACTGAAGAGGCTTGTCCTGAGCCCATTGCTAGGGCTCAGTAACCTGTCTTCTGATGAATAATTCAGGCCATGCTCATTCAGTCAATCAGCAGTTTCCAAACACCATGTGCTATGTTCAATGATAGGTGCTCTGAATGGAGGGAGGAATCATTCAGAGATCCTGCTTGGGGGTGCTTACATTCTAGTAGGAAAATAAGCCAAATGATGGACAGAGCAGCCCATGTGAGGCTTCTGGATGGTTCTAGGTTTCCCACTGAGCACTGTGTAGTGGACACAACTCAGGGCACAGTGTCAGGATACAGACTCAGCCAATTACTAGCTGTGTGATATTAGTCAAGGGACTTAATCATTCTGGCCATTGGTTTCTACATCTAGACAATGGTAACTATATACTCTTCCTATGGTTGTTAAAGATAGCAAGAGAATCAGTATCTGGCCAAGAGTAAGCTTTCAACATATGGCAGCTGTTTTTACTAGAGAGAGGGAACAACATGCATACCCACAGGACAAGCTCTCTTCCATGTGACCGTATTTCCCTTTATGTGTTGTCTACAGCTCAAGATAAAAAACAGGATCAGGACCAGACTTTTGATTAGTGGAAATTAACTTTTGTTCTATTGCAACAGCTAAACTCTGAAATACATTTTTTCATGTGTGCTATTTCTGTAATCCCTAAAACAGCCAAAGGAGAATATTATATCCCCATTTTCTAGGTAAAAAAGCTGAGGCTCTGAGAGTCTAAAATTTCCTGCCCAGGGAACATAGCTAATCAGGGACAGGCTGGGATTTGAGCTCAAGTATTTTCCATCTTATGTGTAAGAGATTTACCCATAGGTTTTCTCCTCTCATTCAAAGAAAACCATAGGTTTTCTCCTCTCATTCAAGTCTAGATATCTGAACTTTTAGATCATTATTTGCCACTGCTACACTCATGCAGATTGGATTACATATAAAAGCATCACATGTTTCCTTATTTTGACTGAAGGACATATCCAGATATGTTTTGGATGACCTTTGATTCTATAAATAATACCATATGAATCATCCATCTATGAATTAAGACAAATTCCTTTGGGAATTGCTTATGTTTCCATTGTGATATGCCATTCCAAACAATTAACTATGGCAGATATTGTATTGAATCAATATAAGAATGGGTGAGAGGGGTGCCTGGATGTCTCAGTCAGTTAAGCGTCTGACTTCAGCTCAGGTCATGATCTCAGGGTCCTGGGATCAAGCCCTGCATCTAGCTCCCTGCTCAGCAGGGAGTCTGCTTGTCCCTTTCCCTCCTGACCTCCCATCCTCTCTCTCTTTCTCTCTCTCTCTCAAATAAATAAAATCTTTAAAATATATATGTAAGAGAGAGGATAGAAATTAATATTTATTGAACACCTACCATTTGCCATATATACTACATACATTATTCCATTCAATCCTCAGATTTATTCAATAAATGGATATTGGGTGGCTCTTCTATTTCAAGTTTTCTAGGTGGTGAGGGTACAGGATCAAACAAAACAGACAAAACCCATGCCTTTGTGGAAATTTAACATTCTCTTGGGAGATGTAAACAATAAGTAAAATATATATTCCAGATGGAGAGAAGTGCTATGGAGAGAAAAAGGCATAAAAAGAGGATAGGGAGTGTTGATAGGGTAAGTTGGGATTTGTCTCTAATAGGAAGGGTCTCATTGAGGCAAAGACATTGAGTAAAGACATAAAGGAGATAAGGGAATGACCCTGACTGATATCTGGGAAAGAGTGTTTCAGGCAGAAATGAATAGCAAGTGCAAAAGCCCTGAGGTAGGAGTATGGCTGATGCATTTGAAAAACAACAAGGGGGCAGAGTGGCGGCAGTGAAGTGAATGAGCAAGAGACCAGTAGGAGATGAGATCAAAGAAAGTATAGGGGCCTGATCAGGTAGAGCCTCAGAGACCATTGTAAAGATGTTGGCTTTTATTCTGAGTGGGATACAAGCCACTGGAGGGTTTTAAGAAGAGTGACATGATCTGACTTATGTTTGAAAAAGGTCACTCTGGCTGCTAAAAGCATAGAAAATGTGTAGAAAGCTTTTGCAATAATCTAGGTAAGACAGGACAGTGACTTAGACTTGAGTGGTGGCTAAGTGAGAAGTGGTTGGATTTATGATGTATTTGAAAGGTAGACCTGATAGCATTTGCAGATGGATAGGATGAGGACTATGAGAGAAAGAGAGGAGCCAAGGATAACTCCAAGACCTTTGGAACTGGAAATGGAAGAATGGGATTGTCTCCAGTGGGGATAGAAGACTACTGAAGGATCTTCTAATTAGCAACTTGTTCACATCCACACATCTAGGCTCTCCCCCTTTCAGCCCTGCCTTTTTCCACTTGGGCAAAATCCACAAAATGATGAAATCACTCCAGTTCATAAGCAGACATGGTGTGGACAAAAGACTTGCCAGGGGCTCTGAAAACAACTCTCTTTCTTCCCCTTCAGACTAATTAGGAAGCAAATTCTTGTGAAATTAGAGTGCTCTAGTAAACCCAAGCCAAACTCTTGGTCAACTTGTTGATTATGGAAAATGGGGTTTTCCTGGCAATGATTCCAATATATTACCACTGCTTTTCCCTATCCAAGAAATGGGCCTAGATGCCAAATTCTTTCTTTTTCTCCAAATTATATCTCCTTGGATAACCTCTCTAATGGGTGTGGAGCCACCACGTGGTTATGTATAGTTGGTCTTTAGACTAAAGAGCACCAACCAGAGGAAAGTAAATAGCAAAAATATGATTGTCTCATTGGACTCATAAAAGGATAACTTCAGTGAATTGTAAGACATGACACCCCTGGCAGGCATGGGCATAGTCCTGCTTTCTATAAGGAGGATATTTATCTGGCTGCTCACCTCTGGGCCCCAGAGTAACCAAGGCAAGACTCAAACCTCCCAGACCAGACATCTCTCTGCTCCTGCACCAGCAAAGGTTTTCTAAGAGTGTTCCAGTGGATTAACAAAGGGATTAGTTGAATATGTTTGAATCCCCACTGTGGAGTGAGAACTATGTAAAGCTAATTCACAGATGACTTGGGCATACTTACATAAAATATGCCATATATAACATAGTGCTAGTATAAAGTCTCAATTTTTTTCTTCAAGGAACAAGTGAAAATATTAAGCCAGTGCAGCTAGCCTAAGTTTAACTATGTTGGTGTGTTCATTCATTCACTAGTTCATTAATTTACTCACTCATTCATTTATTTATTCATTTAATGTTTTTAGCAACACTTATGTGCCAGGTATTGTGCTAGATATCATTAGGGTAACTTCAAGAAGTTCACAATCTATTGTGGGATAGGGCAGAAGGGAAAACATATATGTCTCCAATATTGCAGGCACTGTATTAGGCCCTGGGGTACAGCAGTGACCAGACAGATAAAGGCCCTGCTTACATAGGTCTTATAGGAATTAAGTAAAGAAACATACATGTGATTAGATATGATTATTCAGAGAGTGGTGTTATACAGACAAAAAAATAAAAAAGGGAGAGTCAGTGATAAGTGGATAGAGTAGAAGTTTGAGGTATTTTAGAAAGAGTGGTTAGGACAGGAATACAATGATAAGCAGGAAAAAAACATGCCGGAAAGAAGGAACACGAAAACAAGTTGAGGTGGGCAGATACGGAAAGAGAGAGGAAAAGAATAGAGGGAAGTCTAGTGAGGTTTAAGCTTAACAAGTGAGGGAACTAGTGGAATGAAATGAAGTTGAGGAGAGAGGCAGATCACTGGGGTTTTGTAGGTCAGGGTTAATGAGTTTGATTTTTATTCTAAATGTAATTGGAAGCTCTTGGAGGGTTTTGTGCAACTTAATGTATGATGTAATTTAACTTTATGCAAGGCAGAGAATGGACAAGAGGAGCCAAGGTGGAAATAGGGAGACAGGAGGCCATTACAAGTGCAAGAAGATGGTGTCTAGGGCTGGTGTGTGGCAGTGGAGATGATGTGCAGGGGTCAGATTTAAGATGTATTTGGAGAGAAGAATACAAGAAATTGAACATCCAAATATGGCCCCTAGGTTTGGGACCAAGCTAATGGTGGATAGTGTTGCCATTAACTTAGATAGGCATGACTAGGGAAGGAAGGAGATTATGAATAGAGTCCTTGAGGAACCTGTTAAATTTGAGATGGTAATAAGACATCCAGGTCTGAAGCTCAGGGGAGAGGTCAACACAGGAGATATAGGTGTGAGATTTATCACTTATACTTGGTATTTAAATATCGTGAATGATACTGCTCAAAAATATATATAGTAGAAAAGAGAGCTGAAGACTGAACTCTGAGGTGTTCCAACATGTATACTGGAGGCGATGGAAGAGTGACCTACAAAAGAAACCAAGAGGTATCAACCAGTAGTAAGAAGAAAAACAAAAGACTTACTTACGTTTCAGAAGCCAAGAGAAGGTATTTCAAAAGAGGAGAAGTGTTTATCTTTTCTAAAGGCTGCAGAGTTTAAGGAAAATGGTGATAAATAATTGATTGCTGAATTTAACAAGATAGAGTTCATTGGTAATCTTGACCATGGCCATTTTAGTGGAAATGTGTAAAAGATACATGAAAATACAAAGAATAAGTTACCTGGAAATGTATCCTAAGGGGAATAACATAGAATTTGGAAT
This sequence comes from Leptonychotes weddellii, assembly GCF_054177405.1. Classification (NCBI taxonomy): domain Eukaryota; kingdom Metazoa; phylum Chordata; class Mammalia; order Carnivora; family Phocidae; genus Leptonychotes; species Leptonychotes weddellii. The sequence goes on from NC_138382.1 coordinate 56,856,826, forward strand.
TAGAAGTTTCAAAGTGGTTAGGCAAAGACAAGTGTTAGGGAGAAGCATTTCAGCAGAGAGTTCAGTGTAATTAAAGAACCAAAGTTAGAGAAATAACATTGTGTAAGGGGAGCTATAAATATTTGGTATTGTTGAATGATAAAGTACTAAGCTAGAAATGGGGGGGGGGCGGATTCTGTTGGAGGGCTAGATCATGAAGGATGTGGTAGATGTTATCTGTAGGAAATGAAGAACTACTGAAGAGTTTAATCAGAGAAGTGGCATTATCTCATCTGTATTTTCAGGAAGGTCACTCTGCAGTATGGACTATGGCTGGCAAGATTGGACACAAGGAAACCATAGATGGATTGTCTCAGTGTTATAGGTGAAAGATAATGAGGATACAAACTTGACTAGCTATTCGAGATGGAAAAGAAAGAACATATCTTAGAAATATTGGGGATATAAATTTGGCATGTCTTGATTGTAGATTAATCAAAATGCCTCCTAGTGTTCAATGACTAGATGAATGGCAATGCCAGCATCTGTGATAGGCAAAACTGAAGAAAGATCTGGCTCAAACAGAGAATTAATAAGCTCAGTTTTGCACCTGTTGACATTAAGGTGCTTGTGGGACATGCTGAAGGAGTTTTCCCATAGAAGTCTGGATATTAATTTGCAGCTTTGTAAAGAGGTGTGGGTAGGAGATACACACACACACATACACACACACACTCACTCACTCACACACATTCTGGAGTTACTGAAAAACATCCAAGGCATTTGACAATTCAAAGATATTAGTGAGTGTAGTAGTGAGTAGTGAGTGTAGACTGCTCTTTAGAGGGGTTTCAGAGGCTTGGATTTAGAGGAGGAGGAGACAGATTGGACAGTCACTAGAAAGATATGTAAGATTGAAGAGATATTCTCATTTTTTTAAGATGGGATAAACTTGAAAATACTTATTGGCCCAGGATGAAGAATTCAGGAGGGAAGTGGGATGATTGAAAAATTCAAGTGCAAACAGAGGTCGAGGGGGATGTACTCAGGACTCAGATGAGTGAGTGTGGTCAAGAGGAAGGACAGCCATCTCTTACACTGCAGGAGAGCAGTTGGTGTGAATGTAGATAAGGTAGGTAGAATAATTGAAAAGACTTAGTTTTCTAGGACTCCTGAAAGGCACAAGATCATTGCTGAGAATGAAGATGTGGGCATTGGGTAGGGCACTGAGACCAGTGAAGGTCTGAAAGAGCATCAGTGAGAGACAGAAAGGGGAGATGACCAAGAGCTGATAAAGAGACCCATGAGCCATACTTGGTTCAATTTAGAGAGCATGAGTTTGTAGAGTTATCAGTCTGCATGGTTGCTTGCTTTTTCTAGAAGCATTAAACAATTCAGGTATAGAAGTGGGAAAAAAATGAAAGATTATGCTAAATTAAAGTTAGGTTTATGTAGCAGGAGGGGAAGAATGAAGCGGGGGAAATCA
>NC_138382.1:56858390-56871996 GCF_054177405.1 Leptonychotes weddellii
GATGATGGACTCTGAAAAACAAACTGAGGGTTCTAGAGGGGAGGGGGGTGGGAGGATGGGTTAGCCTGGTGGTGGGTATTGAGGAGGGCACATTCTGCATGGAGCACTGGGTGTTATGCACAAACAATGAATCATGGAACACTTCATCTAAAACTAATGATGTAATGTATGGGGATTAACATAAGAATAAAAAAAAAAGTTAGGTTTATGTTAGATAAAGTGGAAATATTGGGGAGAACTATGGGTACTAATAAGTAGTTCAGTGGTCCATTATGGGACTGTAGTTGGAAGGAAAAGATGAGAGTGTAGAATGCAGCCGATAGAATGAGAAGAAATGAAAAATTCTAAGTACCAAGTAGGTTGAAGGACATTTAAGATGGGAAGATGATATTGAGGTTTATATGAGATACTGAATCTTAATATTTCAAAGGAGGAAACATTCCAAGTGATGATAAGGTCTAAGGAGTGGCCACGAGAGTGAATGACTGGGTTGGAGTGGAATGGAGTGGAGATGAAGGGCACAAGGACTGATGGTGTTAGAAGGGCTCATCAGCACGGAAATGAAAGCCACTCTTGTGAGATAGAGGTTGATATAGTTCTAGAATCTACAATGAATGAAGGGAAGTGACCATGAAGCCACTGGGAGACAGTGATGGGTGAGGATAGAGACTGTAGGGACAGGAGTTTTTACAAGAAGGTGGATGAACAAAAATCTATAATGAGCAATGAGAAACAAAGAAAGCATCAAACTTACTTCCTGATGTTAAACAAGGTAAAATGTGAAAGAATGAACAGCTTTCATTTGGGAGGGCTGACAGGAAAACCATATTTTCAGGGTGGAGAGGTAGAAGGATCAATATATGATAAGGGTAATATGAGAGAATTTGTTTATAATGAAGGGTTCCAGAGGTCTTACTGGGAATGTTTGAAAGACAAAGGAACAATGAGATTGGGACCAGGACTAAGAAAATTGGAGCAGTAAGGAGATGCAAATATGAATAAACAGGGATGACTATGGGGCTTTATGTTTTGGACAACAACCACTAAAGGAAGCTGGTAGAATGTGCTGGCTACAGAGTCACAGAGAACATTGGCCTTTGAGGTCTGGCAGCACTGGCATTTTGGCAGCCTGTCCTAATGACTGGTGCAGGAATAACCAACCCTTCAAGGTCAGAGACTGGGCTGGGGGCCAGATAAAGCCTCCCACTGGCACAGAGACAGGAGGCTTCATCTGTGTGACTGTCTTCTGCTAACATGGTCAACTTTCTTCTCTTTTTTTTCCATCTGCCCTTTGCTGTTCTTCTTCCTTGCCATTCAACTGTGAAATGTCAATCTCTTTATCAAACTTTGCTTAAGCCTTCATTCAATGCTCACTTTGAGTATAGACTTTATCAATTGATTTCTATGCTTGTGTGTTACCTACAATGTATGTATTCTAATGTCTGTTCTTCACACATTAAGCAGGTGTACCTTGTCTGTCTTTGAGGGGTTATGATGCTTTCAGTAGGAAGAATAATGGCTCATTGGAACTCAAGATAAAATTTCATACCTTCTTCATTCCTCTCATTGGCAATAATATTGAAACTTGGATGCTTCCTGTGTAAGTCCATTTAATTTCTTCCTGTACTGTCCCACTTTCAAACTTGTTCTTGTTTTACCACTTCACACTAACTCTTATTTGGGCTGTATAATAATTGTTGATAACTTACAAAAGGGTAGGTGTTCTTCCGTGTATCTTTCTTCTCAGGCATAATTTCCACAGCCTTGGAGTCATCTAGGATGCTCTGTGTAAGCATGAATAATGTAAGAACCACCTGGAAGGCCTGGTAACTCTATACCTTACTTAATAAAAGGCAAAGTGCAATTTAGAAATTCTGACTGCAGACGCATTCCCCAGAACCGTGTTCTCACCATGCAGATCTGGGAACATAACAGAGGGCAGGAAGTGAATAGCCTTTGCTCTAGGATCAGAGGTTACTTTTGTGTGACTTGCTACAAACATCATTATCTCTGATGCCTTGACCTATCCAAATGCTGGAAATTCCATCCCCAGACCTACCTTTGGGACCTACCTGGCTCAGACTGCCTCTGCCTGCTATTCAAACCGAACCGGAACAACATTCATCCAGTTTTGTTGGTTGCTCTGGGCTCAACCTATTGCCCTGCATTTCTAAAAGATGGAGAAGATGGGCTTTAGTGGGAGACATAACTGGTCAAAAGGGCTTGAAACTGAATCTAGAGGGAGAGTAAGAACAAGTCCAGAAAAACTACAAACCCATACATGGTGATAAGGAGCATGGCCCATATCCCTACCCTTTGTTCTGCCCCTGCGAAACCATTACCCATTTACACAGATCTGGTCATACCATCACCCTACTCCAAGGTCTTCTAGGGTTTCCTAATAACCCTGGGAACAAAATTCAAAATCCTTAGCAGGACCATTGAGGCAGTTTATGACCAAGTTTTCATCTATCATTCAGTCTCATTTCTTGCCACTTTTCATCCTGCCATTATGTTTCAGCCACGTTGTAGTGATGTTTCCCTAACACAGACGGGTTTTTCACACACTTTTGTCCTCTTACATACGTCAATACCTAGTTGTAAATTGTCATTCTACCATCTTTTGCTTGGAGAACACCTCTACAACCTTCAAATCCCATCAAGCCCCAATATAACCTTTCTTGGAAACTTCCCTCAATACCTACAGCCAAAGAGAATGGCTCTCTCCTGTATGTGTGTGTGTGTGTGTGTGTGTGTGTGTGTGTGTATATATATATATATATATATATACAAATATATATACAAATATATATACAAATATATATATATATATTTGTAATTGTTAAATTTTTAGGATAAGTTGGTAGGCTAGAAAATCTTGGGCAGGAGCTGAATCTGCAGTTCATAGGTAGAATTTCTTTTTCTTCAGTGAAACCTCAGTTTTGCTCTTAATGTTTTCCTCTGATTGAATGAAGCCTGTCCAGCTTATCAAAGATAATCTCCTTTAGTTAAAGTCAACTGATTGTAGATGTTAAGCACATCTACAAAGTATTTTTTAAAGATTTACTTATTTATTTTAGAGAATGAGAGAGCACAGGTGGGAGGGGCAGAGGGAGAGGGAGAGAGAATCTCAAGCAGACACTGCACTGAGGGCAGAACCTGACGCAGAGCTGGATCCCAGGACCCTGAGATCATGACCTGAGCCAAAATCAGCGTCAGATGCTCAGCCAACTGCCCACTGAGGCGCCCCACATCTACAAAATATTTTTACAGCAACACCTAGGTTAGTGTCTAATTGAATAACTATTATAGCCTAGCCAAACTGACACATGAAATGAACCATCACAGAGAGATAAAGTTATTATTATCCCATTGGAACCATATTTTCAAATATTTGGAAGCAGCTATAGCACAAGGATCTTACTATGGGTTCGTATGGAGTTTCTCACATAAATATTTTTTCTTTATTGGTCACATACAGTAGATATTAAATATCTAGAAATTATTTTAGGGATGTATACATTACTTTTTCTATTAAAATATTAAAGAGAAGTGAAAATTACTGGGAATTATAAATATGAGGTAAATATAAAAGTTCATTTTTTCTCTTAATCTCTTTATATATACATACATAATGAATATTTGTTTATATAATTGACATCCAGTATCCTATTAGTTTGGGGTATATATTATTGTGATTCAATATTTTTATACATTACAAAAATTATCCCCATAATATGCCTAGTTACAATCTGTCACCATACAAAGTTATCACAATATTATTGACTATATTGCTTATGCTGTATATTACATCATGCTTTATTTATTTTATAACTGGGTGTTTGTACCTCTTAATCCCTTTCATCTATATTGCCCACCCTCCTAAGCACTCTCTACCCTGGTAACCAACAGTTTGTTTCCTATATCCATGAGTCTGTTTCTGTTTTGTTTTGTTTGTTCCTTTGTTTTGTTTTTCACTTAGCGTAATACCCTCTAGGTCTATCCATGTTGTCACAGATGGCAAGATTCCATTCTTTTTTTGTGCCTGAGTAATATTCCATTGTTTATATATACCATATCTTCTTTATTCATTCATCTAATGATGGACACTTAGGTTGCTTCCATATTTTGGCTATTGTAAATAATGCTGCAATGAACATAGGGGTGCATATCTCTTCATATTCATGTTTTTGTTTTCTTTGGATAAATACCAAGAAATGGAATTGCTGGATGCCATGGTACATTTATTTTTAATTTTGGGGGGAATCTTCATACTGTTTTTCATAAAGTCTATACCAGTTTGCATTCCCACTAACAGTGCACAAGGGTCTCCTTTTCTTTACATCCTTGCCAACACTTATTATTTTTTTGTCTTTTTGATAATGCCAATCTGACAGATGTGAGGTGATATTTCATCATGGTTTTGATTTGTCATTCCTGACAATTAGTGATGTTGAATGTCTTTTCACATTCCTGTTAACCATTTGTATTTCTTTGGAAAAACGTCTAGTCAAGTCCTCTGCCCATTTTTTAATTGAGTTGTTTGTTTTCATGAGTTGTGTGAGTTCTTTATATATTTTGGATATTAACCCCTTATCTAATCATTTGCAAATATTTTCTCCCATTCAGTAGGTTGCCTTTTTGTTTTGTTAATAATTTCCTTTGCTGTGCAAAAGCTTTAGTTTGATGTAATCCAATTTATTTTAGCTTTTGTTGCCCTTGCCTGAAGAGACTAGTCCAAAAAAAATATTACTAAGACCAGTGTCAAAGAGCTTATTGCCTATGTTTTCTTGGAGTTTTATGGTTTCAGATCTTATATTCAAGTCTTTAATTTGAATTTATTTTTATATATGAGGTAAGATAGTGGTCCAGTTTTGTTCTTTTGCAGATAGCTCTCCAGTTTTCCTGGCACCATTTATTGAAAGAACTGTTTTTCCCATCGTGTGTTCTTGCCTCTTTTGTCATAGATTAATTGACCACACATACATAAATATATATCAGGCTCTCTATTCAATTTCATTGATCTGTGTATCTGTTTTTGTGCCCAGTACCATACTGTTTTGATTACTGTAGCTTTGTAGTATAGTATGAAATCAGGAAGCGTGATACCTCTGGCTGTTTTGTGCTCAAGATTGCTTTGGCTATGTGGAGTCTCTTGTGATTCCATACAAATTTTAGGATTCTTTGTTTTAGTTTTGTGAAAAACTGTCATTGGTATTTTGATGCAGATTGCATTGAATCTCTAGATTGCTTGCGTAGTATGGACAGTTTAACAATATTTTTTTTTTTAAAGATTTTATTTATTTATTTGACAGAGAGAGAGATAGTGAGAGCAGGAACACAAGCAGGGGGAGTGGGAGAGCGAGAAGCAGGCTTCCTGCTGAGCAGGGAGCCCGACGTGGGACTCGATCCCAGGACCCTGGGATCATGACCTGAGCCAAAGGCAGACGCTTAATGACTGAGCCACCCAGGTGCCCCAGTTTAACAATATTAATTCTTCCAATCCATAAGCACAAAATATCTTTCCATTTATTTATGTCATCTTAAGTTTCTTTCATCAGTGCCTTATAGTCTTCAAAGTGCAGTTTTTTCACCAGCTTGGTTAAATTTATTCCTAGGCATTTTATTCTTTTTGATGCAATTGTAAATTATTTTCTTAATTTCTCTTTCTGATAGCTCATTATTAATGAATAGGAATACAACCAATTTCTGTATGTTTATTTTGTATCCTGTGACAAAAATATATGTGATAAAAACATATGAATAATTAAAGCAAAACTTGTAACATTGTTTCACAGGTTGTATAACACATGTAGATGTAATGTTTATGATAACTATAGCCTAAAGGATCAAGGGGACTAAATGGACTTTTACAGTTGAAAATTTTCTACAGTAGACTGAAAAATTAAGAATGAATGTTGTCATCCATAGGGTAATCACCAAAAAAGTGCAGTAATTTATAGCTAAGACTCAGTGATCCCAATCTTATTTACCCAAAATACCTTAAGAGAAACTTGTACAAGAATGTTTATAGTAGTTTTATTCATAATAGCACAATGTAGAGATCCCAGATGTCAATCAGTAGAAGAATGGATAAGTAAATTAGTATCTTCATCCAATGGCATACTTCTCAACAATGAAGTAGAAGGACTTACTGATATGTGTATGCATCAATTTGGATAAATTTCCAAAACACTATGCTGAGTGAAAGGAGTCTTATATGAAGGATACATACTGCATGATTCTATTTATATTATATTCTAGAATAGAAAATCTAATTTTTGCTGGGAAAAATCAGAATAAAGGGTTATCTCTAGAGTAGTAGGGGAATTGACTAGAAAAGGAAAAGAGAACTTCCTGGGGTTATGTTCTATATCTTAATAGATTCCTAGGTTACAACAGATACGTGCTTTATCAAAACTCCACAATTTGTGCATTTAATTGTATGGAAATCTTACATCCAAAGAAAATAACTATCAAATATCAAACTCTAGTGATATGCATGGTGAAGTATTTAGAGGGAAATAGTCAGATGTCTGCAATTTGCTTTGAAATGTCTTAAAAATAGGATGATGTATGTATAGAAGTGTGAATAGATAGCTATGTAATAAATGCAAATCTTGTAAAGATTAATGATATAGCCTAGGTGATTGGTATATAGGTGTTCATGGTAAGATTATTTCAATTCTGTCTGATTGAAAATTTTTACAGTAGACTTTGGGGAGTGGGAAACTGGATGAGCAAGTAATCAGAAATTTTCTAGAATTTGATTATTTAGCTGCAGTTTCAGAAACATAGGAGTTTTATTTATTTGTCATTAAATATGGTACAGGTTACCATATTTATCTATCTCAAATCATCCTATGATGAAGAGATAAAGGAATCCAGAAGTGTTTTCAGATATTCTTGAAGAATTGGCCTCTGCTTGGACAAAAGAATTCCTAAAGTCTGGCTTTAAGAACCAAATATTTCTTTTAGCTGGAAGTAGATTAGGTTAACTTCTCCTTTTCTCAAAACCCGAGGGCTTGGAGCAGGTGGAGTGTGACTTTCAGTCTGAAACTGAGAAGTGCCTTCTTTATTCACTAGCCGTATCTGGAGGAATCAGTCACTTGATTGACAGAGCCCTTAATGACCTGGTGCTTTACGTAGCATAATGGTACTGCAGGTGTCTTTGAAAAGGATGTTTCAGATAGGACAGCGAGCCCCCTTCCTTGGTAAATCATACTTGATCATATACAAATAAGATCTTTGTTTGGCCTGGGGAGTGTGTTTAAAAATCTACCATCTCCACTTGGACTTACAAATGTCTCAAGTGTATTTTTCTTTTTCACAATAGACACATTTATACTTGTTCTTTACCTAAAATCTTTCTTTTGCCTGAAATAAGGTAATAGTTTTATAGTTCAAGAATTTCACTTTATTCTAACAGATAAAGCTTATTTTCTAGCTTCTCTCCGGTTGATTCACAAATTAGGGGATGGTGTCTCCTAAGACGTGGATTTGGCTTGGAGAAAGGCTGTGGTCTTCTGAAAGTAATGGTGATTAGCTAGAAGGGATCTGAATTGAGCTCCCTTCTCTTAGAATAAGAACAGAATATTCATGAACAAAGTCATATGATGGACAGGAACCAATAAAATAATATTGATGGGCAGAGGTACTGTACTGATGGGAATGATTCTTGACCCTTATGAAGGAAGGAACATTGAGAAAATGTTGAAATGGATACAAAAACTCTTAGGAAGAAGGTAATGTCTTCCTCCAGTTATACCTTCTCCTCTTTCCCCCCTCCCCTTCCTCCTCCTTTTCTTCCTCTCCTTTCTCCTATCCTTTTGCCAAGAAACCGTAGTATATGGATTGCTATACATAATATAGCATATCTATTATTATCTTTTTATAGGTAGGCAGGTGGGAATATTGCTGATTTTTAGATAATAAATCATGAACATAGGAGGTTAGAACCATCACTAAACACTGTTTGGGTACAGAATTAAAGAGGAATGTTGCAAAAAGATTGAATGAGAGTCTTTCACCCAACAGGCAGTATGTTTGTAGACAAATTGTTCTTTTTTAAAAATTATATTGGCTTGTTTGTTTGTTTAGGTCTTACCTTCTTCCAAAAAAATAATTTGATGTACCTTAAAATATAACATACATATACCTTAATATCAACAAAGTACAAATAAATAAAAATCATGTTCAGGGAAATAAAAATATATATACAAATACTCCTTATAATGAAATATTACAGTTAATTGTTCATTCCTTATAAGTGAAAGCAAAAAAATTAAATCACAGTGAGTCATATACTTCTTTTTTTTTTTTAAAGATTTTATTTATTTATTTGAGAGAGAAAGAGTGAGAGAGCACAAGAGGGGGGAGCGGGAGAGGGAGAAGCAGACTCGCCGCTGAGCAGGGAGCCCGATGCGGGACTCGATCCCGGGACTCCAGGATCATGACTTGAGCCGAAGGCAGTCGCTTAACCAACTGAGCCACCCAGGCGCCCGAGTCACATACTTCTTTTCAACAGAATAAAGGTAGCACAGCACATCTTTAGTAAAGAAATCCTTTGTGCTAAATTTTTGAAGAAACGTAATATACTCATACTATGCATGAATATTTATGGAGCTCTTTAATTTGAAAAGCTTTCTACCTTTTTTTTTAATTAATACAAGTCTTATAAGTATTTGTGTCTCATTTTACAGAAAAGTAGATTGAAGCTCAGAAAAATATGGTTTTGTGACTAGTAAGTTATGGACCAAGAGTTACAGCCTGTATCTTTTACCTCCAAATCTTGTGCTCTTTCCATGTCACCATGTCAGAGATATTGGCCACAATAATGGATGCTGTTTTCAATGGTACACTTATTGAGGATGCAGGAATGGAGATAGCATATGACTGTTTCCTGTATTGACCCTTGGTTAAAAGCTGAGGGCATAGAGGTTAAAGCAAAACTCATTGAGTGACTTGCTATTTGGAATAATTTACTGAAGTCTAGGTATTTTGCCTTTCAATAATTTAAATTTATGTGAGCTTAAGACTTCAGAATAACTGAAGGAATTGAGGCAAAATATGCCCCTTAGACTAACAATCTCATTAGTATTTTCGTGATTGGAAATTGTATCAATCAGGGTCCTGGCCGGAAACAGACGGCACCACTCAAACTGGGTGATTGACATGATTTTAATAAAGGGACTATTTACAAAGGACTGGGCAGAGTTTAGGGAAATCAACAAGGGACAGTGCAGGGCTTGTAGAGAGGAACCAGTCAAGGAGTAGCATCCCTACAGGAAGGGAGCTGGAAGAATAAATTTCTTGATAAACTATCAAATATCCTGCTGCAGCTCCCATTGACCAAATTCAACAGAAAGGTAGAGGATACTGGAGCCCTTTGGTACATCCCACGTAGGTCAGTGTCCACAGGCAAAGAGCAGAGTGGAGAAGGGTGAAGAGCAAATCTGGAGGTGTGCACTAACATGAGAATGGATGGAAGTTGGTACAGGCATGACTTCTCTGGAAGAAGCAAACAGAACAGAAATTTGGTAAATGCTGATCAAAGAAAAATCTATTTGCTTTCAATTATAACTGGGATGGTTATAGTATAGATTAAGTTAAAAAGAGAAAATGGAATGAACTTTTCTTGAACACCAGTATAATCCAGGTACTGTGTAGTTTGCTTTCCGTATAACAGCTTGTTAAATTCTTGCAATAGTGACATTGGATATTACCGCCACATATATGTGGGAAATTAAGGCTCAGAGAGGATAAGAGATTTATCCCACAAAATAGCTAGCGAATAGCAAATCTGAGTTTTGAATCCAGGATTTTCTTTCTTTTTTTTTTTTTTAAGATTTTATTTATTTATTTATTTATTTGAGGAGCGAGAGGGAGAGGGAGAGAGAGAATCTCAAGCAGAGCCTGACACGGGGCTCGATCTCACGACTCTGAGATCATGACCTGAGCCAAAACCAAGAGTCAGACATTTAACTGACTGAGCCACCCAGATGTCCCCAGGATTTTCTAACATCAGGGCTTGGGCGTTTTTACTTCTACAGTTTTCCTGCCCACTTTATTTAAGTCACCAGTGGAAAGCCATAATACATCTGCACTGAAGTAGAACCTTAATGTTTCTGAAGAAGCAGTTTTAGATTACTTAGCTATACAAAACCAGTGTTCAATCAAGACCAAAAGTTACCACTCAAGAGATAGTAGAGAGTATTCAAATTTGAAATATTCAGAGACAATAACTAGTCATAAGCCTTTCCCGTAACAATAGCTGCCATTTACTGAATATTTAAAATATAGACTCTTCACTTTCTATGCATTAAATCAATTCTTCATCATCATATTGGTCATATAAAGATGAAATTAGAAAGTGAAGCATAGAAAGGGAGTGAACAGTAAAAAGGGTGAGGTAAGAAGCTAGATTTCTCTGAGTAAACTTGTTTCCACAATTATAAAGCAAAATAAATTTTAAAAAATGAAAAAAGAAAAAAAAGTCCCCAGAAACAGAAATAAAATTTTGAAAAATTTGGTATAGATTTGTTGTCATAATCCTATAGAGAGGAACATTTTCTTTTATTTATTTATTTATTTATTTATTTTATTATGTTTGTCACCATACTGTACATCATTAGTTTTTGATGTAGTGTCCCATGATTCATTGTTTGTGTATAACACCCAGTGCTCCAAGCAATATGTGCCTTCCTTAATGAGAGGAACATTTTCAAGTGATCTAAAACAAAGCAATTTGTCTATACATCCTTAGTGGCATGTACAGTAAATGAATGAATGAATGTACCAAAACTATAAAAATAAAATCCAAAACTGTTTGGTGTAGTAATCTTTTGAATCATAATGTTGATACTGTTATTCTGAATCTATTATGTACATAATGTATTATATATATAGTTAATATGATATCATAAAGCAGTATCACTTTAACATAATCATTGTCATTAGGACATAAGATTTTTAATATAGGAGGAAAATATATAAAATTAAAGAATTTCATGCAAATCAAATCCACAATGAGATACCACCTCACACCAGTCAGGATGGCTAAAATTAACAAATCAGGAAATACCAGATGTTGGCAAGGATGCAGAGAAAGAGGAACCCTCTTACACTGTTGGTGGGAATGCAAGCTGGTGCAGCCACTCTGGAAAACAGTATGGAGGTTCCTCAAAAAGTTGAAAATAGAGCTATCCTATCACTCAGTAATTGCACTACCAAGTATTTACCCCAAAGATATAAATGTAGTGATCTGAAGGGGCACCTGCACCCCAATGTTTATAGTAGCAATGTCCACAATAGTCACACTATGGAAAGAGCCAAGATGTCCATCGACAGATGAATAGATAAAGAAGATGTGATATATATACCCAATGCAATACTACTCAGCAGTCAAAAAATGAAATTTTGCCATTTGCGATGATGTGGATGGAACTAGAAGGTATTATGCTAAGTGAAATAAGTCAATCGGAGAAAGACAATTATCACATGATCTCACTCATGTGGAACTTAAGAAGCAAAACAGAGAAGGGAGGGAAAAATAAAACAAGATGAAATCAAAGAGGGAGACAAACCATAAGAGACTCTTAATCATAGGAAACAAACTGAGGGTTGCTGGAGGGGAGTGGGGTAGGGGGATGGAGTAAGTGGGTGATGGACATTAAGGAGGATGTGATGAGTACTGGGTATTATATAAGACTGATGAATCACTGAACTCTACCTCTGAAACTAATAATACACTATATGTTAATTAATTGAATTTAAATTAAAAAACTAAAAAATCAAATAAAAAATCAAATAATTTCAATTAAACCCCTATAATTTGTAATTAGAAATATCAGTATGTATTTATGGCATAGAGCATTGTACATTGAAAAGACTTAGAAGTAATAATGAATCCAGTAGCAAGAAGTACCACCAGCATCCAAATTATGTTAGGTAAATATCTTTTTCTACTAGAGGAAGCAGGGCTGTTTGGAGAAATAGCTGCTTCCTGGTCTGTGATAGGAAATATACAAGATGAGCTTGAAACACCTTATATCAAAAAATAAGGAAGCTACCAGAAACTGGTGGGATCATGCCAAAAGGACTCAGCAGGCAATGTGAAGAGACTCTCACTGGACCAAGATGAAGCATCTATAAGAATAATAAATTCATGGATTAAAATACATCAAAAATGTTTAAAAAAAAACAATGTAATATATGATACTTTAAAAGGAAAAAAAAAGTCCTGGCAACTTTGCAGTATGCTAAAGAACCAATTCTCATTTCTCTGAAAACTGGTAAATAGAGAAAGAATCAAATATACTACTTTTTTTGAGAGAGAGACAGAGAGAGATAGTGCCAGAGAGGGAGTAAAGAAGTGTGGGGGGGTAGGGACAGAGAGAGAGAGAGAATCTTTTTTTTTTTTTTTAAGATTTTATTTATTTGTTAGAGGGAGAAAGAGAGCACAAGCAGGGGGAGCAGCAAGCAGAGGAAGAAGCAGACTCCCCACTGAGTCCCCGATGTGGGACTCGATCCCAGGACCCTGAGATCATGACCTGAGCCAAAGGCAGATGCTTAGCCGACTGAGCCACCCAGGTGTACCAAGGGAGAGGAGAGAATCTTAAGCAGGCTCCACACTCAGTGCAGAGTCTGACTTGGGGCTCGATCTCACAACCCTGAGATCATGACCTGACCCGAAACCAAGAGTCAGACACTCAACCGACTGAGCCACCCAGGTGCCCCTCTACCTGCTTTTCCTATACAACCTCAGGATAACCAAATATCTTGAGGTTTATTTTTTAAAATATGCCAGGTGGCAGATGAAAGAGGAAAAAATTATAAAAATCACCATTTTGTAAACCTCTAATAAAATAGTGGATCTAGGTAATTATAATCAATGCCTACTAACATCACAAAAAGCAGACACTGTGTGCCTCCTGTTGGAATTATGAAATAATAAAAATGAGGTATTTTTTGTCAAAGCATTGACCCTAAGTCAGGTCAAACTTCTGGCTATAACTATCAGTTTACAAGAAATACAGTGGTAGAGGGACATGTTAAATATTGCCATAGAGTTGGCAGTCAACAAAATCCAGAATGTGAGAAATGCTGCAGAACAGCACAATGACTTGGTTTCTTCACAAATAAATTATAAGGAAAACAAAAGAGAAAGGTGAAGCTAAAGTTTAAAAAAGACCTAAGGATTTGAGAAGTTATTTATAGATCTTAGAAACCAGCCCTTTGTCTGTAGTGTCATTTACAAATATCTTCTCCCATTTTGTGGGTTGCCTCTTTGTTTTGTTGACTGTTTCCTTTGCTGTGCAGAAGCTTTTTATCTTGGTGAAGTCCCGAAAGTTCATTTTTGCTTTTGTTTCACTAGCCTTTGGAGATGTATCTTGAAAGAAGTTGCTGTGGCCGATGTCGAAGAGGTTACTGCCTATGTTCTCCTCTAGGATTTTGATGGATTCCTGTCTCACATTGAGGTCTTTCATCCATTTTGAGTTTATCTTTGTGTATGGTGTTAGAGAATGGTCGAGTTTCATTCTTCTGTATATAGCTGTCCAATTTTCCCAGCACCATTTATTGAAGAGACTGTCTTTTTTCCATTGCA
>NC_138382.1:56872496-56902784 GCF_054177405.1 Leptonychotes weddellii
CGAGATGCCCTTCAACAGATGAATGGATAAAGAAGATGTGGTCCATATATACAATGGAATATTACTCAGCCATCAGAGAGGATGAATACCCAACTTTTACATCAACATGGATGGGACTGGAGGAGATTATACTAAGTGAAATAAGTCAAGCACAGAAAGTCAATTATCATATGGTTTCACTTATTTGTGGAACATAAGGAATAGCATGGAGGACATTAGGAGAAGGAAGGGAAAAATGAAGGGGGGGAAATCGGAGGGGGAGACCGAACCATGAGAGACTATGGACTCTGAGAAACAAACTGAGGGTTTTCTGAAAAATAAACTGAGGGTTTTAGAGGGGAGGGGTGTGGGGGGGATGGGTTAGCCCGGTGATGGGTATTAAGGAGGGCACGTACTGTATGGAGCACTGGATGTTATATGAAAACAATCGTGGATCACTACATCAAAAACTAATGATGTATTGTATGGTGACTAACATAACATAATAAAAAAAAAATACCAATGGGGGGAAAAAAGACCTAAGAAGCCCATAAAATGCAATGTATGGAAATTGTTTAGATCTTGATTCAAAAAAATAAATGTAAAAATACATTTATGAGAAAATTAGAAATACTGGATGCTGGATTTTTAATGAAATTAAGGAATTATTACAAATATTTATGTAGATTAATGGTATCAGTTGTGTTCTTTAGAGGAATCCTTGTTTTTAGGGATACTTACTGAACTAAAGAAATAATATGATGTCTGGGATTTAGCTCAAAATAATATAGAGGCTTGTGGTGTGGAGTTATGTGGGAGGGTTGAAAGAGCAAGAATAACTCTGATTTGACATTTGTTGAAGATGGGAAATGGGCATGTGGGGATTCATTATATTTCTCTTTACATGTATATTTGGACTGTTACACAATAAGTTTTTAAAAATGTGTTTCAATAAGTGGGATTACTAAATTCCACATGTGGATGGTTCAGAGATGTCTATAATTTAAGACAATCACTTTAAATTAAAAACAAGTAGCTCATCCAGTCATCAGTTTAAAACCGTACTGTATTTAAATCCTTTTACATGTAATGGGTATGAATCTTGATCCATAAACTCCAGTTGTGTAAGAGAAAGAACTTTTTCAAAAATTTTCTGAAACCCAATTTAGGTTCTATTTAAGGATCCAAAGAGTAGAAATTTAATTTCATCGAATTACCCACTCTTTTTCCCTGAGGTGCATCCAAGTTCAGGGGAGTTACCATATCCCTGTGGTCTGGGATTAGGGGGCATGTGGTCCTCAGTGTCATCTGTCCTTGCCGACATCTGTTGAAACATCCGTTGTGCCATCTGATCCTTGAACTTCAGTCCACAGAGATCACCAGGAGTCATTCTCTCTCTCTCTCTCCATCTTTTTCTCCTCAACTCTCCTCAGGTCTGGCTTTTTCTAGTTGATAATTTGGTCTCCCTGTCAGATGCAAAGGAAACGTTGTCTCTACCCAGCTGTGGTATGGAGAATTCTTGTGAAGTTCTCCCAGTCCTGTCTGCTTGGATACACAGCCCAGCTGATACACAGCCCAGCTGCTCCTTCTTCAGGGTCTGGCTTCTTCCAAGAATTCCACCCTGAAAGGAAGCACAAGTCTCCTCTGCTCTTGCATTCCACAGATGTTT
Organism: Leptonychotes weddellii; assembly: GCF_054177405.1. Lineage (NCBI taxonomy): Eukaryota > Metazoa > Chordata > Mammalia > Carnivora > Phocidae > Leptonychotes > Leptonychotes weddellii. Next base: position 56,874,145 of record NC_138382.1, read on the forward strand.
GGATTTCCTATCATTCCTTCCATCACTGGTCCTCAGCCCACACAGGGTCCGTGAAGTCAGGTGGGAGGGTGTGTTCTAGATACCCGCTAACGTCTGCTCCACTCTCCTCTCCCTCCATTATCTTCTCTGTTCCACCTTAAGAACACTTCTAGCCTTGCAGCAGGAAGCCGTGTTCGTATTTTTGACACTGCTCTGAGCCGTTTCTCTTTCCCTGACAGCGAGGCATTTTCTTTTCTTTTTTTTAATTTTATTGTATTTTATTATGTTATGTTAGTCACCATACAGTACATCATTAGTTTTTGATGTAGTGTTCGATGACTCATTGTTTGCATATAACAGCGTATGACAGCGAGGCATTTTCAAATCAAAGTCCAACAAGAGACTTTATTTCGTTTCCAAAACAGCCCCTTCCCAGTGGGAGTGAGCGAATGGCCTAGGTGTGGAGCTAGGCAAGGGGAGGGATGGTAGAGATGATAATATTAAAATATTTTTGAAAATAACAACAGTAAATGACACCAAGTGGCAAGAACTACTCTAAGTGCTTTACATGTATTAACTCATCTGATTCTCCTACCAAACCTATGAAGTCATGACTATCATATCTATGTTGTGGATCATGAAACTGAAGCACAGAGAGGCTAAATTACTTGTCCAAGATTGCACAGGTAGTAAGTGGTAGCAATAGAATTCCAATGTAGGCAGTCTGGCTCTAGATCTGTGCTCTTTAAACCGTTAAGAAAAATAGCCTGGAAATAAGACCCAGTGCATTTGAAAGTTCTTGGTGAGGTCTTCTCTCTCTCTCTCTTTTTTTTGGCATGGCTATTCCATTTTTTAAATCACCAGAAGCATAAAACCAGCTGCCTCTTTTTAATTTTCTTTTCTTCATCCACACACAGCGTAGATAATGTGGAGGAAGAAATGTAATACCTACCAAAGTCCCGCAGATCCGTCTCACTATAGCACTGGAATTGATATTATTAAATTTCCATTTTATTTCAGATAAGGACAGTAACCTTTAGTTTAACTAATGTTCTCGTGGCCCCCCAGCAAGGAAAGTGTGCATGCTGGGAGGTAAACCCAAGGCCATCTGATGGAGCAAGGTCATGCTTATTCCCTGACCACACGAGAGGGCTTAACTGTGTTTTGACCTGAAATCGAAGGTGGACATTTGCACAGCCCTCATGAACATCTGACCCTACCAGGGGAGAGGAGAGTCAGGCCTTGGGCCTGTCAAGCAGATACCTTTTCACCAGCTGTGACTCTGCTTGCCTTTATGCAGCATTAATGGAAAGCTAGAGGAGTAACAGATGGAATACACTCGAACCTTCCAGTCAGGGGTCTTCGATTCCCTTTGGCTCCTCTCAACATTGTGCATCATCTGCATTAAAAAGCCCAGTGGATCTTTTTTCAGCTGCGTCCCGTCAGCCCACATAACGTTCTTTCTGACACTCCTCTGGGAAAGTCCCTGGGTCCTGCAATAACAGACCGGGGAGGGTGCAGATAATTAGAACTTAGATTGTCAACTTGGTCTCCAAAGTCAGTCACACAGAAAATGCACCAGCTTGACATATGATGCATAGTGTCATTTTATGGAAATAAATGATCTAAACTGCTTATTTTTGGGTGAAAGTTAATAGCATATTTTATATGGCCCAATCACTCATTTTTACGGGAGCCGAGGCAATAACATTGATTAAGATGAATTCTTGGGAGCCAGTGTCCGTTAACTCAACTTTGGTTGTTCATGAAGTACCATTCATTTAATTTTTGCTTTTCTTCTCCTCCCCTCACCCACCATCAGAGATGATACATTTAATTTAAAAAAGTCATTTGCAGACCAAATGTATTTAGAAATAAAGATGCTCAGGTACATAAGTGCAGTGGTCTCTGGAGAAATTGCTATTGATTGCAGACTTGTTATAGGAATCCGAAGTTGATGCACAGAAAACCCACACACCCAGACACACACACCTTGACTGAGGTTAAACTGCTCTCCTCCCATTCTTGTCATAATAACTTAACATAATGATAGTGCTGTCATTATAAATATTTGGAGGCTTCTGCATCTTGATAATCGATGGATTCTGAATGTTGGAGAACTCGGAGAATACTTTTTAAATCAGCACGAGCATCATGTTCAAAGTGTTTCCTTGGATTTTTCAGAATGAAAACCAGAACCATCCTTTCTATCTTAAGAAATGATTGGGAAGCATGAGAGAGGCAAACACACCCAGCCCTGTTATTTCCCAGGTCTCCCTCTGGTAAATTGAAAACGGTACCTCCCCTCTGTGAATCTGCCACCCTCCACATGCTTGGCCCGGATGCCACACACCTGCTCAGCGTCAGGCGGAACCCGCTAGAGCATATGACAGCTTACATATTGCCTCGTCCTGGGACAGTTTGGGACTGCTGGTCACCTGGGCTCTGTTTTCAAGTGGTGTGACAGCAGCTGTGGGAAGCCCAGAGAATGACAGGCTCTCACTGCTCTTCTTACGAGTGGGAAAGAAGAGCGAGGGGAACAGAAGGGAGATGTTTTCATATACCCAGCAGCTATGACTTGAGTTCTGTACAAGAACATACTACTCACTGGCTTTCCCCACCGTGAGCAGCTGCGGTAGAAGGGAAACCCCGATTTTTTAATTTAAAACTGCTAGTCAGTTGTAGTAGACAGAATTTTGGTCCCTAAAGATGTCCATTTTATAATCCCAGAAACTGTGATTATGTTAACTTTACATGGCAAAGAGGAATTAGGTATCAGATATACCTAAGGTTGCTCATCATCTGATTTTAAAATAGGGAGGATTATCGTGGATAACCTGGGTGGGCCCAGTGTAATCACAAGGGTCCTTAAAGGGGGAAAGGGAGGCAGAAGAGGTCCGAGTGATGCTATGTGAGGAGGACTTGACCTGTGTGCTGGCTTTGAAGATGGAGGAAAGGGCCACTAGCTGAGGAATGTGGGCAGCCTCCAGAAGCGGGAAAGGGCAAGAAATGGATTCTCCCCCAGAGTCTCCAGAAGGGAACACAGCCCTGCTGACACCTTGATTTTAGCCCAGTATGACTTAGGTGGGACTTCTGAACTACAGAAACCAATCTAATGAATGTATCCTGTTTGGAACCACTGCATATGTGGTAATTTGCCCCAGCAGCAGTAAGAAACTGATATATGGAGTGATGGTTTGAGTTGTGGTTCTCAACTTAGGAGTACATTAGAATCATCTGGGGAGCTTTTACAAGTCCTCATGCTTGGGCGCCAGCCCAGACCAATCATCTCAGAATCTCTGGGAGTGGGACCCCAAAAGTCAGAATTTTATAAACTCCCAGGTGATTTCACTGTTTAAGCAAAATGGAGAGGCAATGATCTAGTGGCTAGAGCCCCAACAGTGTCTGGAGTCGAGAAAGCTGTGTTCAAATCCCATTTTTTCATTTTAAGATTGAGCTCAGATAATTTATTTCACCTACACACTAAATGAATAAGTACGCATATATATTGATACAAATATATATGTGTGCTTGTATACACATACACAAACCAGCCCTTCTGTAAAATGGGAAGCTAATTGTGAGGTTTTATTTTTTTAATTTTATTTATTTATTTTTGTAAGTGAGGTTTTATATGTGAAGAACCTAGCACATAGTAAATGCATGTAATGAAAGTTTTTGTGGTATAAGTAACTGAGAGCTACCGAAGAGATTTTTAAAAAATCATTTTCTGGTAACGTCAGAATGTGTTTATATTCCTGTTTTGTTTTTCTGGGCCCATGAGTCTCAAAGGATGTTCTAATGTGGGAGCCATCCTTAAATTTATGTCAGATCACTGACATCTTGGGAAAAGATTATTTTGAAAGTATCTTGCTTTTTTAATATTAATACATGTAACCAGGGACACATGGGTAGCTCAGTCGGTTAAGTGTCTGACTCGTGATTTCGGGTCAGGTCATCACTTCAGGGTCATGAGATCGGGCCCCGCATAGTGGAGCCTGCTTGGGATTCTCTCTCTCCCTCTCTTTCTCCCCTTCTGCCCCCAGCTCGCACGCGCTCTCTTTCTCTCTAAAACAAAACAAAACAGGACAAAAAAAACATGTAACCAGTCCTCCCCCTTCTTCAGGATTTGTCTGCACTTCCCGATTAGCTGTCAGGCTCAGATTGCCTGCCGTGACCTCAGGCAATTTTCTTCACCTTGCCTTGAGCCTTCAATCCATGTTAGCAGTATAGGGACTATAATTCTCCTCATTCCTGTAGCTGCTGTGGGGATTGGAGAGAGAGCAAGTATAAAGTATCTAGCACTATGCCTGGCCTGTAATCATGACTTAATAAATGAAAACCTTATAGCACTATCGGTCAAGTCCAAATCCAATGAATGAAGTGGAAGAACAAAGTGGAAATTCAGTGGGTGTGAGAATAGAAGAGAGTGAGTGGCCAGGTGTGGAATCAGGGAGGAGCTTGAGGGCTTCGGCCAGATACCCATCATTGTGCAGGTGCCCCGCAGGTGTGGTGGAGATGGGCCCAGCTGTGTGCAGGAGCTCTGGCCGGCTGAACAGCAGACATTGAGCCAAGCCTCTGGAGATGTGGAGACATAGGGGACCTGGTGGGCTTCAGGGACATTTAAAACTACAACAGGCCAGCCTGGGCCCAGTTAGCCCAGATGATTTTATTTTTTTATTTTTTTTAATTTTAATTTATTATGTTATGTTAGTCACCATACATTTAATCTCAGGAAACAAACTGAGGGTTGCTGGAACCCAGATGATTTTAGTTACGCCTGCCAGATACGTTGTCAATCCCTAGAAGGCAGGGGTTGTGGCTCACGGTTCTGTCATCTAATTCCCCGGCTCAGTTCTGGGCACACAGCAAATGCACAATAAAAGCTTGCTGTTTCATGAGCCCCATTGGAGTCACCTAAAAATGATTAAGAGAAATGTAACACATTCTGTCCTCCTTTCAATTTCAGTAAGTAGAAAGTATAGTGGTTCTTGAAACCACAAGCATTGCTTTGGATTTGGGGCCCCAGAAGTGACTAGTGCGTGGGTCAGCTCAGGCTCACGGTTTGATCGTGGCTACATCACTGGTTTTTCTTGAGGTTGGTTCATCTATTTAGTGGTGATGGAGTGATAGCAGTATCCACAGTGCTAACCCACAGGTTTAGTGCCCCAACCAAATGTGTGTGAAAATTTTCCATAAATTTCTGTAAATCCATAAATTTGAAATAATGTAATAACATGAGGCTCAAAGGAGGAAATGCTCACATCTGGCTGTGGGAGAAAAGAGAAAACTTTTTAAAGAAACTATCTAAGGGTAGTAGCTAAAATAATTTTTTTTTTTTAGGTTGTTTAGGATTCAGACTTTCCTGTTTTCCATATGCAAGTTGTAGAAATGTGTTAATGGTGAAGATAGATTGAATGGGGCACACACTCTGGCCTGGGCTCAAATCCCAGCACATTTGCATTTGCTCACTGTATGTGGGACTTCAGCCAAGACACAAATTCTCTGACCCTTAGTGTCCTTTTTTACAAACAGGAGTGATAATCTAGATATGGCAGGACTGACTATTATGAATGTCCACTGCACCCCTCTTACAGTGCCCGTGACATGGTATGTGAAAACTCCCCTCCCCCATTTCCTGAGGCTCTCTCAAGAAGCCCAGTTGTCTAGGGGACAGATTATAGTTAGAAGCCTTCTCCTACTAAAAGACAGTAAGTGTTTGTTTTGGTTATAATTTTTAAAGACTCATTTATAATTATATATATAATTTATACATATGTATATATTTGTGTTTGTATATATGTACATATGTGCATACATACAGAGAGACATTCTTACAGTAAAAAAAAATTAAAACAATACCAAGAAAGCAAAAAATTCTACTAATCCCCTTCTCAGAGGTAGGTTTCCTTTTTAAAAAATCAGTTTACACCAGCAAAATATGAAGCCAGATTATTGTCCTATCTGACTTCAAAGATCAGACAGCTGGAATTTGTTCCCTTGAGGCATAGTCAAATCTAAAACCACCCTCAGGAGGCTCTAGAGAAATGCACTTAGCAGCCCTAGTGATTTGTGGGTTGGCAGTCTCTTCCTGGGTTCTGACTGGGGCCAGATCAGCTATCTCTAGCTACTCTTCAAACGCCCTCTTTACTCACTCTGCCCTTTACCCTTGCCAGGAACACACCACGCTGGTGTGGTGTAAAAGAATGAGCGTGGGACCAGGAATCAAAAGATGGCAACACTCAAAGCCCAGTGTTCCTGCTACCAGCCAGTAGCACAAGGCAGGTTATGGAAACTGCTTCTCAACTTCCTCATCTGTGAAATGGGAATGGTGGTTATAATTCTGTCACAGGATTGCTGTGAACTTTGAATGACATCGTGCTTTGGAATCTTGAAGTGCTTCTGAAATACGAGCCATTATTATGACATATATATAATAAAGAGTGAAAGAGAGTTTGGAAGATAGAAGAATGGAAAGTAACAGGTTTAATTGCTTAGTACTCCCTCTTAACCATGCCCTAATTTCATAAAGTCTCATTGCTTTCACCCTTTGCCGTTGTACAAGATCTACTCACACTGCAGTTTGTAGCTCTGGAATGGTTTGTAATGAAGCCCTTTCATTCCACAAAGGTTTATAAAGCACCTACTTCATGCCAGCCCCGACCACACCAGTGAACAAAGCAGACAACAAGATTTGCCCTCGTGGTGCTGAACCGACTTTAGGAAATCCCAGGAATGGTCCCCAAGCAAGTTCTCTGACCCACAGCTGCCATAGTAAGGTTCCAGGGTCCTGTTTCCTCATCTTATGCCCAATATAATCCTGGGGCCCAGGTCTCTCAAAAATCTACTACTTGGCTTTAGTCCAGGGCAGGCATTTGGAATTTTAAGCCGGGCCAATGTTTGGTGCTCAGAAGTTGGACAGGAACCGTGTGCTGAGTGCCAGCAATGCTGTTTGAGAACTAGTATCTGGGTTTAATTTCCACTGTCTGTCAGAGGGAAGCTTTGATCAGACCCTGCATTTTTTTCACTTCTCCTAAGTGACTAGAGGCTACTGCTGGCCCATTACCATGGCCTCTGTGTGAGCTCTAGGTTGGCCATGATAGCAGAGATTTATTTACGTGAATTTCCTCCAAGTTGCCCTGTCCATCGCCTCCCTCTCTCCCCTTTGGTCAGGGTCCAGGGAGTGCTGGGGGCTCAACAGGAGAGTGAATGCATGTCCAGGAAGCTAAGGGATGGGAAATCGGGGGGGGGGGTGGAACCCACACATATTGCAGAAGGAAGTGCAGCACGAGTAAGTGACTGCAGCTGGCTCTTAATGGCTTTTCTTTTCTGTCGTCATTTTCCTTTAAGCCCAAAAGAAACTCTTTGTAATACGTGTTAAAATTATGGTTCAGATTTCTGATGATCAAGTTACATAGATTAAAGTAATGGATACCAGACTCCGCATCAATTCAGGTATAAATATGGATGAAATGAATGTACATTATCCACTGTTATAAATCTGTGTGTTCAAGGAAAGATATAAATCTCCTGAACCTTTCCTACCTCAGGGTATGAGGGTCTTTTTTTTTTTTTTTCAGTGTTTTCGATGAAATTATGATTTGGAGTAATTTCCTGGTTTTGCAGAAACCCCTGGCTTTGCTTTTTTTTTTTTTAACAAGAAAGGGTAGAGTATATTATTTATAATGGTGAGTCATTAAAATGCTCCAGGAAGTCATCATTGCAGAGGGGGTTGGAGAAGGAAGGGGTTATATGGCATTCCAGATGTGCATGTGTGGAGAAGGGCCATGCATTTGGAGAAATTTATAGCACCTGGCTCCACTGTAAAGGGTTCTTGGCCGGGGGGCATTTCTGTTCTCTCCCCCTGCCCTCGGCCCTATCAACACTATACATGCAGGGGCTCAAAGGCGTCAGTGCATGATGGACACATGGCCACAGGATGTTGTGGTCTGGAAGAGAAGCCTTAGTTCTCACTCCTGCTAAGCCACAGGGCTGATGAAAGTGAGCTCCTGCAGCTTGGGGCCCTCACAGGAGCACGAAGAGGCCTTGCTGTGGGAGGGAAAGAACAGAGTCACATGCTCTGCAGAAATGCATTACCCCAGCATGCTGCTCAACAGCTACATGTTTGGTCACCTTAGTTTACCTTCCATAACTTCACAGTCTGTAAAATGCAGGTATTAATACACATTCCAGAAGGTTGGTGTGAGGACTAAATGAGATTCTGAGTGTGAAGGCACCTAGTGCAATTCCTTCCTTTTCCCCCCGATAAGGCTCCTAACTTGTAGGTTAATAGACTCGTGACCACTGTTGTCCCAGATGGGATTGCATCATGGTCTCCCAGCCACTCTCCAGTTCTCCTCAGCTAAGGCCACTGCTGACCACACATGGAGGTTCAGCTGTTTCTAAAGTCCTGAGTAGTCAATGAAGAACTCAACGAGTTAGCCCAGGTCTTTCTGTGGTTTTGCTCCACTGTCCCTCCTCTGCAGCATCCACATGGGCAAACAGCCACTTCATCCTCCTCCCAGTGAGCAAAAGGGAAGATGGGAAAAGCAGAGCATGTCCTTTCCCTCTAGGGACCAGCCTACAAAGGATGTACATCACTTTCCTTCATATTCCACTGGTCAAGAACTGTCTGGCCCTACCTAATCATGAAGGGGACTGGACAAAGTATTCTTTAGTTGGCATAGCCATTGACCTAGCTACATTCCCTTACCATGGAGGAAAGTGAGATGGATATTGGGAGATAATGAGAGTCCCTCCAGAGGGAAGTCACAGGGAGTTGTGCCAGAAACTCAAATAGAACCATATGCTTGAAGAGAGAGATTTGCGTTCTGTGGGGGTAGAGAAAGGAAGATTGTTATCCCATGGATCATGAAATGTGTTTATGTCTCATAATCAGATTAATCAGGATGTAGCTATGTGGCCTACTTTGTTAATGTGCAAATTCCAGAGGCCAAGGTAACTGGGCCTGTCCCATTATGGGTCAAGTAAAGTTTACTTTCCTCTGCAGCTGTAATCAGTCATCCTGTGCCTACCCAATGCCCAACATGTTTCTCAACTCTATACTTGCAGTGCATTTCTCATGGTCTGCCATATAGCTAGCTAGCTATTCATTCAATAATTGTTAAGTAAGTGGATGAGTGAATGAATAAATGAGTTAGAGAGCAAAGTAAAGGACGAGTGGGAATAGGACAACAGGCTGGCAATGTTATCAGGGGGCACTTTCAATAAACAGAGCTAAATCATCTCTACTCTCCTGAGCCACCTCCTCCCTTACTCTTATTTTTTTTTTTAAGATTTATGTATTTATTTTAGAGAGAGCATGAGCAGGAGGGGCAGAGGGAGAGGGAGAGAGAATCTCAAGCAGACTCCATGCTGAGCAGGAAGCCCGATGTGGGACTTGATCTCATGACCCTGAGAGCACAACCCTGAAATCACGACCTGAGCCGATACTGAGTGTTGGATGCTCAACTGACTGCACCACCCAGGTACCCCACCAACTCCCTTACTCTTCTCAACTCATTACTCTTCTGTTCTTCTTCTCATTTATACAGAGGAAAGAAAAAACAAAAATTCCTTAGTGCCTACACCAGCCCAGCAAACTTACTAGCCTTTATGTATGTCCATCCTTTCTTTCTTCCCTTCTGTTAAATTGAGTGAGGTATTCCATTGGAACCTGCTCTTCTTCCCTTCTGCTCCTCAGGGACTTGTTCCACCACCGTGCCCTCTCCTGTGCATTTTCATATTCTTCCTTCCCTTCTGGCTCCTTCAGACTTTAAGTGGGTTCAAATTTCTCCCATCTTTAAAAAACAAATACTCAATCCCTATCTAGAGTTGTATCTCTCCCCTCCCCCTTCACAGCCAACTTCTTAAAAGAGTTGGCTAAAGGCACTGTTCCTCTGTCTAGAACTCTACAACATTGCCATCCACAGAAGTTTGACTTCTCTTCCTGCCATGACACTGACATTGCTGGTCAAAGTCACTGATGACCTTCCTGGTCAACAGATTGCCAAGGGCATCTTGCCCTTCTTATCTCACTTGACCCCTCAAAAGCATTTGACCCTGTTGATCATTCCCTTTTTGATCTTCCCATGGCTTCTGTAAAACACCATCTATCCTGTTTTTCTCCTACTTCTTGGGTCTCCTATGGACTCTCTTTCCCTGCTCATGATTAAATGTTCATGTTTCTCAGGTATCTGCTCTGGGCTGTCTTCTGTTCTCACTCTACACACAGATCCCTGAATATGTCATCCACTGCAACTATTTCCATGCAGATGTAATCTATATACATATGATATCCAAATATGAAATATTCTCTCTTCTCTCTACAGTGCAGATCTAACTACCTCTTTTACTTCTCCATTTGGATATTCTCGAGGCACCTAGGACACCCCTTGTCTAAAATTAGATTCAGGTTCTGCCACTTCCTATTCTTGTACCTTGCTTGTGTCTCATCTCTAAAGTGAGGGTAATGATAATGCAGGATTATAGTGCGACCAGATGGATTGATATGTAAAAATGCGATGTGTATTCTGTGAAGTGCTCTTTGCATATAAAGGATAACAGTTACTTTATGTCAACCAACAAGGCTTCATTGAGTACCTACAGTGTGTCCTGCATGGTTCTGGTGATTACAGAATAGAACGAGCCATGGCTCCTATCCTGAGGAGCTTACAGATTGATTGGGTAAGGGGAAAATAAATGATGAAGCACTTAATGTGATTTAGGCAACAGGAATGGAAAGGCCAGTGGCATCACCATTGGCGTTCTAGAGGAGTCCTCTATTTCCTTCCAGCCCCACTCATCTTTTTTCTAAAGATATTACCCTGCCCATAGCCTGGAAGACACAGCTCTAGTTATCAAAAGACCACTCACCCACAGCCATAATCTTTTGGATTGGTAGTCATCTGACCTAGGTTCAGTGTATCAAAATGTTTCTCCCAAGGAGATGTCATTCAGGCAGGGTTGAGAAATGGTAATGTGGAGATAATTCCAGATTTAATGCCATGGGACATGTAAAGTAAAGGTTATAGGTAATAAATCCCAAAAATCTGGTAGTGAAAGCCTGTACATTAAAGGGAGAATGGAACAGATAAGCAGGGAGAAGAGGAAACAAGAGACCATGTAGTCCCAGGGAGAGCAATAGAGAATAGAAGCTGTAGGATGGCTTTCCAGTTCTCTTCTGACCTGGCTGGGTTTCCTGCAATCATGTTGACTTGCAACTCTAATTCCTGTGCTCATTCTACTATCATATGGTACCATATCACATTTATGTTTATTTTTAAAATTATAAAAAGATATTCCAACATTATGCTCTTAGTCACTTACCAGTGTAGATATAAATTGCAATTTGATTCAAGTTGACCAGAATATATGGGGATTTGATGTTTTTCTACCTCTGGTTTCTAATGGAAATTACCTTCCTTCATACATCCATCACACATTAATTACTTTAATAATAATAATAATAATAATAGTTCCTGTGTTTTGCTTTTATAGTAGTTTACCATTTACAAAGGTATTTCACATACATTATCTCATTTGAGCCTCACAATAACTCAGTGAGGCTCAGAAAGAGTAAGTGAATTATTTAAAGTTACACAGGACTGAGACATATATTGAGGTCTCCTGACTCTTAATTCAGTGCCAAGGCAAATTAAAAGTATAAAAGTTCAATCAGTGCATTCTCCAACTTAGGCCTGAGATAGGGTGTGTGCAGATACCTCTTGGAACATTGCAAAGCCTCTTAAGTCATTCTTGTGTGCCTTTTATATTCAAATTCCCAGAGTTCCAACAGTGGAGAAAGTCCAAATTCAGTTCAGTTCACCAACATTCTGTGATTTCTGATTATGTGCTGGCCCTGATTCTTTGTGAGTAGACTTGCTGAGTCTGAAACATCTGTATTAGGGCAAGTAGACAATCAAGCCTGACCTGTTAAAACATCAAGTATAACTTTCAAGAGGTCTTCCTTACAGTGATAGAGGTTGTGTTACCCAGGGATGGTAGTCAGCTGTTTTGTGGAAAATTCCCATCTATTCAGCTCTGACATCTGGTTCCCAGGATACCTGATATAGAGGATGCTGAAAGCAAAGTAGCATGGTAGCTCAAGGCTTCTGCTACCAAGAGCAAGAGCTTTCACATGCTCTCATAAAACTTGCAAAAGCTGCTCAATCATTCCTGGGATAGCCATTCTCTCTCCCATCTCTTTGGAGAGGAGGAAGAAGAAATAGAGTTTGGGGCACCCTTTCCAAAAGGTGGCCTGAGGAAATGCTCCCAAATATTCCCCAGGCTCCAGAAAGCAGAGAATATCCCGGGAGGAAAAACAGGTGACCTCTTTCCCGCATAGTCTAAGAATAAGCGTGGCTGATAGAATGCCTGTCAGCCTGTCCCGGCTCTCCACATGCTTTTCCTCTTTCGGCAGTTCCCCTGCCCCTCCTCCCTTGCGGATGAAGAGATGGAGGGCAGGTTACATAAAAGGAGTGTCGTGTGGTGGTTAGACTGGAAGGTGAGCTTAATGAACAAAAGGACACTAAACTACCCATCATACCCCACCAGCATTTCTGCCTTCTCCCAAGGTCCCCAAGAAAAAAAGGGAATCATTTAGGTACAAAGTCCCTGGGTAAAGAAGCACAAAACAGGCCCACCAAAGCTTAGGTTTTGATCCAGTTCCCAGACAGAGCATCAGCTGCCTTCTCAAGAAGTAAGTTGGTCTCCGGTCCAATAGCTGAGACCCCTCCATCTAAGAAATGGGAAGAGGGACTATCAGGCAAGGAATTGCCCTTGAAGCTTCCTTTGTGTGTCACAATCTCAGAGCAAACCTCCAGATCCTGGATAGGCCCAACATGTGGCCCTGTCTCCTCTCAGGGGAAGCTCCGAGCTCCTCTCCCTGGGTCCTCTCGCCACGGCCGAGCTGCTTGGAATTACCTGCTCGTGCAAGCCCGAGGGCTCAAGAGGGGCAGCACTCTGGGAGGGGGGATTACCTGCTACTGTGCTGCATTTTCAGTTAGAGCAGAGGCCAGTCTTGCCCAGCAGTGCCTCCAGTCCTATTCCGTCCTGGCCCAAGCTGCTTGGGAGGTGCCTCACATAGCTGCACATAGTTTGTAATCCCAGGCGGGCTATAGTCTAATATAATTGGCTCTCAGAGGCCCCTTCCTTTCTACTCGGAGGTCCAAAATACCTACAGTACCTCCTCAGCCCAAAGGAATTAGAAGGCAACAGCCCTTCCATTAGTAGGAGACATCAGACCTCAGGGAACGTGGCACTGCCGTGAGGAGGGCAGGGTGAAGTGGCGTCTGTCCGTAGCCCAAACCCAGGATGGACAACAAAATCATAGGTAGAGGCAGATGTGAGGCATCCTCCAAGAGACACTGCGTAGATGTGGGTGAATTCAGTGTGCCCAAGGCCTGGAACTCAAGGAAGAGAGACTAGATCTCCCAGAGGACCTATCGGTTTACCCCCTTGTGGACCCCCCCAAAAAAGGTAACCTTGAAAATCCGTCTTTCATCCAGTATAATCCAAAAAGAATCCCATTTTCCTCTGTGGCTTCCTTTGCTATTTCTAAGATACATTAACTCAACCATCGTTTACTGAGTTCATGAAACATGCATGTCTCTGGGCTCTACACTGGGAAGGCAAGAGTGAGCAAGACTCGGTTTGATATTGCATTGCCCTTAATCTTTTGGGGGAAACAAATAAGTCAACTGACCGTTACAACTCAGAGTGATGGGAAAAACACTGGTCTAGCTGGCCTGGTAATCAGAGGAGTGAGAAGGCTTTGTGGGGTCAAATGCCACACAAGAGCCCCAGAAGAGGCCATAGCCAGCACAGTGGTTTGGAAGAGAAATGTCATTTAGATCACCACGGGAATTAAGAACTGACCCTTAGATAGTCTTTTTAAGTAGGTACTGTTCTAAGCTCTGAATATGTACTCATTCATTTAATCCTCACAGTAACCCCATGAGGTATATAATTATTAGTCTCACTTTATAGCCAAAGAAACCAGGCGCAGAGATGTTAAGTAGTTTGTCCAAGGCCATGAGAGCAGCATGCCTCAGATTCTCACCCAGACAGTCCGGCTTTGCCGACCATACTCTCAGCCCATCGCCTCCATGTCCTCTACTACGGTGACAAAATCTCAGACAGCTGGAGCCAGAAAATAAGGTGGGAAGCCCAGAATTAACAATGAGGTATGAAAGTGAGAGCAGGGATTTTGTATACATACTGTATCGAGTCCTTATTTCCCAAACTAGGGTATAGATATTGCCAGAGATATATGATGAGAGGTCAGGGGATTTGATGAGCCATCATCCATCATTTTGGAAGTACAAATTTACAGAAAAAAATGTTTTAAGTTTGTACTCCAAAAATATTTTGATACACCACACAAAAACAACAATAAGCAGCCACTTGATCCTACTTAACAAATGTTTTGCTTATTATACAGGGTTTACAAAACAGAGTATGTTTAATTCTGTTTCCTACCAGTGAATTCCCTGATAACTATAAAAGTATAGAAAATTCTTGTTTGTGTGTATTTGTGTGTGTGTGTGTGGGGGGTGATTTGGGGCTTATTATTTTCATTTATTTTAAAGAATAATCTTGGGTTTGAGAGTATTTATCAGTGGTTAAGAACAGGAAGTTTCAAGCATTAACTTGAAAATGGTAAAAACTCTGCAAAATAGCAAAATCTAGACACTGACCACCAAGAAAGCCATGAGATTGCCTCACTATATACTTCACAGGAGAAAAATAGTAGCACTAACCAACCACAGTTAGTGAACAAATAGTTTATTTCAGAAGCTAGCTTTAAAAGTTTGAGCCTAGGGGCGCCTGGGTGGCTCAGTCAGTTAAGCGGCTGCCTTCGGCTCAGGTCATGATCCCAGGGTCCTGGGATCGAGCCCCACATCAGGCTCCCTGCTCCGCGGGAAGCCTGCTTCTCCCTCTGCCACTCCCCCTGCTTGTGTTCCCTCTCTCGCTGTGTCTCTCTCTGTCAAATAAATAAAATCTTAAAAAAAAAAAAGTTTGAGCCTGGGTGGCTTAGTCGGTTAAGTGTCCCGACTTTTGATTTCAGCTCAGGTCATGATCTCAGGGTTGTGAGATCAAGCCTGGTGTTGGGCTTCATGATGGGCGTGGAGCCTGCTTAAGATTCTCTCTCTCCCTCTCCCTCTGCCCCTCATACTCTTTCTCTTTAAAAAAAATTTAAAAATAATAATAAGTAAAAGTTTATGTTTGCACGCTTCTAAACCATGTACCTTCTTATTGTGTAATCTTTTGCTTCAAGGGACTTAAACTTCGGTGTCTCTTATGTAAGAAGACTTTTAAATATAAATGCATAAATACATATGCATTTGGCATTAATTTTTTTATTCCTGCAAATATTGGAAGACAATTATCTGAACTTTGTGAACTCAAGAGAACAATTTAGATGGGACCAACATGATGAAAAATCAAGCAAACAAAATATGCTTAACACTTCTTTTGAGTTCAATATCAAAAATCATCTTGAAAGGCAAAATGTAAGTAATAGGGGTCAAGAGGGGAATATAGCCAGATCTAGTTAAGGTCAGTAAGAAGCAGCCATGCTGAAATAAGGTGTCATTATTGAATGACACTGCTGCCCACTGCTTTTTTATGTGCTCAAACACGTATTCTTGAACAATTAGTTGAGAACTGGAGTTAATTTCATTCTTTAATGTCTAACTCTTAAAATACTGATACTAGCTCTGTAGTTGCTTTGTCTTTCCTATATTATTTTCAGATTGAAAGTATTGGTATTTTAAAAAAAAAGTATTGATATTAAAATGTTTATTTGCAAAGTAGTGACATGATATAAACATTTTGAAAATGATACATAAATTTAAAAGTGTGTATGTGTAAAATAATATACACATGCACATATACGTCTATGATTTCAGTGCTCAGATGGGAAAAGATCGAGACCACTGGGCACTCGAGAATTAGTCACCTTTGTATTATTCTCTGAGAATGTATCACCTTAAAAAATACATTTCTTGAATTTCTCAGTATGTTCAATGTGGGCAAAAAACTGATAAGTCTTATTTAATAAATAGAGAAGAGAGAAGATTCATCTTTTAAGATAAAGCTAAAATGAAATGAGATGTGGCTTAGAAAACTCATCCTACTCTGCAAAATGTATATTTGTTTAACCAAAGATCACTGAGTCATGATTTTCTAATGAAGGGCTAAACAGCTCTTTTTGTCATAGAAGAGAAAGACACATAACAAAGAATAGGAACTTGTATAAAGTGAAGGATTTCATTGTCCTTCTCAGTGATTAAAAGGTGTCCACAAATTCTGGTTCTCTGGAGGTATTTCAAACATTGTATGAACAGATGAGAAACAGAATTGAATTTTTTGTTGTAGCAGAGTGATACTTGGCAATTGAATGATGAGGATTAATTATGGGAATTTGTTTTTGAGACCCTTAGTCCATTTACATGTCATGAAAGTTACAGCAGTAATAGGAAAATGAAGAACACTATCAGTCATGTTTCTCTAGAGTGACCATATACTTTATCATCCAAATCCATAATGAAAGTGGGTCCTATTAATTGAGAATGAAAGTTGGCCCTATTTATTAATATGCCAGGACAATGTTATAAACCAGGACTGTCAGAGGACTCTAATAAATGTTGTAACTGTATATTTTGCCCTATATCCTCAGACACCCCCATACATATGTGCGCGTGTGCATGCGCACACACACACACACACAAAAGTGAGAAGGAAAAGCAAAGGACAATATATGCAGCCCTATTTCCCTGTGTGATGGTTAATTTTATTTGTCAACTTGATTGGGACACAGGGTACCCAGATGTTGGACTACACATTATTTATGGGTGTGTCTTTGAGGGTGTTTCTGGATGAGATTAGCATTTGAATCAATAGACTGAATAAAGCACATTGCCCTCCCCAATGTGAGTGGACCTCATCCAAGTTGTAGAGGGTCTGCATAGAATAAAAAGGTGGAGGAAGGAACAGCTGACCTTCTGCCTGACTGTTTGAGCTGGGACATCAGTCTTCCCTTGCATTTGGACTAGGAAATATACCATTAGCTCCCCTAGTTCTCAGGCCTATGGGCCTGGGCTAGAACTAGATCACTGGCTTTCCTGGACTCCAGCTTGCAGATGGCTGATTGTGGGACTTCTTAGTCTCCACAGTCACATTAGCCAGTTCCTTCTAGTGACTCCCCCCCCCTCCCAAAGTATATCCTTTTGGTTCTGTTCCTCTGGAGAATCTTAATACACCCTAAGATAGTGAAAGAGATTGACAAGTGGACTGCTGACATAAGTACAGCATATGCCCCAAGAGACTTGAGGTTGAGATGGGCACTTCCATCCCTTCCATCTCTGATCCCAAGCTACATGCTGTATTTACTTCTATACTTGTTAGTATTTCTCGGGAAGAGTTTGAAAGGAATGCTGTAGGCAAACAGGAATTTACTGAAGAGTATGGACCAGGGGCCTCACAAGATTTGATTCTAGAAGGACCACTCACTGTTGCAGCAGAAAAGCTAATAGAGCAAAGTGAGCTAAAAACTGAGACATAGATTCAACCCATGTAGTCAGTTGCCCAGGTGAGAAATAAAGATGGAGCCCAGACCATTCTCTATATGAATAGAGAATATGAAGAAGCTTTACCACTTCAGGTCATAAGTAGCTTTGGTCAACCTTGGAGACTCCTTCTAACCTGGCTCCTTATAACTTGATGTTGAAGCTACTCATAATCAATTGAGTCATTGTTTCAAGGCTTTAGTACCAAATTTCTATTTGAGAGGAACTGAAATGGCAAGGAATTTCCACTCCATTCAGCTGAGGCCAGCCTATGAGTTCACCAGATACAAACATAGCCACCTAGACCCATTTCCCAGTAATCCGGCAGTCAGAAAATAGAAGTATAGCATGTTTTCTTTAATAAAATCTGCATAGGAAATAGGAATTAGATTCAAAGCGTGACAGGGGAGGAAGAAGAAAAGTAAAATAGAGGGAGATGAACATTTGTTAAAAGATAGCAACATGGTAGTCACTGTGGCAGGCACCTCGAACATCTGCTGCTTGGGATACTGCCCCTGAGATAGGAACAACTCCTCCTGCTTTATAGTTGAAGTGAGGTAAATTTCCCATGGTCATATAGCTGTTGACATAGGATTCAAGATTCCTAACAGATATATCTACCTTCAGAACACACGTTTCTCCTGGCCTCTGCATGATGCTGTTTGATCTAGCATGCAGGTGTGACTGGCTTTTGGAACCACCCCTCTTAGAATAACGTTTGCTTCCTGGCAAGAAAACAGGAAGCCCCCAATATAGTCTAACTAGCCTCTTTCTGGAACAAATAGGTCTTCCTCAAGTTCTTTTCATGATTAAATTTTATCCCTAAAGGCCCCCAAATTAGGTCACTGATACCTATGAGTTCCAGTTCCACTTCACCTACTTAATGAACAAACTTTAATCTAGTGCCTTCAATAGGCCAAGCCCAAGGTAAAGGCTGACCCTGCCCTCAAGAAGCTCTCAGCATAGAAGAAATGAGGAATGCATATAAAGAGTCATAACGTAAGATAAACGTAGATGATTATCATAGAAAGACACATTTTAGAAGAGATAATCCAAGTAAAACTGGATAGATGAGGAGGCATTTGGGTTGGGATACCCAGAAGTTAAGTGTGTGGCGTTGGTGTAAGGAGCCTCTTGGGTCAGGGCCAGGAGTGGGGGGTGATGCTAAACAGAAGCCCTGACGCTGGTAATTAGGAGCTTGGACAGGGAACAGCAAGGAAGAGTGTGGTGATGAGAAGCCCAACCCAAAGGCAGCGAGGAGAGGGTGCTGGATGTTTTTCCCTATTCGGACACTGACATTTGAGAGTTTGATTGGGTTCCTGGCTATTCTCAGGAGTGGCTGTGGCAATCTTCAAGGTTGGTGCAAGGCTGAGTTCCTCTATCTTTGTGCAGTCTTTTTCCTTTTGATGAGTCCCTGGACATATGAAATCTACCTCCTCTCCTGGTGCTGTTATCAAACCTCATACTTGCATTCAAAATGGGGTCAAAAAAGAAGAGAAGAAAAGGGCAATTGATTTGTATGTTTCAGTCATTTCCTTGGGAACACGCTGAGCTTTTACTCTGGGGTGACTGCGAAAGAGACCCTGCCTGTGATTAGATCTGTCAGGCAGTGGCTGTGTTACACTAGGTACCTGGGGAAATAAAACCACGGGCAATTGCCAGTGCCTGCATGCTCAGAAAGCTGTCTGCGTGCAGTACAACAATGGTCGAGTGTGTGGTGTGTGTGTGTGTGTGTGTGTGTGCGCGCGCGTGCATGCAGGAACCATGTGGCTAGGACTTGGCAGGGGGATTCTAGATCTGAATTCTTGATTTGAATTTGGACAGATGATCTCTAAGACTCCTACTCAAATCTCAGATTATAGGACTCTGTATAGGACACAATGAAATGATGCCTAAGGATATGTGAAGTTGATAGGTAAGTCCCCATTTTACCTCTCATCTTGACTCTATCCATTCTAAATACCATGCAGCTACCAGAGTGGCATTCCTAAAATATAAATCTGACCACATCACCCTCCTTTTCTTGCTTAAAAGCCTTCGGTGTCTCCCATTTATCTAAAGGATAAAGCCCAAGCCACCCAAAACTTACTATGATCTGACCTCAGCTTACTTCTCCAGCTTCAGCTGCCAACAGTCCCCACGTTACCCTTTATGATCCAGCAGCAATGGATTGTGTGCACACATCTTCCAGCTTATATTGCTTCCCTCCACCTGCCTCCTCCTCTCTCTCTCAGTCTCTCTCTCTCTCACTCACACACACACACACACAGGTCTAGAATATCCTTATCAATCTTCCTTCCCACCTAACATTCCCTCATTTTTTTTTAAGATTTTATTTATTCATTTGACAGAGAGAGACACAGTGAGAGAGGGAACATAAGCAGGGGGAGTGGGAGAGGGAGAAGCAGGCTTCCCGCTAAGCAGGG
This sequence comes from Leptonychotes weddellii, assembly GCF_054177405.1. NCBI lineage: Eukaryota > Metazoa > Chordata > Mammalia > Carnivora > Phocidae > Leptonychotes > Leptonychotes weddellii. The sequence continues at coordinate 56,894,123 of NC_138382.1, forward strand.
AGCCCAAAGTGGGGCTTGATTCCACGACCCTGGGATCACAACCCCGAGCCGAAGGCAGATGCTTAACACCTGAGCCACCCAGGCACCCCTCCCTCATTTTTTTTTTTTATAAAGACTCAGCTCAGTTCTTGTTTCCTTCAGAAACCCTCCCTAACAGCACTCGTCTCAGAGTGGTACCCATATTTCTTTCTCATCCTTAAAATACTGAATTCTGAACTACCTACTTATATGATTCCTTCTCTAAACCATAACCTCCGCAGGGTCAGGTACTTGATTTTATGTGTCTTCGAATCTCTCACGCCTAAGTCAGGGTGTAACACAATGTTGCACATAGTGAGTGTTCACTGCCTAAATACGGATGAATGGGATAGATGGGTAGTAGATGGAAATGTACTTAAAAAGTAGATAAATTCCAGGATTCTGTTTCCAATCTTGATGTGATGATTGATTTTATGTATAAACTTGATGGGGCCAGGGGATGCCCAGATAGCTGGTTAAACATTATTTCTGGGTGTGTCTGTGAGTGATTCTGGAAGAGATTAGCATTTGAATTAATGACCTGAGTCAGGCAGATGATGTGGGTGGGCATCATTCAGTCTGCTAAGGGACTAAATAGAACAAACAGGTGGAGGGAGGTTGAATTCTCTCCCTGCCTGATTGCTTGAGCTGAATCAAAGATCTCCTCTTGGCCTCAGTGCTCCTGCTTCTCAGGCCTTCAGACTCAGGATGGCATCTACACTGTGGACTCTCCTGTTCTCAGGCCTTCAAACTACATCACAGGCTTTCCTGAGTCTCCTGTTTGCAGACAGCAGATTATGAGATTCTCTGCCTCCGTAATCACAAGAAGCCAATATCTTATAATAAATTCTATATAAATAAATAGAAGATCTATATATATATCTTATTGGTTCTGTGTCTCTGGAGAACCTTGACTGATACACTTGGCAAGGTGTTATTTTCTTTAATTTTACAGGAGTTGCTGCTGTGCCACAGAATGGCAAATGTCACACAGCTAAACCTTTAAAACTGCAATCAGAGTCCCTTATTCCTAATATAGTGCTCATTCCTCTGTTCTTTAGCACCTCTCAGCGACTAAGTACCCATTGCTTTTTGAATCCTGAATTGCTTAGACTTAGAATTCTACAGCTCAAAAGAACCCAAAGGAAAATTCATCCTACCACATCCCCCTATTTTCTCTTTTTAGTAAATAATTAAAAGCTAGAAATGGTCAAGTGACTCGACATCTCATTCATCCTTCAAAATCCTACTCAGTCATAATCACTATTGTCATCATGAGTAACTGTAGAATGATGACAGTGATCGATGTTACAGAGAAATAGGCGGTATAACAAAGGCCGATGATACAATAAAGAAAACTAACCAAATCAGCAGTCTGATGATTAGCTAATTAATCATTAAATAAATATTCATTGAATGAATACTATGTGCTAGAAACTCTCAAGTGCTGAGTACATAGCAGTAAGTAAATCATCTGAATCCCTGCTATATGGAGCTTACATTTTAGTAGGAGGGAAGAGACGATAAATACAAGGAAATAGAAGTTATCTTGGAGAGTGATATAACAGACATTAGCTGGTAAACAGAAAAGAGTACCCAAGAAGTAGAAAGAACATAGACAAGATCCCTGAGGAGTGTGAGTCATAGAATCTTTGAGGTACTGGAAGCTTCCTTTGATTCGAACATGGAGATAAGAGTGTCACAAAAAGAGACTAGAGCTCATTAGTCATGTCTCAGATCATGCTGGGCCTTGAAGGTCATGTTGAATTTGGATTAGATCCTTGGTGCAAGAGAAATCACTAATGATTTTTAAACAGGAAATAGTATGATTAGAGGTGTATGTGTGTGTGTGTGTGTGTTTTAAATATCTGGTCTCCATGTAGAAAATTATTAGGAAGGGAACAGCAGTTACTCTGGAGAGATAAGTTAAGAAGATATCCCAGTTACTTAGGTGAGTAATAATGGTGGCCTAGACCAGGGTGGCAAGGAGAAATGAAGTCAGGTGAAGAGATATCTTAGAGTTAGTGGAGAAAGAGATGTCAGGATCGACCCCTAACTTTCTGTCTTAAGCAATTAGGTAGTTGAATATGACACTTAATGAGAGTGATAACACTGCAAGAAAAACTTATTTGGGATAGGAAGAGTCAGGAATCCAAGAATTAAGTTTTGGACGTGTCATGGTCACGATGCTTATGAAGCATCAGAGTGGAGGTATTAGGTAATCCACTGGATTATATGAATCCCTAGTTCACAAGACCTTGAGGCTGGAAATTTAAGTCTAGAAATCTTGAAATATGTAGAGAATATATGAAGCCATGGGAGTGGATGAGTTCCCCTAAGGAGAGGTCAAGATGTGAAGAAACTGAAGAAATGCAACATGAAGAAGAGTCAGCAAAGGAGACTGAGAAGCAGAAGCAAAGGGGGAAAGAGGAGATTGTGATGTTTTAGAAGCCAAGAAAAGAGTGTTAAATGCTGCTGAGATTTCAGATAAGGTGCTGGCTCAAGATTATTTATTGTGTTTGTAACAAGGTGGTTATTGAACACCTTATCAAAAGCAATTCTAAAGAACTGAGCCAGATAGAATGGGTTGAAGAGTGGATGGGAGGTAGAGTATGTTCAGACACCATGTGTTACAATTTTCTTTTTGAGGAGTTGGCCGTGAAAGAAAAAAATTTCTATCACAAATGTGCTTAAATGATGAATTTTGGTTTTTTATTCAATATCCATGTTGCTGGGCTGTAAACTTCTTAACATCAGGTAATACATCTTTCTTGTTTTCTTCTGTATATTCAAGACCTAACACACTCTCAGTTCATTGTAAAGTTTAGTAACATTTGACAAGTAAATGAATAAAAATAAGTAAATAAAAATTTAGAGAATATCTCGGACAACTATTTTCAGAAAAATGATAAAGTTGCATTTAGAATATATTCATCACATTGGAAGTTAATTTGTTGGAAACAACTATATTGTCATGCTCTGTCACTGTCAAGGAGAGACTTTGGGCTGAAAAAACCATAATCCTTGCTCTGCTATTTTTTGCAAAAGAATTCCACTGGGATTGTTGTTTCCTTGAGCCTTGCCTTTTCTTGGTCTCCAATGCTGTTGCCTTAATTCCAGCCCTTATTGCTCTTCATTTATTCCAATGCAATTTTTAAGTGCTCTAGGCATTGCAATCCCTTTCCTGCAATCTGTAAATCAAAATTAAAATAACACCAAACTATAAAACCCAAAGTTTATACATAGACTGATATTAAAAGAACTTTTCTCTATATTTCACTGCTTGCAAAATTCTGGATAAATCATGCAGCTAGCACAGGCTCATTCACCCCTGCATCATTGGAGCCCTAAGCATGAGTTAAACCCACCTACTCAGGAATTCATTATTACTTCAGGCTAGTTTCTCTCTAGTTCACCCTCTTCTGAGTGATCTTAAAACACAGATGTGATCTTTTCATGTGAAATCCTTCATTAGGTCCACATGACTTACAGGACGAAATTCATTCTCCTAGCCTGACTTACAAGGTTTTTGGTTTTATCATGCCCTGAAAATTCCCTGGTGCCATCCATTGTCACAACACACATGTGGTCCAGCCATTCTGGATTGTCTGTAGTTCTTTGAACACCTCTTGGGATCTCACAGATTCATTCATTTACATGGCCTGATCTCTCTGCCTATAATATCTCTCTCCTACTTCACCCAACTAATTCTTCCATCTCTTCCATCAACTAAAATTCACTTGCTTTTCTAAACCTTCACACAGTCTTAGTTACATGCCTGTCTGTGCAACTGCTGCACACCCTGGTTTTGCCCAACCTGCACGGTGTATTGAAACTGACCTCATCTCTTTCCAGCACAACTCTTCCTAATGATGACATTTATTGATTCTTTAGTGAGCTCTATGTGAGTTGTCTCATGTACTTCTCACAACAACCCTATGAAATACATACTATAACATTGTATTCCACGTATGACAAAATTAAGACCCAGTGACTTATCCAAGTTTGCACAAGTAAAGAGATAGAGGAGATATTCAAACCAAATTATCTGACACTGGAATATAGTTGGCCCTGGAACAATGTGGTGGTTAGAGGTACCAACCCCCCATGTAGTCAAAAAGCCACCTACAACTTTTTTTTGTTTTGTTTCGTTTTTTTAATTTTATTTTATTATGTTACGTTAGTCATCATACAGTACATCATTAGTTTTTGATGTAGTGTTCCATGATTCATTGTTTGCATATAACACCCAGTGCTCCATTCAATACGTGCCCTCCTTAATACCCATCACCAGGCTAACCCATCCCTCCACCGCCCTCCCCTCTAAAACCTTCAGTTTGTTTCTCAGAGTCCATAGTCTCTCATGGTTCATCTCCCCCTCTGATTCCCTCCCCCCTTCATTTGTCCCTTCCTACTATCTTCTTTTTTTTTTTCTTAACGTATAATGTATTATTTGTTTCAGAGGTACAGGTCTGTGATTCATCAGTCTTACACAATTCAAAGCACTCACCATAGCACATACTCTCCCCAGTGTCCATCACCCAGCCACCCCATCCTTCCCACCCCACACAACTCCAGCAACCCTCAGTTTGTTTCCTGAGATTAAGAATTCCTCATATCAGCGAGATCATATGATACTTTCTCTTTCTCTGATTGACTTATTTCACTTACCCTCTAGTTCCATCCACGTCGTTGCAAATGGCAAGATTTTGGGGTTTTGATGGCTGCATAATATTCCTGTGTGTGTGTGTGTGTACCACTTCTTCTTTATCCATTCATCTGTTGATGGACATCTTGGCTCTTTCCATAGTTTGGCTGTTGTGGACATTACTGCTATAAACATTGGGGTGCATGTACCCCTTCAGATCACTACATTTGTATCTTTGGGGTAAATACCCAGTAGTGCAATTGCTGGGTCATAGGATAGCTCTATTTTCAACTTTCTGAGGAATTTCCATACTGTTTTCCAGAGTGGCTGCACAAGCTTGCATTCCCACCAACAGTGTAGGAGGGTTCCCCTTTTTCCGCATCCTCGCCAACATCTGTCATTTCCTGACTTGTTAATTTTAGCCATTCTGACTGGCCACCTACAACTTTTAACTCTCCAAAAACTTAACTACGGATAGCCTTGTATTGACCAGAAGCTTTACTGATAACATAAACAGTTGATTAACACATATTTTGCATTATGTACTCTATTCTTACAATCAAGTAAGCTAGAGAAAAGAAATGTTATTAAGAAAATCATAAGGAAGAGAAAATACATTTACAGTGCTGTGCTGTGTTAATGGAAAAAGAATCCATGTAAAAGTGGACCCATGCAATTCAAGTTGCAACTGTACTTCCTCTTAACCCACTACACTAGACTGTGAGCTTCTTGAAGACAAAGAGTGAACCTCATTCATCTGTAAGTTCCCAGATCTTTGCACTAGGTTTAGAAAAATGAAAGGTTGGTAAATGTTCATTGTATGAATGGAATGAATAAATTATTATGATCTATTTCTCTTATCTCTTAGACATTATTAGGAAAATTAGATTATGTGCATTTTTATTTTTCCTATAGTGTTCTAATGAGAGAGTCCAAAATAAAAAGGAGTCTAGCATAAAACAAAAGGGTAGAAGCGTTGGAAGGCTTTCCAGGTGGATGAGAGATAAGATTTGTTTGGTCTCATGTCAAGAGCTTGAATTAGGGCCAAGGAAAGAAAGCATCAGGGAAATAGTTCTTACTGGGAATTAAAATATTTTAACTTACAGAACTATGTAAAGATGGAATGGGCTGCCCAGCAGGGTGATGAGGTCCCCATTCCTGGGGGGTATATAAGCAGAGGCAAAAGAACTATTTGGTGAAATGTGACAGAGGAATTTTAATCATCTAATGAGGCATTTTTTTGGATGACCTTGAACCTCTTTTCCATACAGAAATTCTATGAGTCTATGAAAAAGAAAGGTGAGGAGGAGGGGGAAAGAACTGAAATCTGAACAGATTGGGCGATACATTTTAATTTTCCTATTGGTGTAACCGAAAGTCTAAATTTATGGAAGAGCAACATTTTTTGGAATTTATGTACTAAGTCAAAGAGAACAGGCAGATGGAAATAAGCCAGTTAAGAGAAATACTCCAAGGTATCAGTTCTGCCCTGGTCTTCCTGTACCTTTGAACCTCATCATTTCTACCACCACGTGACTTTCCTGTGAGTGATAGATTTTTGTGAAATGTGAACACAGAGAACTAGAAATGGGTACCCCCGCTAATGAGCCAGTTTTGAAAGTAGAAGAGACAGGCAGAGGGAAGAAATGAAGGGGAATCTCATGCAAGCTGGTGGGGCAGAATGTTTTAAGTAAATTCTCTACTTCTGTGCGAGTAACAGAATTAAGGATGATATGGCTCTAGCCCCAGAGGCAGGGATGAACGCTTTCACCTATTTATAGGATTTCAGGTTTTCCTGGGCTTATGGGAGAAAAAGAAAAGAACTGGGAGAGGCCCATGAATGGAAACAGTATCTGATGGGGCCCCAGCAGTCTTGGCTTGCCAGGGAGGCTAAGCCTTGAAGTGGGGGCCAAGGCTATGGCAATGGGAAGGGAAGGCAGCAGCACCAGCGGCTGCTGGAGGACCTAGCACCAGTGTCCAGCCTCAGCACTGGAAGGGTGAATTTGGGAGGCCTTCTAATATCAGACGGCAGCGGGGGTTAGGGGATGGAAGCTGACATTCTAGTAGCTTGACTGGTGTGGCTAAGCCAGGAAATTCCTCTTTGTTACTATTTCCTTCCTGGAACCATAGCTTATTAGCAACTCCTTCAGGTTTTACTTAAGCAACTTGAGGAGAAAAATCCTACATTGTTTTTATTTGTTTCCCCAGAGTGTAGCATAGAGCCTGGGACACCATGCACTAAATCAGTGTTTCTTAAATGATTGAAAGAATGAATAAATCAATGAAGAGTAATCACTAGTTTTGTAGAGGGACTATATTATATATTAGATACTGGATAGAGTGGGGATGGAATCTGCCAATGAGGAAGACAACATCCATGTTCCTAAGAAGATGTATGTCGGGTAGGAAAGCTGGATATACATACACTTAATACAATGGAATAAGCATTGATGAAGGAGAAGGAAGTGCTGAGTTTACACTGAGTCTGGAATTTACTTGCCTGAAATTCTATATGAGCACTTTGGTATTTTGATACCAGAGGGTCTTTTCTTTTTCTTTTCTTTCCACTTCTCCTGATTGTTGACGTAATAGGCCAGCATTTTGAATAATTTAGAAAATGTTAAAAGGCAGGACAAATATAAATCATAAGCTCACCACTCGGCAGCAAACTATTACTATTTTGACATATTGCTTTCCAGACTTTTTCTTTGCATTTTTTCTTCATAATTGAGATCGTATTGCACCTAGAATGTTATGTTATTCTTTCCCCTCCCCACTTACCACATCATTAAAATATTGTTTCTAAGCATGATGTATGACTTTCTCGTAGTCTATTTTATGTCTGTACCACAACTCATTTAATAATTCTCTTTCTGTTGGACACTTGGGTTTTTCAAATTTTTAATACTATGAAAATTAGACTAGATTCCTAGGAAAGTAATTCCTAGTCAAAGGGCAGAAATTATTTTTTATAGTTTGTGATGTGCCTTGTCCAAGTGCCCTTGTCTTAGTACATTTGGGCTGCTGTAACAAATTACCACAGAGTGGGTGGCTTATAAACAACACAACTTTATTTCTCACAGTTCTGGAGGCTGGAAGTCCAAGACCAAGGTGGCAGCAGATTTGGTATCTGGTTCACAGACAGCTGTCCTTCCTCACATGGCAGAAGGGGGCTAGGGAACTCTCTGGGGCTTCTTTTATAAGGGTGCTAATCCTATTCATGGGGGCTCCACTCTCAGGACAGACTTACCTCCAGATTCCCTACCTCCAAATACTATCACACTGGGGATTAGGTTTTGACATATGAATTTTGGAGGGGACACAAGCATTCAGTCTATAGCAGCTATCCAGGATGATTGAACCAATTTATATTCTCACTGGTTCTTTGTAAGTACCCACCTTACCACATGGAGGGGTATTTTTTTTAATTCCAGTGTAGTTAACATGCAGTGTAGTGTAGGGGTATTTTTAAATTCTATCTTGGCACTGGATTGTTTTCAGAGAGTTTTTAGTTCTCTGGCTAGAAGAGAAACCAGATTAAACAGCTACATTTAAATGTATATCATATTACTTTGTCAAATTACCAAAACATTAGTATAATGACTAACTGGTACTGGCAAGTATTGAGATGGTCCTCTTACATTGTTGATGGCAAGATAAAATTATGCAACGCTTTCAAAAAGGTAATTTGGGAATACTTTTTGACAAACATCAATGCCCATACAATTTAATGTCTGAAAATGCTTCCCAAGGAAACAATCAAAAACAACAACAAAAAAAAACAAAAACAAAAAGATTTTTTTTCATCAAGGGGAGTTAATGCAAGAAATGTTACTACTTTTGTAAATATTTAATATATAAGGGAATGTTTAAGTAAATCATGGCATATCTTCTCAATGAACTTGTGATGCATGCATTGTATTTTTAAATTTTTATTCCAGTATGTTAACATACATTATTACATTAGTTTCAGGTGTACAATATAGTGATTCAACA
>NC_138382.1:56903284-56949040 GCF_054177405.1 Leptonychotes weddellii
GCTGATACTGAGCGATGTTGAGCACTTTTTCATATGTCTGTTGGCCATTTGGATGTCTTCTTTGGAAAAATGTCTGTTCGTGTCTTCTGCCCATTTCTTGATTGGATTATTTCCAAACTCATTTTATGAGGCCAGCATTACCCTGATACCAAAGCCAGACAAGGATGTGACAAGTAAAGACAATCATAGGCTATCCTCCCTGAGAAAGTAGATGCAAATTTTCTCAACTGAATATTAGTAAACGTTTCAACAGCACATAAAAAGAATCATACACCATGATCAAATGGGATTTATTTCCGGGATGCAAGGGTGGTTCAGTACATGCAAATCAATGATTATGATATAGTACATTAATAAACTGATGGATAAAATCATGTTATGATGCAGAAAAAGCATTTGACAAAATTCAACATCCTTTCATGATAAAAACCTTTGACAAATTAGGCATAGATGGAATTGGTTGAAATGATTCATGGAAAAGTTTGAAAACTTTTCCTCTAAGGTCAGGAACAAGACAACAGTATCCACTCTCACCACTTTTACTGAACATAGAACAAGAAGCCCTAGCCAGAGCAATTAAGTAAAAAAAAAAAAAAAAAAAAAAAAGCAACAAGAGGCATACGAATTGGAAGGGGAGAAATAAAATAGTGTCTTTTTGCAGTTGACATATGTTGAAAACCCTAAAGACTTCACCAAAAAGACTGTTAGAATTAATAAATGAATTAAGTGAAGTTGCAAGATATAAAATCAACATAAAAATCAGTTCTGTTTCTGTACACTGACATTGAACTATCGGAAAAACAATCCCAGTTATAATTACATCAAAAAGAATACAATACTTAAAAATAAGTCCAACCAAGGAGGTGAAAGATCACTACACCGAAAACTATGAAAAATTGATGAAAGAAATTAGAGAAAACACAAATAAATGAACAGATATTCCATGTTCATGGATTAGAAGAATTAATATTATTAAAATGTGCATACTACCCAAAGCAATCTACAAATTCAATATAATCGTTATCAAAATTCCAATAGCATTTTTCACAGAAATAGGAAAAAAACAATTCCAAAATTTGTTGGAACAACAAAATATCCTCCAGAGCCAAAGCAACCTTTAGAAAGAAGAAAAAACCTGGAAGCATCACATTTCCTGATTTCAAATTATATTACAGAGCTATAGAATCAAAACAATATATTATTGGCATAAAAACAGACACATACATCAATGGAACAGAATAGAGACCCTAGAAATAGACCCATGCATGTATGGTCAATTATTTTTTGGCAAAGGAGCCAAGAGTATACAATGGGGAAGGACAGTCTCTTCAACAAATGGTATTGGGAAAATTGGATATCCACATGCAAAAGAATGAACCTGGACCCCATATCTTACACCATACACAAAAATCAACTCAAAATGGATTAAAGACTTGAATGTAGGACCTGAAACCATAAAACTCCTAGAGTAAAACATAGGGAAAAAGCTCCTTGACATTGGTCTTGGCAATGATTTTTTGGATTTCACACCAAAAGCAAAGGCAACAAAAGCAAAAATAAAAAGTGGGACTACATCAAACTAAAAAGCTTCTGCACAGCAAAGGAAACCATCAACAAAACAAAAAGGCAGTCTACGAAATGGGAGAAAAAATACTTGCAAACACATATCTGATAAAGGTTTAATATCCAAAACATATAAGGAACTAAACCAACTCAATAGCAGATACCAAATAATTAAAAAATGGACAAGGGACCTGAATATATTTTTTCCAAAGAAGATATATGAACAACAGGTACATGATAAGATGTTCAACATCACTAACCATCAGGGAAATGTAAATCAAAACCATAGTGAGATACCACCTCACACCTGTTGGGATTACTATTATCCAAAAGGCAAGAAATCAATGGTGGTGAGGATGTGGAGAAAAGGGAACACTGTGCACTGTTGGTGGGAGAATAGACTGATGTAGCCACTGTGGAAAGCAGTGTGGAAATTCCTCAAGAAATTAAAAGTAGAACTAATGTGTGATTCAACAATCCCCACTTCTGGGTATATATCCAACGGAAACAAAATCTTTATTTCAAAGATCTGTCTGTACTCCCACCTTCACTACAGCAGTATGCACAATAACCAAGGTATGGAAACACCCTGTCTGTCAGTGGATCAATGGATGAAGAAAATGTGATATAATACAAAATGGAATACTATTCAGCCTTTAAAGAAAGAAAATCCTGCCATTTGTGACAAATTTGATGAAGCTGGAGGACATTATGCTAAGTGAAAAGCAAGCCAGACAGAGAAAGACAAATGCTGCAGGGTACCACTTTTATGTGGAATCTGGGGAAGAAAAAAGAAAAGAAAAAAAGATCAAACTCTTAGAAACAAATAGCAGAATGGTGGCTGCCAAAGGGCTAGGTATGGAAGAAACAGAGAGTGGATGGTAAAAATGTACAAACTTTCAGTTATTAGATGAATAAGGCCTGAGGACCTACTGTATCACATGGTGACTGTAGTTGATAACACTGCATTGTATAACTGAGATTTGCTAAGAGGATACAACTTAAATGTTCTTGCTTTAAAAAAAGATAAATATGTGAGGTGATGGATGTATTAACTCTATAGTGTTTAAAATGTTTTGCATATTATATATTGTCTAATTTAACTCTTATTCTCAGAGATACCTTGTGAATTTATATAATCATGTTAAGCTAAACCTTTGGTATTATTACTTATGGCAACATAATTAGTCAAATATTTATATTGTTAGAATTTTCAGCTCAGAAATTTAAAATACCTAATAAAAAGTCAATAGACTTTTTCAAAAAAATAAGGAGGAAACTTTTTTTTTTTAAAGATTTTTATTTACTTATTTGACAGAGAGAGAGAGAGCGAGAGCAGGAACACAAGCAGGGGTAGTGGGAGAGGGAGAAGCAGGCTTCCTGCTGAGCAGGGAGCCCGACGTGGGGCTCGATTCCAAGACCCTGGGATCACGACCTGAGCCAAAGGCAGACGCTTAATGACTGAGCCACCCAGGTGCCCCAAGGAGGAAACTTTTTAAAGCCAAAAAAAAAAAAGAAGAAGAGGAAAGGATAGTGGCCTAAGAGGTCCTTACTAGACACTCAGGCTAAATGTCCTTTTAGATGCTTTACTTTATTAATTTTTTTTTTTCCTGAAACAACAGAAATCTATTATCTCATAGCTGTGGAAGCTAGAAGTTTGAAATCAAGGTGCTATGCTCTCTCTGAAGGCTCTAGGGGAGGATCCTTCCCTGCTTCTTTCTAGCTTCTGGTGTTTTCTGGCAATCTTTGCCGTTCTCTTTAGATGCATTACCCCAATCTCTGCCTCAGTCTTCACGTGACCTCCTCACCTATCTGCCTGTATGTCTGTGCCTCTTCTGCTTTCTTATAGGGAACACCATTTTGGACTTAGGGCCCACTCTACCCTCATAGCTACCCAATGAGGCAGGTACTATGTTAGCCTCATTTTGCAAGTGGGGAAACTGAAACAGAGGGAAGTTTTTAATCATGGGCTTTCTTTTTAAACACTTTGTTCAAGATCATAAGCCTAGTGAAGGACAAACCTGGGACTTGAACCGTGCCAGCCAGACTCTGTAGTCAATGTTCTTCATTCTAAAGCTACCTGGTATCTAGAAAAAGCAACACCCTTGAAATTTGCAAATGCAAATTTTAGAAAAATGTCACTTGATCACGTTAAGACAATGAAAAGATAGCCACACCCATCAAGTTTCCTGCAAATATTTAAACAAATATTTAAATAGACAAAAAAGAGTTTTATAAGCATCCAAGCTGAAAACAAAACAAACAGAACAAAAGACATTACTTAAGAGGAACAATAAGCAGAGTAACCGAAGACTTCTCCTCTGTAATGCTAAATGCAAAAAACAATGAAATAATCTTCCAGAGTTTTGAAGAAAGCTGGATATAGGCCAAGAATTTTGTAACCACCCAGGTTGTTGCTCATGTGTGAAGTCAGCAGCACTAAGACGTTCCATGACATGAGCAGGTTCAGAATATATGCCTCCACACACCCTTCTTGAATTAGTTGAAGACACATGCCTATTCTATATGACCAAATTAATCAAAGCTGAAAGCACGAGCATGGGGAATATGTGGTAAAAGGGGGCTCAGGAGGAGTTGGAAAGCAGGTAAACATACAGTCATGGAGCCTAGCCTAAAATGACCATTGAAAATATTGTTTCAAAACTGATTACAAATGTTAATTAAAATTCCTGACATGGAAGATACATGCCACACAAAAGAATAATTTATTAAACACAGTCTGGTGTGCCACATCCAAAATTATATTTTAAGACTGAGAAGTGTTAAGTGGGAAGAAAACTCTCACTTGATTCCTCATCTAAACTGCTTGGTAGTGGAAGAATCAGAACGTCTAGTTTCATTTCTAACTTTGAGATTTAAAGAGACAGGAGTTGATGAATGCAGATCAAACTCCTATCAGCCTCTTCTCAGACCAAGATCCTGCCAGCTCTCTAGGTTCCAGCTGGTGTACTTTTAAAGAAATGTTGCACATGGTTTGTTTTTGGGATTGTCAAAGCCTTCCTTCTACTACAGGTCCTTTCTCCCTACTATTCTTATGGATGGAATGCTTTCATCTTGATCACCATCCTGCCTTTAATGAGTTAACTCCTACTTAGTCTTCATGTTTCACACGTCATGTGTAAATCTTGAGAAATTTTCCAAGACCTTCCTGACTAAGTCAGCTGTCTTTCTCGTATGCTCTCATAGAACTTCATTCCTTTTTTTGTGGAAGATTTATTAGTGTATAATCATGATTTGTAATGCACTTATTTGCAACTATTAATAATGAAATTATTTTATTTATATTTATTTCCCTCACTAATCTGCTGCCTCACCCCAGCAGGGACTGAAGCTGTTTTCTCTCTTTTTTGTGTGTGCCTAAAGCCTAGCAAAGTACCTGCCACATGAGAGGCAGTTTGTTTGTTGAGTAAATTATTAGAAAATATAAAACAAAACACAGTCCAAACAATAGAAGACATAAAAATAAATAAACCCCAAAGAAGCATAAAAAACAGAAAGCACAATGCAGATGACTGAATTACGGGTCTGTATTTCAGTCATGACATTCAGCATATATAGGTTAAGCTGCCTCATTAAAGTTAAAAACTCATCTAAGTAAGCCTACACATTGAACCTATAGCATTGAACAATGACAATTAAGTGGTAACCAAGCTTGAGAAAGCTAACAATCCTGTATCCTAAGCCTTTGACTCCACACTCCACAGGAAAGAATTGTAGAAGCCTCAAGGACTCATCCACAAAGTTGGAAAGTGTGGCTAGAAAAATGCCAGGCCATTATACAAACTACACAGTTATAAGTATTATAGCTACGATTTATCAAACATATTCAATGCTTTAACATTGTACTAAGTGCCTCATGTTCTTTATCTTAGTGAATCCTCACAGAGACCCTACATGGTGGGTATGTTAGTCATTAGGACTGTTCATAAATAATCCAGTTCTTTCCTTCCAGGCATGTGGTATGATTGCCCTTCCTTACCCTCTTTGAAGTTTCAGCTCAGCCTTGTGACTTTTTGCCAATATAATGTGAGATGAATTGACAAATGTCACTTTGAGGTAGAAGCTCTATGAGATAAATTACATCCTTTTTTCCTGTCTCACCAATTATATAGTAACATATGTCAAGATGGACCCTCCATCAGACTGCATTCCCAAGTGACTATGAATAGGACTCCCATGCTGATTTCCAGTGACCATGTGGTAAGGACAAAAATTAAACTCCTGTTGTTTAAAATCTGTAATAGATTGTCCTAAAGATGGCAATATATTCCATTACCCATGTTCTTACTACATTGTGACACTGACATTCTCCCACTGAGGGAAGGGGTCTATGTTCCCCTTGAATCCAGGCCAGCCTGAGATAGTAGCAGAAATGACACTGACTTCTGAGTCTAAGTTATAAATTGTAATACAGCTTTTGTCTGTTCCCCTGGAGCTGCTTGCCCATGGAATCCAGGCTCCATGCTGTGAGTAAACCAACCAGACACATGGAAAGGCCACGTGTAGGAATTCCAGCCACATTCCCAGCTGAGGTCCCAATCATCAGCCAACATGAACCACCAGACACATGAGTGAGTGAGCCTTCATACTACCCCAGCTAATGCTGACTGGAGCAGAGATAAGTTATCCCCATCAAACTCTGCCCAAAGTACAGATCTGTGAGCAAAATAAATGTAGTTGTGTTAAGCCACTAGTTTTGGGGTGGTTCATCACAAAGCAATAGGTGACTGGAATAACCACTAAAATTCTACATCCTAATGGATGTAGTAGGAGTTTTAATGTTTTAATGTTTTCTCCATTTTGCATGTGGGTAAAAAGAAGTGCAGTGAGATAAAGTAATTGGTTCAAAGCACACAGCCAAGGACAGTTTGATCATATAGAAGAAATAGGAAAAGGGAAGTAACACTAACACTTATGATAAGAACAAATGACACTGTGCTTTTTTAAATAGTAGCACATAAATTTTCAAAACAAACAACTAACTGTGAGGAAGGTGTGGTATTTCTCTCCATTCTATAGTTCCTTAAGGATTGAGACTCTATTTTTTCATTCTTTCCTTTTTATCTCCAGGATTAAGCACAATTTTTAAATGCACTCAGAACCTCAATTAATGTTTGATAGATTAAGTTTAGTTGAACTGAGTGACTGAAGGTTAAGAGGGGCTTGGAGAAAGCCCAGGGTTGCACAGCTGCTGAGTGGTTGATCTCATAGTTAAACTCAGATGTGATTCACTCCAAAACCTGTGCCTTAGTTTTTTGTTTTTTTTTTTTAATCACTGTACAGTGGTAAGGGTACTGACATCTTCTCCCTTGGGTATTGCTAAAGTCCTAGCAGTGTGTCCTGTGATTGAGGCTGACCCTTTAAAAAGGGCAACATGGACAATGACCCTCAGGTAGAAGAAGCAGAGATTCAGATATTTCTCAGTGGCTCCAGCATCTTGACAGAGCCCTGTTCAATATCCAGCCTATCTCAACAGAGTAGACTTTGAGGAATAAAGCTTCTATTTCACTAAGACCTATTTTTAAATAAGGTCACATTCACAGGTTGTGGGGTTTAGAACTTCAACATATTTTTTTTTGAGGGACACAATTCATAACACTAATTATGTGGGATAATTTTTGCTATAATTATTGACCATTTGGATATCTCCTTTTCTGTAGAGTCACTTTAAAAACTGGATTCTCTCTTTCTTATTGATTTGTGGGATTTTTTTATATTTCTGGGTATGAATTCCATTGCTTATTATGAAATTGTATTGAATTTTACAAATGCTTTTCTGAATCTCTTGAGTTAATTTTCCCTTACTCATGAAACTAATGTGGTGAATTACTTGAGTTTCTAATGTTAAACCAGTATTGAATTCTTGAAACAAACTCTATTTAGTTGTGATGTATTACTTTTTCCATATATCCCTGAATTTGATTTACACTTATTTAAGATGTTTGCAATTATGCTCTTGAGAGAACTTGGACAATAATTTTATTTTATTGTAGTGTTCTTGTCACGTTTTGGTATCAAGAATATACTGATTTAATAAAATAAGTTTTTCTGTTCTCTGGAATTTGTTGTAATTTTGTGGTATTTTTTCCTTAATAGATTATAAAAATTCATTTACACATTTATGTGTAAAGCCATGTAGCCTAGTTTTTCCCTTCTCTGCTTTTCTATTTTTTCCTATCAGTTACTAAAATATATGTTGGTTATCACTTTAAATCTTTTGACCTTGTGTTACTAGATGCATATAAATTTGGTATTATTATATTTTCCCTTTGAACCAGTCTTTTAGTGAAATATCTTACTTTATCTCTAGTAATGCTTCTTGCTTTCAAAATTACTTTATTTGCTATTGGTATAGGTATATTACTTTCTGTGTCTTTATATTTAAGACTTGTCTCATAATGTACACATAGTCGATTTTATAACTTAGGTATTTATAATATTTAGTACACTTATATTTACTATAACCCCTAATATATCTGAGTCAAAATATACTACCTTTTTAATCTCTTTTAATTTGTGTTCTGTTATTTTTCTTTTTTATTTTCTATTGTACTATTTAAAAAATTACTGTATTTGCCTTTTTTGCATATATATGCATTTTCTTTAATTTTTACTGGTTATCCTGCAGATTTCAGTATACATCATGGACTTATTAATGTTTCCCTTACATTAACTTTTATCATTTCCTAAACAATACAAAGATTGTACAAAACTTTAGCTCCATTTATCCCCTTCTTACCTTTGTGCTATCGTCATATACTTTACTCATGTCTCTTTTCATTGTTCCTGAATTATCTGCTTCCATCTGGAACAGCATTTCTTCTGCTTGAGGAACTCTCTTTAGTATTTTTTTTAATATAATTTGGTTTGTGATGAATTCCTCTAATATTTTTTGTCTGAAAATATCTTTATTTCACCTTAATTTTTGAGGAATATTTTTATTGGGCATAGAATGTTAAACTGGTACTTATTATTTTTTTAGCCCATTAAAAATTCTGTTCCATTGCCTCAGCCTTCCATCATTTCTGCTGAGAAGTTAGCTGTAAATCTTATTATTGTTCTTTTGAAAACAGTATGCCTGCCCCCAGTAGCTGTTCATCTGCTGTTTATCTTTGGTTTCTAGCAGTTTTTCAGTGATGTGTCTAGGTGTGTTTTCTTTGTGTTTATCATGCTTCAGGTTTATAGAGCTTTTGAATCTGTGACTTGCTATCATTTATCAGTTTTGGAAAATTCTCATCTAATATCTCTTCAAATAATACTTCTGCTCATTTTCTCTTTTCTCTCCTCTTAGGCCTCTACTTGCATGCATATTAAATCTTGTCAGCATACCCCATGTATCTCTAAAGCCATTTCTGTATTTTCTGTGTATCTGTCTGTGCTTCAATCTGTGTATTTGTATATTTTGTGCTTCAGGCTGTATATTTTATACTGACCTATGCACAGGTTTGGTAATCTCTCTTTTGGTGTGTCTTATGTTCTATTAAAGCAATCTTATTTTATTTTCATTCCTAAATTTTCATTTGCTTATCTTTGTAATTTATAGGCACTTATTAGAATTCTCCACCTTTTAATCTATTTTGTAAAGCATGGTAAACATACTTATTTTAAGTCCATGTTTGATAACTCCAATAGCTAGATTACCTCTAGGTTTCTTACTATTATTTATTTTTTTCTTTGGGTCATTTAGCCCCAGTTTGGCACACCTGAGAATTTTGGATTAAATGTTGGACGTTTTGTTTGAAATATTGTGGAGGCATTGGATGATCTTATTTTCCTCCAGAAATAATCTTGCTTCCTTGACCATTGACAGATTTATTTCAGTCCAATCAGGGAATAAGATGATTTGAGGTTGTGGATGGTCTATCAGGACCCCTTCTCCCTGAAGCTAATTTTAATTTTGCCAGCTCTGTTAAACTAATGAAATCTCTGCTTAGCTTTCTAGCTCTTTTAAGCTGTTTTAAACATATATACAACTTTGACATTGGCAAATACCTCTAGAAGAAATTGTGCTCAGAATGTTGGGTTCAGTTTTCTTTCCACTAGAATCTTGTTATGTTAACTGCTGGCTACGCTGGTAGCATGCTTGAACTTCAGTTTTGTTTCTCTAGTCCGTTAATACTGCCATAATATTTATTTTTCCAATTTTTTTTAATGCTATGTCCTCATTGCAAATCGGCAAATGGTTCAAGAGGAGAAGGTAGTGACAAATATGTATACAGTTTGCCTCAATTCTTTTCCTTTTCTCTGGGATCTTGGTCTCTCAAGTCCTGGATGCTTTTGTCGCTCCTCCTCAAACAGCTGTTTTTTATATTTTATATATCTTTTATAGTTGTTCATTGTGGGAGTGTTAGTCTGATATAAGCTACTCCTTCATAGCCAGAAATACACATTTTGCATTTAATTTTATAATATACACTTTGCACCGAATGATATATTTAGGACGTTTTTCTATGTTATTGAAAAAATGTAAAATATAACATTCAGGGGCTATATAATATGCCATTGTATGAATGTATCACAGTTGACTATACCAATTCCCTGATATTGAGAGCCTTCAGGCTACTTCTAATTTTTCACTATTTCGGGTTATTTCAGGGAGACTTTTGATATGCTTCCCTAGATACATTTATGTTTTCTGCATACAGTATTGCATCTTGTGCATGATATAATGTACATAGATGAGTAACTGCTAAAAATTGTGTGCGAAGTTGGGGCGCCTGGGTGGCTCAGTTGGTTAAATGTCTGCCTTCGGCTCTGGTCATGTTCTCAGGGTCCTGGGATCAAGCCCCACATTGAGCTCTCCGCTCAGCACCGAGTCTGCTTCTCCCTCTCCCTCTGTGATCTCTTTCACTTTCACCCTTTCAAATAAATAAAAAATCTTAAAAAAAAATTAAAAATTGTGTGCCAAGGAAATAAATAGGAAGGCTATGTGAGATAAGCAAATTCTACATGATCTTCTTTGAAAGATTAATCTGTTATTCAGAAGAAATTAATGAATTCACACTGTGGGTGAAATAGTTATGGGTTTAAATCTGAATTCTATCAATTTACTAGCTGAATGAGCCTGGGAAAATTACTTAACCTTGCTGAGTCTGTTTCCTTACTTCTTGAAGATGGATGACCTATCCATCTGACAGAGTTGCAATTTTTAAAAGAAATGATCATTGAGGCGCCTGGGTCACTCAGTCAGTTAAGTGTCTGACTCTTGATTTTGGCTTAGGTCATGACTGCAGGGTCCTGAGATCAAGCCCTGCATAGGGCTCTGCACTCAGCGCAGAGTCTGCTTAAGATTCTCTCTCCTTCTACCTCTACCCCCACCCCCACTTTCATTCTCTCTCTTGCTCACTCTCTCTAAAAAAAAAAAAGAAAGAAAATAAATAATTATCTATTTGTGTGTCTATATACACCAGAAACTCCCCCAAGAACAAAGTTCAAACATTCATTTATTCACTCATTCAAAAAATATTTATTGAGGATTTATGGCATAAGTCATTGGAGATACAGCTGTGGATAAGTCAAATAAATTCATACTCATATGAAGTTTACATTCTAGAGGGGTTGAGACAGACAATAAACAAATAAATAACATAATTTTAGGTAATTACTAGTGCTGTGAAAAAAAATATAGAAGGATAAAGGATAGAAAGTGATGGTGGTAATGATGCTAATTTGAAATGGTTGCAGGAAATTCTCGCTGAGAAGATAACTTTTAGCTGAGATATATGAAATGAGAAAGCAAGCCATTTGGAAATGTGGGGAAGAGATTTCCAGATAGAGGGAATAGTATGTGCAAGTAAGTGCAAATGTCTGAGGTAGAGAAGCTCAGTGGGTTCATGAAGGGAGGTATAAAGTCCATGGGATGGAAATGGAATGAATGAGAATACCAGGAGTAAGGGCACAGAAGTAGGCAAGGGCTAATTCAAGTTGGGCCATATTGGACATGATGGATGGGAAACTATTGGAGAGCCTGATCAGGGAAGAGATATGATTGTTTTGTTTTGTTTTGTTTTTTTTCATTCAAATACTCACTCTGGCTGCTGTATGGAGAATAGTTTTGAAGGACCAACGTGGGAACAAGGGCTATTGTCATCTTCTTTATCTTAAACCCCCTACACTCAATACACTCTCTGGTGCATAATTGTGAACAGTTAATTGTGCTTGTTATATATATTTTTTTCAATAAGGAGTATTTTGGCTAGGGAATGTCCAACAGTCTCAAAATGTCTGCTTTTGAATTAGGAACTCACCAGTGAGTATAGCACAAAGCAGAGACAAACCACTTTTCCAGTTAATTGAAGTTCATTCAACAGCATTTTGAGTTCACAGGTAGACAGTGCAGTGTCAGGATTTTCAAATGATTTTGAAAATAAACATCAATCAATATCCATCCATTATGGTTTGGAAATTGACTGCCTGGTGAACCAACTGCAATACACAGCAACAGTTTCTCATCCTTGTACCAAAGCAAGAAGATTAGGGTTGGTAGTAAAACCCTGATCCAGATTTCTAGCTGTGAAGAAATATCAGAACATTTTTGTTTTCAAATTTTCCAACTCATATTTATAAAAGTACTTTTTGTGAACTTAAACAAGGAAGCTCTTTCTTTTAAATCTGGAAAACATGGGGGATATCAAACTTGAGAGTCTCTTTTGCATCATGCCATGTTTGGGACACTAAATATTGAGTATTTTTGATCTCCAGACAGATCAGGTTGGATGCCGTATGTAGCTGTTCTTAAGTGGCCTTTGTGAAATGTCAGAAGGTTAAGAAACAGGCATTCAAGGTTTTGGAGGGATGAATAATTTATACTCAGAGGTACTAGGAATAATCCTCCTAATAGACTTTCTAATTCTCATCAATGGAATGGTTTTTGGCTTCTCTACTATCTCCCTCAGCATTAGTCAGTGCATAATAAATATTGGCTGAATGAAATTCTCATCTGGTAATAGAGCAGAAAGGCACTAGGATCTCTAGAATGGTCATCTATTTGTTCATAAGCAATTTCAATATATTAAACACTGTGTTAGACAGTAGAAATAAAAACGTGAAAACACGTGAGGGAATCAGCCATTTAAAAAATTAATTGTAAAAACAATTGGATTGGTGCTGGAATGAAAGATTCCACTATAGGGGCCCCTGGGTGGCTCAGTCATTAAGCGTCTGCCTTCGGCTCAGGTCATGGTCCCAGGGTCCTGGGATCGAGCCCCGCATCGAGCTCCCTGCTCCGTGGGAAGCCTGCTTCTCCCTCTCCCACTCCCCCTGCTTGTGTTCCCTCTCTCTCTGTGTCTCTCTCTGTCAAATAAATTAAAAAAAATTTTTTTTTAAAAAGAAAGATTCCACTGTAACAGGCAGAGTGGTGGTACAATTAAATGGAAATTCTGGAACTGGTCATGGGTACTTATCAGGATGGGTAGGCAATATTAAGCACCTACAGAGAGGGTAGTTATCCTTGTGTAAAAAGAGAGCTTATCTGATCCTGATACGTCTGAGTTTACCTTGGGTAATAGACTGTTCCCACACCCTCACCCTTCCTTACCTACTTGCTAGTTATTCTCACACATATATTCTTCAAGATAAACTTTTGAATCATTTCATCAAGTTCCAAAAGTAAATTCCGTTGTAATTGTGATTGACAAATTCTTAGTTCTATGCACTAACTTGGAAGAATTTATAGTCTTAAAATACTAGGCTTTCTCGTAAAGGAACACAGTCTGCCTCCCCACTTATTCAACTCCTAATTTGTATTTCTCAGTATAGTTTTATAGATTTTCTTTATTTTTATTCTAAACATTTCCCATTCAGATTATTGTTAGGATTTTTTTGGCTAATGACAAATTGAATACGTTTGTATTTATGTTTCTAATTGATACTTTTTGGTATATAGGGAAGCTATAAAAAAACTATCTTATATTCAGTAACTTCATTAAACTTTCTAGTGGGTCTTAATTTTTTTCAGTTAATGCTCAGATTGTAGCAGCAATGAAAAATAATTTTCCTCCCTCATTGTTCTGTTTCATTTCATATTTCATCTGCTGGAATTTCCAGAACATTTCTTATCCAAGGAGGAGATACTCTTTTGCCTTGGTATTCCTCAAAGCTGGCCCTAGACCTGGCTAAGTTCCTTTTTTTTTTTTTTTTTCTTCTGATGTCGACCTTGACCTGCCTTATTGCTCTTTCCCAATTGAGAATGACTGGGCCATCAGCCATGGAAGGTCTAGTGTATGCTGGGACAATGTCTGTTACCTTGACCTGCTAGACCTAGATTCTAGTCAGGTACTCTTCCCTTTGTTCCTTTTCTCCTAAACTTCCAGATTCAAAAGACATTGACTCTGCCCCATCACTGTAATGAGCTAAATCGTAAGGCTTTAGAGATGTTGCATCCTGCCTTGAAGATACTAACAGCTAAAGACAGCCAATGATATTTCTCCCATGAATCCTAGATTCCATTCAACCACCTGAGAACATCTTCTCTTGGATTTCTCACAGAAATGTCAAACATAATAAGCCTAAAACAAATATCTTGATTCTGTCCTCAAGCCCACTACCTAACTTAACCAGTGCCACCAACTTTCACTATGTTGCTCAAGCAAGAAACATGTAAATTATTCTTTTTTTTGAAAGGGTGGGGGCAGAGGGAGAGGGAGAATCTTAAGCAGGCTCCACGCCCAGCACGGAGCCCAACATGGGGCTCGATCTTACAACCCTGAGATCATGACCTGAGCCAAAATCAAGAGTCAGACACTTAGCTGACTGAGCCACCCAGACACCCTAGAAACCTGGAAATTATTCTTGATTCCTCTATTCCCCTCACCGACCTCTCACTCTTATCCCATCCATCTGCAAGTCTATTGAATTTACATCCAACATGCGTTTAAAGTTTGTTTACCTCTATCTATATAGTTACCACATTAGTTTATGCCACCATCATCTCTTGCCTGTATTACCATGACAGCCTCCTAACTGGTTGCTTCATTTCCATGCCTTCCCAGCATGATTCCCTCATCCAAACACAGGTAAAGGAATTTTCTTAAAACTTCTACTCTATTTCATCATTGCACTACTTTAAACACTTACAGGCTGTGGTAATTTTACTAGAATAAAATATAAACTCTGCCACAGTCTCCAAGGTCCTCAGTGACCCTGCCCTTGCCTCTCTCTCTAACAACATCTCACATCACTCTTTCCTCTGCACTGTTTACACTCCAACTACCCCAGCCTTTCCTTAGTTCTCCCATAGGCCTTTGCAGGTACTATTCCATCTGCCTGGATTGTTTATTTCGAGGCTTGTCACATGGCTAATTGCTCTCATCCCTTATATCCATTCAGTCTTCAAATGTTTTTGATTTTCTATTGTAGGGAAAAACGTTTAACCTTAATTTCCAATATAGGTATATTTATTATTTGAAAATTATATATAACTACTTCTTTGCTAATATGTACATTATGAGATATATGTAAATATAGATTTATAAGGAAAACAGTAAAGATCAAATAATATTTTAAGTAAATCATGTCACTTTATTAATAGTGCATTTTTCCCCTCAACTTTATTGAGAGACAAGTGACAAAAACATTATGCAAGTTTAAGATATATAATGTGTTGATTTGATACATGTATATATTGCAAAATAATTACCACCATAGCATTAGGTAACATCTCTATCCCATCACATAATTACCATTTTGTGTGTATGTGGTGAGAATATTTAGTCTTTTAGCAACATTCAAGTATGTAATATAATACAATATTATTAGCTATACTCACCACGCTGTACAACAGGTCCCCAGAACTTGTTAATCCTGTAACCAGAGGCCTATATACCCTTTGACCAATATCTCCCCATTTCCCCCCTACCTCCCAAACCCTGAATACTGCATTTTAATAATAGTTGCTATAAATCCATATTTCAAGTCATTTTAATAACTTCTGTTTTGGAGAACATTCTTGTTATATCTATTTTTCATTATAATTATATTTAACTCCATAATGAAACAAACACAGATTTTACACAAGGAGTAGATGTATCAGTTGCTGTTTTCTTAATGTTGCTTGTATTTTACCTTATTACTATAATTTTCCATCCATGGTTTCTTTGGAGGAATCTTTTAAAGGCACTTGTTAATTTTGTCAGTGTTCATTTATTTAAAACTAAATAATGTGGAAATTTACTTAATCAGGCACTCATGAACTGTAATGCATTACTATCCATGGACAGAGAAAGAACAAGTGAGGTATCACTGTCTGTTCCTAGACATTGTGGAATTCCATTTTCCCTCTCAAGAGTTCTAATCTACTGTGTGTGACATGTGGTCATCTGACAGATGGATGGGGGTGAGGGAGGGGATATCATTAATAGATATGAAGGGAATAGAAGTTCTTATTTTTAGATTTTAAAATTTTTAATACTTTTCTATATATACTTATATTTCTTTTCTGTATCTCAGTAGATCTCTGGCATAGCATTTTGTCTGTGGGTCCCCACTCTGGAGACCACTACTTTATCAGTTAAATGTCACCTCTTCTAAATTCCTTCCATGGCCGCCTACCTAAAGCAGATCTCACTACCCCTGCCCCATGTGTTTCCTTTGAATTATTGTATTATATGTATATTTTTATATAAATATGTACATTTGTAATTATTTACAATTATTTTCACATCTGCAACTATTTATTAATATGTTACCTTGATTTGAAATCTTCACAAGGACAGAAACAACTGCCCATTTTATTCAACGTTTATCCCCAGCCATCTACACAGTTCTGGGCTCTGTAAATATGTATGAAAGTTCAGCAATTCTCAACTGTAATTCAACAATACATTGACGTGATATGAATAATTGTAAGGCAAATGGCAAATCATTTGTTACTAATATAATTAAAATAAATATCATTTGCATATGGCTTTTATTTATTTATTTATTTATTTATTAAAGATTTTATTTATTTATCCAACAGAGAGAGAGATAGCGAGAGCAGGAACACAAGCAGGGGGAGTGGGAGAGGGAGAAGAAGGCTTCCCGCTGAAGAGGGAGCCCGATACGGGGCTCGATCCCCAGACCCTGGGATCATGACCTGAGCCAAAGGCAGACGCTTAACGACTGAGCCACCCAGGCGCCCTTGCATATGGCTTTTAAATTAGGAGGGGCACCTGGGTGGCTCAGTTGGTTAAGTGACTGCTTTCGGCTCAGGTCTTGATCCTGGAGTCCCGGGATCGAGTCCTACATCGGGTTCCCTGATTGGCGGGGAGTCTCCTTCTCCCTCTGACCCTCCCCCCTCTCATGCTCTCTCTCTCTCTCTCTCTCTAATAAATAAATAAAATCTTTAAAAAAAATAAGTAAATTAAGAGGAGCCAAATGTATCCCTATAATATTACTGTGGGTTGCGTTTGCTTATGATTTTTTATTTTATTTTATTTTTTTTAAAGATTTCATTTATTTATTTGTCAGAGAGAGAGAGAGACAGCACGGGAGCAGGGGGAGTGGCCGGCAAACAGAGGGAGAAGCAGGCTCCCGCTGAGCAAGGAGCCCAATGTAGGACTTGATCCCAGGACCCTGGGATGATGACCTAAGCCGAAGGCAGACGCTTAACTGACTGAGCCACCTAGGTGTCCCTGCTTATAATTTCTTAAATGGAGGAAAATAAGTGGAATTTCTCCTGTTGCCGAGAGAATTGTGCATAATCACAGCTTATCCTGTGTATGTCCCATCTCATTCGTACTTATCAACATGAACTTCATCTTTCCTGCACATCATGGGACACTGTAGCTTAAGAATTGGTGACGGATGGGGGGCGAAACATATGAAGATGTACAACATGGTGCATAATCTGATATAGGAATGGACCAAGTGCTATGGAAAAGACAGAAGTGTGCCCTGATTGCTTTTTGGGTCAATAAATGTTGGTGGAGAAAAATGCCTTAGAAATAGACCTTAATTCTAGTCTTGCCTCTATAATTTACTAGTGGATTGACTGTGCACATAGCTCTTCTGCACTTGGAACCAACCAATGTGAGGGACAGGCACATGCACAGGTAAATATACAGAATGTGGTTCATGCAATAATAGACACAGACGGTTGTAGTCCAGAAGAAAAAGCACAGAAATAGGACTGGTGAACTCTATTGTGCTGGGAGAGGGTATTGTTTGTGAGGGAAATCAAGCCTCGAGGGAAGTTCACAGGGGATGAAGTCTGAGTGGTGTTTCAAAGACATTTGGGAATAGGAAGGGGCTTTGTAGGCAGAGGAAGTAGTATGTATAAAGGCACAGAGAGCCCTGTAGCCATCTCCTCTCATCGTGTGTGTGTGTGTGTGTGTGTGTGTGTGTGTGTGTGATGTGTGTATATATTGACAAGACAATGATGGAGAGGATGGCAGGAGACCCTAAGAAGTTCTCTGTTGTTCAAGAATAAAATAAGGGAGAGAGAGGCAGTAGATGGGGCAGGAGTGATGGGGGGAGTTGGTTCGAGAGGTCTGGAAAAATATTACTAGCTTATACATAATGAGTATTTACCCTATAACAGGCTTTTCCATGCACTGCCTCACCAAATATGGTCCCTTTTATTATGAACTCATTTTACAGATGAGGAAACAGGTTGAGCGAGGTTAAATGACTAGCCCAGGATCGCATCACTGGCAAATTGAGGAGCCTGGATTCACACCTGGCTCTGGGACTGCAGGGCCCAAGAGCTGATTCTCCAGAGAGGACTGGGTTAAACTAGGGCCAGCATTTAGAACTTGCGTTGGTATGTGCTAAAAGTCACGTGACACCCCCGTCCCCCCCATAATTGTAAACAAAGCAGCAGAGTCTGTTTTCACCTCCACCATGCCATCTTCCGGAAGTATTTTCCTACCTTGATCCCTGATCATGGGCCTCTTGACCCTGCATTACAAGGGCATGTTTCTTTGTTCAATTCCAAGTGGAGCTGGAGCCTTTCAGCCAAAGAGGAGATACCAGGTTTCTTTCCTGCAACAACATGGCCACAAACCAACTTGCAAAATGCTCCTTTCCCCTTCCCATTACATAATTTGACTGACCAGGGGACGTTCTATGGAGACTGAGTTTATAAATCTCACTTCCTGTACCATTCCCCACCCCACCCCCATTCCCCTGCAGGAATCAGCCTGGAGCTCAGAGTCCCCTCCCCTCGGAATCCAGGCAGTCTGAACTGCAGAAACCTACATAGAGCTCCTTCTGAATCTGGTCTTTGCACAATAGCAACCTCATTGGGTCGCAGCCCTTGCAAAGGTCACTGGGTGATGAACCTATGATTAACCTTATTCTCCAATCAGAATTTTGATCTAAGCTCCAGGACAGCGTGGTTAACACACATGGTCTTTTTGTTTCTGTGGAACTGGAGACCTGAAATGTGACAGCCTAGGCGATGCCAAGTGCCAGAGGAAACCACAGAGTTCATATTACATATATTAGGCTTTGCTGGGTTTTTTTTGTTTTTTTTTTTGAGCTGTGATTCTCAACAGGCTCAAGCAGACCTTGGGCGGTGGAAGAGCTTCCTCCAAAGGAGGCTCTCCCCTTCTGTGGCCTTGCCGTGCAAAGGACACTGACACAGCAGAGTGTATTTTGCTTGGCTGTAATGTAGCACCCTCGCATTTTGTCGGCAGGCTGGAAGTGGCCACCCTGGAGCTGGGAGCTATGGAGAACATTCATTTCTGCCACCGCAGACAGCTCAGCCACAGACATGGATGATGAAAGGGAAATTGGCATTGACCTTATTGCTTTGCAAGGAGCAGATGGGACCTGGAGTCTGGTTAGCAAAGAAAAAATGAACTAAACCTCTTTGGTGGTGTATGAAGAGAAAGATCTGGGCCCAGCAGAATTCATGGGTCTCTTCCTCACCGTGTGTGTGTGTGTGTGTGTGTGTTTGCATGTGCATGTACATGCACACATGCTGTGTCTGACATGAACAGGAGAGACATGAGTACCCTTGTCTATGCTAGAGCTCCCTTTGCACATTAAGCATTTGACTGACAAAACTCGCCTGGACATCAACAGGATAGTAGCC
The DNA here is from genome assembly GCF_054177405.1 of Leptonychotes weddellii. NCBI lineage: Eukaryota > Metazoa > Chordata > Mammalia > Carnivora > Phocidae > Leptonychotes > Leptonychotes weddellii. The sequence goes on from NC_138382.1 coordinate 56,922,888, forward strand.
CAGAATGCAGAGGAGGTTTTTGCTTTGATAAGAAGACAGTTGGAGAGAACGTTGCTGAGACTTCTTGCCAATCCCTCCAAGGTCCTCCTTCGGAAAGAGTCTCTCTTAAGAGAGTGACGCCATGGGAGGAATAAGGAATGATTTAGCCAGGTGTACAATGCGCATCACCTCAAGTCATCTGAGGGTGGCATTGTTCTTTTGCTTTGGCTCCTGTTGGTTTTCTGCACCAGGAATGTGCTTGCCCTCCTACTTCCCACCTGACGAAATCCTTTTCATCTTCCAAATCCCAATTGGATTTTCACTTCCTTCAAAAAGCCTTCTCTGCTTTTTCCCCACTCAGCACAAATGATCCCTTCCTCTTACCTGCAGATTTCTTGAGAGAAGGGAGGCTGTGCCCAGCACATACATTCCGGGAGCCCAATGGTGATGCAGTGAATGAGCACAGACCTGAATGCAGTAGGTCCTAAGTCTGAACCAGGCTCTCCCACATGGGAGCTGTGAGACTTTGGCATAACCTGCCCAAGACTCAGTTTCCTCATCTGTAAGCATGGATGGAAATAGCCCCTTCATGGGATGAGTGGGAGTATTTAATGAGATAAAGTGTATGAAGAGCCTAGCCCATAATAAGTAATTGAGTGCATGGGTTTTCCTTGCCCAGACACTGGGTTTGATTTCTCTTTGTGTTGTATTTTGTACAACTCTTAATAGGCTTTAAGCATGAAATAAACCTTGATTAAGTAAAATATTTTTTCTACTTAAGTATTCTAAGACATTGATACAAAATAATAAAAGTAATACTATTAAGGAAAATAATAGCGAGCACTAGTACACAAAGTCTTTATCTTTGCATGTGTCATTTTATCTATATTAACAACTGGAGGTAGATGTAATACTCCTCCTTTACAGATGGGAAAACTGAGGCTACACAGCTGATGGTGACAGAATAAGATTTCAAGCGTAAACTTAGTACTTCCCTGTCACTTAGTGGTTCTCAGCCATTACTGTGCAAGTATGTGGAGCTCAACATCTGCGGAGCTTTTAAAAATGCCAAGGCCTGAACCATACCTTCAGATCTGGACTCAGTTGCTCTGAAGCAGAACCCACAGATTGTTTTTAAAAGTTCAGGCGATTCCATGTGCAAACAGGGAATAGAACTTCTGACTTCACATAATGCTGCAGTGCAGGTAAAGTTTTATATCTTAACATAGCTCATGTGCTCCAGCTTTATCTTGCCAAAAGTAAGCAGCCATCCACTATCCAATTTGGGGACAGAATATCCCACCTTCATGAAATTGCTCTGATAAGGGGATTCTGTCAACCCTCTCTAGCAGGTCTGGATTTCTGAAATAGGAATGTGTGATTTAACATTCGTTTCCAGTCATAACTCTTGAATGGTTCATTCATTCACTCACTCATTCATTCATTCATTCAGTCAGTCGGTCATTCTTTCAATTAGCAAGCACTCTGAGCTCCTATCAAGAGCAAGGGCCCAAGCTTAGCCCTGGGAAATTAGAAGCAGGTAAGTCAGACGAGCAGTGCTGGACCTTCAAGGTGCTCAAAGTCTGATGAAAGAGAGAGAAATGAAAGCAAAGAATTGGGGTTCAATGCACTTGGTATTGGGAGAGGGACATGGTAGTTGTGGAAAACTGTAAGAAACTGTGAAGGACTTCTTCTCCATCCTCTTCTCCTGAACTTCCTCTCTTACCCCAGCCCCTAAATCCTGTCCACATTGTGTTTATAGCCAGCCATTAGAACCTCAGAGCGGTAGATGTCCCAGATATTCCACAGAAGTAGGAGAGCTAACTGTGGGCCTGAGTCCCTTTCTAAGGTCCCACTGTGAAGGAATAGAGGAGCCCCCAGGGCTGTAGGCCCTCACCTACCTTGTGGGGGGTGCGAGGAGGAAGGGAAATCTGGGAATACTCACTCTCCCCTGGACCTGGGGGCTTCAGCCAAGTGTGCAGGTCCTGGGTTGAGTTCTGCAGCCCAGGGCTGGAATGTACTATTCCTTATCCTGAACAGGCAAACATTAATGGACAGAGGGTGAGGGGAAGCCATGGCACAAAAAGAGAGCACAGATGTCAAAACCAGAGATGCTGTATCCTTCATTGCCTACAAGGGGCAAGTATGGCCTAGGGGATTGATGGAACCAAGGTTAGGACCTAGGACCAAGGAGAAATGGAGCCAGGTGCTAGGAACAAAGCAGGAGTGAAAAACTTCTGCCAGAAGTCAGATTGCAATGTACTAAGCTCATTTTGGTGGTCACTGTCTCTGTCATATCTGAGTAGAGCAATCCAAGTAGAGGAAACAGCATAAACTAAGTCTAGGATTCACTTTCAAGGTAGACAATAGAGTACCAAACTGTTTCACCCTCAGGGATCTGAGCTTTATGAGGATTATCTCTATTAGTCTTAAAACATGAAACTCAAAACTGCTAACAGCACCCTAGGTGTGTTTGAGTCAAGCACGGATTGGCCGGCCAGTCCCTTCCTTCCACATTCTAGACTTTGTACCCAGACAGTGCCCTTTTGTCAACTACTCTTCAGCTGCATTCACAAGATTAGACTGAGCTATGGCCATTTAGGTCCTGAGCGCCAGCTAATTTTCATGTTGTTATATGTCTCAATGATACTATGATATCTGGACTCCTTTACAACTATTTCTGAATCCATACGATATTCATGTGGCATTGGTAGGACAGGCACATATCCCCGAGAGGCTCAGAGAGGTCAGGACTGGTCCAAAGTCCCAAAGCTGGACCTAGGTCTCACCTCTCTGGCCTTACGTTCTAGTGTCCTTTTCATCACTATGTTAATTTTTTTTAGAGAGGTGGCCTATTGGTTTTGGCTGTGACCACACTTTCTAGAGGAAGTCCAATCTAGCAGGATGGAGATCTACGGGGCAACAGGGGAGTTCTAGGATGAAAAAAATCTGGGTGCCCTCCTGCTGAAGGCCCCTCCCCCCAGATTTCTCTGTAAGGAATTTGGTTCACAGCACCTGTCACACAATTTGCAATACCTGTGGACTCCTCAGCTCTGCCCCAATCAGAGTCGTAGCACAGGTGGCTTGTCCCAGGGACCTGGCTGGATGTGGGGCAATGCATTCTGGCCCGAATGCTGTGCCTGGGAGGGACTGCCAGGAGCCAGAAGGGGGGAATGACCTCTAGCCTCCAAGGAACCTAAAGGGTCTGGGGAATTGACACTGGTATCTGACCAAACCGCTGAGTGATGTGTGGACAGCTCCAAGCTTTCTCATACATTTTGTGGTCATCAGTGGCTTAAACAAGGTAGAATGGTTTTTGTGCAGTCTGCCTTAGTGGCCACGTTGGTATAAGTGAAAAAGTAATGCTGTATTGTTGTAACCAAACCAACATGAGTTCGCTCTGTGGTGACTCAGAAACTACACTAAGCTGAGTTGTTGCACAAAGAAAACTTTATTTGCAGTAAATAAAGAGATCACAGGAAATGGCTTCCAAAGCCATGACTCGTCTCACGTAAAGATGAATGGGTTCCTTTTATTTAGGGTTAGGATGAATATTTAGATAAGGGAGCCTTGGCATCCTGTGTAGAGGCAAGCATAAGAAGGTACACGTGCCTTAAGGAAACATGCCTATACATACATTGTATGTTATTTAATGAGGCTTGTGCTCCTCCTTGGGTGGAGACTTTAGTATTATAATGAGGCACAGGTAGTTGTCAGTCATTCCAGAGGTCACTCCATGATCCTTCTGTGCGGTAATGAGTCTGGAGTGACACTCAAGCTGGTCTGGTGGGTCTGGGCTGGCTGGAGGTCTTGTCCAGCAGTTGCCATTGCTCAAGGGGTGGTTTCGGTTTCCATCTGCCTGAGTTAAGAGATAAGCTGAGAGAAGAGCTTAAGGAAAAATATGGGAAATAGGTCAGTGAGTCCAAGCAGGTGGGCAGTAAAGGTCAGGTCTTAGGGTCTAGCTGATGGCATTGTGACATGAGTTTGGTGACTATTCCAAGTAATCCCAGAGCAGCAGTGAGGACGCTAGGATTAGAACCAGCAGACTCGCACTTGAGTCCTAATTCTGCTGTATTAGTTAAGGACCCTTGGGCAAGTCCTATAACTTCCCTAAATCTCACTTGACTATAAAGTAGAGTAAAACCTCTTTTTTTTTTTAAAGATTTTATTTATTTATTTGAGAGAGAGAGAATGAGAGAGAGCACATGAGAGGGGGGAGGGTCAGAGGGAGAAGCAGACTCCCCGCCGAGCAGGGAGCCCGACGTGGGACTCGATCCAGGGACTCCAGGATCATGACCTGAGCCGAAGGCAGTCGCTTAACCAACTGAGCCACCCAGGCGCCCTTTACAGGTTTTTTTTTTTTCTTTAAGACTTTATTTATTTTTTTGACAGAGAGAGAGAGAGCACGCACAAGCAGGGGGAGCAGGAGAGGGAGAAGCAGGTCCCCGCTGAGCAGGGAACCCAATGCGGGGCTTGATCCCAGGACCCTGAGACCATGACCTGAGCCGAAGGCAGAAGCTTAATGACTGAGCCACCCAGGCGCCCTCCAGAGTAAAACCTCTTAAGTATAATGTATAAAGCTAGTGGGCCTGAGAGGGTTGTATAAGCTTTTTAGAACTATACAAATGTGGACACTTTTAATGCAGACTCTAAAGCCAGTCTGGATTAGAATCCTGACCTAGCTTAGGCAAGTTCCTTAATGCCTCTATGATTTAGTTTTTTTCATCTTTTCATCTGTAAAGTGAGGATAATAATGCATGTTCACAACCATGGACTTGAAATCTTTAGGTTTGAATATGATTTGGAATGTAGAATTTTTCAAATTTTATACAAGTAATAAAGCATGTCTACTATCTATACATAAAACCCTTAGAAAGTTCTAAGGGTTATCATCAAACACAGTTTTTTTTTCAGTGAAACTTGACTGTTCATAAGTAGGATAAATAAAGACTATGAATAGTCTCATCTCAGATCAGATGAGGTTTTGCTACCAAAGGAGTTTGTACCAAACTTAACCAAAACATTCCTATTTTCAGAGCTTTTTGGACTGTGGAATTGTAGGTAAGGGATTATGGACCTGTAGTACCTGCCATTTAGGGTAGTCATGAGGATAAAATAAGTTAATATGTATAAAGGGCTTAAATCAACGCCTGGCATATAGTAAGCACTGAATAAATATTAGCTATTATTACTTTTATTATCTTAAAGAGTAAAACCAAGAGAGAATGAAGCTTCACAGGCCTTCACTGACATTTCTCAGATTTCTAATAATTAATGAACTAATAGATTTGCTGGGAAAGTAATCTCCTATCCCTTTGCCTGCTGAGAAAATATATTTCCAGGTCTGAGCTGTAGTCAGCACTTAAAGGGACAGTATTGTACTCTGAGGACATGTGCGTGTATGTGTAAGTTGAAAGAATAAAGAAAGGCCCAGCAAAATGCTAACAGGTTGCAAAAATGAAGTATTTTAATTTTCTTCTTACTACTTTCATACATTTTCTAAATTTTATGTTTAGAGCTTGAATTACTTTTATAATGAGAAAAAGTATATTCTCTTTTAAGCCCTCTCCTATTTCCTCTTCCTTAGAGAATTGGTTCCCACACTCGGGCTCCCATTTACAAGACAACCATCAAGCAATAAACTTGTATTGATTTCCAACTATATGCCAGACACTGCAGAAAGTGCTAAGAAACAAAAGGACAACCCAGAGACATTATTTGAGAAATCCTCAGCAAAATCGCTTCCAATTTGTATAGCAACTTATAGTTCATACCATGCTTCAGTATAAATTCAATTGGTCCTTCTCTCTAGATTGGGGCAAGTATAGATTTTGGTCAATGTTTTGTGAATGAAGAAACTTGCCTGAAGTCATTCAGTCCATTAGGGATGAGGTTCAGCTCAAACTTCTGAATCATGTAAGTGGTACAGGTAGAAGCTGTATTCCTAAAAACTTGGAAATCAGTGACACTTTTAGAAGGCAAATATTAGGAAATCAAGTTGTGAGTGACCAACTACATGTAAAATATTCACATTGGCAATAAATGATAATGAAAGCTAAAAAGATTTGGGTGCACCAAATGATATCCTTAGAGTGCCCTCAGAATAGTTCAGCTTTCTAAAGCTGGGCATTATCAGATATAAGGGAAAAAGCTTCAACCAAAGACAGATGTTTGGAAGAGAGTAGTGGAAAGAGAAGGAAAGAGGATATGGTCTTTATATATTTAACATAATCGAAGGGGCAAAGCTAAGGTAGACGCACCCTCTCAGATTTTCTTTTTTCAATAAGAAAAAAAAAAAGTCCCTTTGTTCAGATTCTACTCACAGGGAACCTTTGAATTATCTTTTGACTTCCCAAAGAATCAGAGTATGGACTGATGGGCTGCTAGCAACACCCTTAACTGCTTGAAAATTCTTGTTTTGAATTTGTTTCTTTTGACTTTTGTTAGAAGGAGTTGGTCCCTGAATGGCTGATTGGCATTAACTGCACTGCCCAAAACAAATTTGGGATCCCAGAAAGCAAACATTAGACCCTGTCCAAGCAAGGTCCTATTAGCTCAGAGCCTGGCAAAACTTCTTGCCCACCTTCTTGAGGACAAAATGACTCCATGCTCTAGCCCCCCGCAATCCAAGTCAATGCTCCATCCGTCTTCAAACCAGATCTTCTAATCTCATAGAGCTTTTTTTGGGCAAAAGGGGGTGGGTCCGCCTGCCCTTGTTAAAAGGAAGGGAATCATTCAACATTTTTGTTCTGCATTCTTCTACCCCAGATAACCTTCTCTAATTCGAGGTTGGCTAGAAATCTGGAAATCCTTATTCTTATCAGAAGAATTTCCATTGCTAAAGGGGAGGGCGCACTAGGCCACATCCTGTGTTCTGGGAGAGGCTCAAAAGAGTCCATTGCAATGCTTTGGACTCAAACAAAGTCAGGGACTTTCTTAAGTGGATTCAAAAAACAAGCTGGGACAACAGGCTCACTGTAATTTTTCTTGTTCCTTCCTCCTTTGCTTGCAGAAGTCCCATTGCCCCAGGCACCATAGTGGACAAATTATCCGTTTGCAAAGTTCCTCCCATGGACTAGCAAAACTCCTTGCCTGGCTCCTGACTTGAAAGTCTTTGGAGCCTCAGGTGATCAAACCTAATACTTTATAGACCTGGAGTCCTCAGTGTCTACAGAGCACAGCCGTGGGGGCCTAGGAGATACTTGCTTGTGTTTTGGAATGTGTAGAGGTAGACTGCACTCAGGGGATTTGTTCATTTTAGCAAACTTGGCAGAACTTCCCTGCGTGACCTAAATAGAATATCTTCCTCTACATAAAGCATGCATCAGGGTATTTCCTGATTTATTCATGAAAGGTTTGCTTTACAAAGGCCTCAGGAACTGTGCAATCTCAAAATACATGATACATAGAGCTGGATATGAGAGTGGCATTTGCACAAATTGCTGTGATAGATGGGCTGTGCAGTGTGGCAGCAGAGGTGGATTAATTTAAGTACTCACTGTTGGGGGTTGTTCTTTCAGGGCAGGAAGTGAGACCCAACCTGCAGATGGTTAGCAAGAACATCGGAAGGTGTTTTGTCTCTGCAACAGAGAGTAATTGATCAAGGAAGAGAAAAAGAAGTGGATAAAACTCATGTGCACTTAGTGGGGATATAGAACCTTTATCTGCTAATCATCATGGGTTCATTCATTCATTCACAACTATAGAATCAACCTGTCAGCAGCTGATAGGGCTGAGTTCCATTGAGCGTTCAGAGGAATAGATACATATGGGCTCATAAGGACACTAGGATGCAGTATTTGAAATCTGATCAGTCTTGGGACTTTAGGGGTTCTTTTGTTACCGTGGGGGTGGAGAGTAATCAATGTCCCACCTAAGAGAAAGAAAGATGGATTTCTCCCGGTCAAAGGCAGGCATTTTCAGGTGAGTCTGCTATGATATCTCTGATCATGGATTTATCTAATGCTTCAGTATTTTCATGCTGGGGTATTTTTAACAGAGCAGTAGATGGACCTTGGTTGTTTGCAAAGAAGTTTTATTCCGGAGCTTGTGAAGAGATTGGGGTTAATGTACAATAAAGTGAAAGTGACATTTGTAAAGATGGTGGGAGCAAAATGCCAGGATCCATTACCCTGATAACCCCACAAACAGACCGGCAGCCTCCATTGGTGAACCGCTGCTCAAATCCCATCAGCATTACCTGCAGGACGCATCACCACTTTGTGGCAAATTTCCAGGGCTTTTCACATGCCAGGCAACTTGTCCTAACTAGGACAAGGAGATGCTGCTCGACAAACTTTCCTTTGGGGTCCAGAGCTTTGGTGAGGGCCAGACTTGGTTCCTTCTCCTTGTTTTGCAATCATGGACATTCACTGGTGATGATGAGAAGGAAAACCCAGGTGCAGGCTCTTGAATCCAGTGCCCCACAGCTAAGGTGTGAGAAGGAGGCAGTCTGATGATGCAGAGTACGATGAGTGTGGGCTGCGCTATGCGGGCTGATTTCTTTTTAGAGGAGGGCGGGCATTACCTAGGACAGTTTGGATTCCTGATGAGAAAGTAGAGGCTTTCTGGGAAGTATCTTCCAGGAAAGGAAAGCAACTGGAGGACAAAATTTGAATGAATTAACCTTCAGTGATTTCCCATGACCCACAGGATCAAGTCCAAATCCTTAGTGCAACTTCTGGTTCCTTCCCCCATCTGGTCCCTGACTAACCTTGGGTCTTTCCATTGTCCCCAGACAGCATGTTGTTTCAACCATTCCAAACTGCCCTTTGTTCCCTGATGGTAATGATAGCCAACATTCATCCAGGACTTGAAAATGCCAAGAACTGAGCTAAGTGCTATAGGTGTTTCATCATTTACTCTTCAGAGCAATCTCGAAGGTGGACTCCATTATAGTCCTCGGCTTACAGACAAGGAAACAAAAGCAGAGGTTATAAAACTGGGTCACAAACTATGGAGAAGGGCAGGGTTAGAAGGCGGTATGATTCCCCCACTTTTCCACCCCTACCTCCTTTTCTGCAGGAGAAAATAGCACTAGACCTTGCACACACTGTTTCCTCTGCACAGGACTGATCTTTCTTCTTATCTGCCTGATATAAAAAGCATCTCTTTGTCCATCAAGACCATCAAGGCCAAATATCCCTTCCTCTGGATGCCATTCCTGGAACCCCCAGGCAGAGTTAGTGGTTTTCTCCTTGGAGCTCCCTTACCCCTTGCACAAACTCAAAATACACACTTGTACTTTAGTGCCCTCCTCCCATGCATTCATTTTGTGCCTGGTCTGTGCAGACTCCTTAGACCATTCTCCTAGATGAATCAAAGCTCTGAGAGAGCTGAGCAGGAAGCCAGGAGAAGCTAGTTCCATGAATCCAGAGGTAGCTCAGCCTCTAGATGAGTACACCCAAATGCCATGTGACATTTCATGAATAGCTCCGCAGACAGGTCTAGACGAGTACCTGCCTGCCACATTCCTGCCTTTATCGTTAACCACGCCCCATGGTGACTACCTTCAACATGTGAGGCAGTTCCTGCCTGTCTGATAACCCAGACTCCTTCTGTAAAGGATTTCCTTTGGCCTGGGTGCATACCTGGCCCTGCAAGAGTTAACCCACACGGCAGCCCAGATCAGGAGAACATGAGGTTTCCATTAACTGGTGGTATGCGGACAAGTGGCACGAGCATGGATTATGCAGCAATAAAAACACACTGCACAGTATTTATGTCAGAGGCCTCACTCCTCTCCTTCCCCCACCTCCTGCCCCAGCACAAAGAGACCAGGCCCTTGCTGCTCTGCTGCAAGATTAGAGCAAAAGTTGGTATCCGACTTCTCTCCCAACTTGCTTGAATCGTGCCGGGAGTGCTCATCATGCTCCAGAAAACACAGATGGGAAGAAGGAGTGCCAGAGGAATTCAGTCCTTTTCCTGGGATGAATCCTAAGTGAACCAGTTGTGAGAGTGGTGAACTAAAGAAGTGAGGAGACAGAAAAAAAAGGAAAAGGGTCATGAGAGGGGGAAGAAGTGAGGGAAAGAAGGAGGGAAGGTGAAGGGATGGTGAGAAGGATCACAGAGATTAAGTTCACCTGGGAGCAGACAGTTGGATAGAATGTTGGGGGATTCTGAAACCCTATCTTCGGAAAGGAAGGGAATTCACATGTATGGTAAATTTGCTATATGGCTGGTATGATTGCTAATTCTATGTGTCAAATGGACTGGGCCAGGCGGTGCTTAGACATTTTGGTCAAACGTTATTCCGAGTGTGTCTGTGAGAAGGTTTCTGAATGAGATTAACATTGGAATCAATGGACTGCGGAAAGCAAATTGCCCTCCCTCGTGTGGGTGGGCCTCATCCAATCAGTTGAAGACCTAAATAGAACAAAAAGGCTGAGGAAAAGGGATCTCATCCTGTCTGATTTCTTGACTGACTCATTGACTGCTTGACTCATTCTTTTCTTGCCTTTGGACTCAAACTGAAATATTGGCACTTCTTGGGTCTGGAGCCTGCTTGCTCTCAGACTGGATCTGAACACCACTGGCTTTCCTGGATCTCCAGCTTGCCAACTGCAGAGCTTGGGACTTCTCAACCTCCATAACCCCATAAGCCCAGTTCCTTATAATATAATAAATCTTTCCCCCTCTCTCTCCCCTCTACTCTCTCTATATAATTGGTTCTGTTTTTCTGGAGAACCCTGACTAGTACAGCAGGCAATGTGCTGAACTCCTGATATATTATTTCATAGAGGCTGAAACACTCTCAGTAACTTGTTACACAGGAGAGGAAGTTTCCAACCTAAGGTCTCTCTGGGTCTAAATAATCCCATCTACCTCTTTTTAGCTATTGAGTTGCCCAGATACATAAAGGTGAGATTAACCTCCCATTTCCAGATGCAGGGTGAGTAGAGGCTCTTTGATAATTTCCCTTCCGTGGAGACAGATATTGTAAAGGACTAATTACTAGGACACAGTACCCTAGGGATCTCTCAGAAGCTCTGCCCCACGACTCAACACCGTAGGAATGTGGGCAACTTTCTGAGCAGAGGTCATTCTGGGGTTCATAAATTCTTATTCAGACCACAGTTATTTACTACACACCTACTATGTCAGGTCCTATAATTTTGGCAATGAAAAAACATAAATAGAACTGTCTTCCTTGTGAAGAGCACAATTTTTTTTTAGGGTGCCCAAAAGACATATAAGTAAAAGAGGATAAATGTTATGGTGGAGGTGTGTGCAAAGGTCCAAAGCAAATGGAGAGATTCATCTTGGCAGTTTGGGGGGAGGGCCAGGTGGAAAAGTGGGGACAAGGCAGAGTAAAAAATCCCTGCCCAAAGCCTTGGAGAGGACAAGGCAGATTTGGGTACAAGAATGTAATTAGCTATGGGTGAATAGTGGTTCTCCACTCGGGTTGCTCATTAGAGTTGCATGGGGAGATTTAAAATGTACAAATGCACGGGGCCCACCCCCCACCTTAGGCCTCTGGAGGTACAGTCTCAGTCTCAGGATTTTTTGTAAAACTCCCCAATGATTCTAATATGTTGCCAGGATTGAGACGCACGGGTGGGCTGTCCAGAGTAAGTCTGGGTTAGAGAGATGAGTATGGAGACTAAGGAACTGCATAAACATGAAGGCCTTGGATGCCACTCTCAGCAGTTTGAACTTACCCTGTGGGCATGCAAGGTTTTTAAACAGGGAAGTGACCTTATAGGAAATGAGTCAGCATAATAGTCAAGTCTTAGGAGGCTGAGCCTCAGGGGAAATTCTGGCTTCATCTTCTCAGAGAGCTTGACCACCTGTGCTTACTAAGACACAATTGATTTCACTTCTCCTTCTGCACACACAGCCAGAGACCTCGTGTCACCCTGGGGAAACCAGTTGCCTGGAAGTCAGGAGACCCAGGTTTTCATCCTATTGTAGGTTCTAACTTGCTGAGGGACCTTAGCCAGATCCTTCCCCATCTCTTGTCTTTAGCTTCTCACATCAAGCACGTAGTAGATTAAATGAATCAGTCGCTTTCTCTGAGGTTGGTAGTACCTGATTGCTTTGATTTGTTTTTAGCCAAAATGCTACATGCATTTTTACATTTAACAGAGCAATAAAGGAGATAGCAAGGTTTCTGTGAATCAAAGAGAATAGGTCTAGGTTAGGAGAGGTGGGAAACGTGAGCCAGGGAATTTCAAATGGTTAGTGCTTTCTTATTTCCTTTGACCTCTGACAGGATGTCAGTTGTTTTCCTGATATATTCCATCTGTAGGGGTACTGCTTAGGTCAAGGTGTTCCCCATGTAATCTGCTTGTTCCTCATCAGGATCTCCATAAGCCAGTGACCCCAGCTGTTCTGTTGAGATGGAGGAGAACACAGATTTGGAGGTGCCCTGTTCATTCCTGCTAGCCTTGGGCCGAGAGTAGCACCAGCCTGGAGAAGGCCCTCTAACAGGCGTCCCTACTTGGGGCATTTCCTGCCCCAATCCACCCACATCAAGCCTGGGAGATCCTTTCAAAAGTTGCTATGATGTACCTTCAACATTTCCTCACTGCTACACATCAAACCCAGATTCTCTGACATGGCACTGAAGACTACTTACAATCCTCTCTCCATTGGATTCTCCAGCCTCAGCTCCTATAGGTCTTTACAGTGCCCTACACACCAGGCACACAGAACTGCATACTCTTCCCAAAGATGGCTGAGCTCTTTCATGCTTATAGGTCTCAACCCATATAGTTCCCTCTGTTTGAAATGCTTTCCCCTTGCCTTTTACTCACCTTTAGGCCCAGCTAACATGTCACTTCATTCATTTATTGAGGAGCTAACCTGTGTATTTTAGGAAGAATGCCAGATACTTGGAGAATGAAAAAAAAAAAAGAATCCTTTAGTAATGACTCTGGTGTCTGACTCCTCTTCACTTTGCTCCTAACTTTGCCACTGTATGGTGATTATCCATTTACATTTCTGGATCTCTATCTAGAGTATAAACTCCTTGGGATCTCTATATCCAGAGCACTGAGCACAGGGCCTCTCAGAATAGGGGCTCAGTGGATATTTACTGAATGAATGAATGATTTATTCGATAAATGAAGGAGTGGGTGTATGAATGTTCCAAGTAGAGTGAGGATTGCTTTAGCTCTTGGGACACCACCACAAGAGGCTGTAACAATGAAGAGACCCCTTAGATCCCTTAGACTGGCTTACAAGAGCCTAGAAGGGACCATCAGGGATCACTGACATCTTATAGAAGGGAAACAGACCAGACAAGGAAAGGGGTTGTAACCCTGTCATCCTAGTACTATGGGGGCCCTTAGTTCTCTCTAGCTCCACTCACAAACAGCATGCAGCCCTGGCATCATTGCCTTGGAATCTGTTCACCAGTTTGGTTGCTCTCTTCCTCTGTCTATTTGATATGGCCAGCCAGGAAGACAGTGCTGACGAGGCACTCTTAAGCCCTGCACTGACAGAAATCAGGTGTCCTCGCTTCATAAAAGAAACATTAACCGATCCGATGGGAGCTGGAAGCAGAAGTGCTGACAAAGATGTAACTCCCAAGGATTCTGTGGGGCAAGGAGAAAGCCTCGTTCTCTCCTGATTTAGAGGCATTCTGTGGTTTGCCGACAAGACAGAGAAGAATGGGAGACACCGGGAGGAAGGCCACTGGGGAGGAAGTCTCAGTTGCTCAGCTAAGGGGATCAAGAGAGAAGAAATGATGAGGAAGGCCATTGTCCCCTCCTTTCCATCCCCACTGTACCATCCAAGTCCTATGAGCTCTCTCCTGGACCCAGCTCTCTCCATTGGTTTGCTGTCTTCAGCCTCAATCTGTCCCCAGCCCAGTCTCCACACTGCCGTCTGATGGTCTTTCTAAATTACCCGACTGTGATTTAGATACCCTTGATTAAAATCCTTCAATGGCTCCCTGTTACTCAGGTGACATATAAGACTTCCCTAAACCCTTTCCTGATGCCCAAAGGCTGCCATTTTCTCCCACAAGAGGAGATTGTTTTCATTCACCATGGCAGTCAGAGAACCCCTAGCAAGGAAAAGATTCAGGAGAGAGAGATGGTGGTTTGATGGCAGGAACGAGCCCTCTTTCTAGAAGAACCACCTTCATTCTTATACCCACACAAGCACCCCCATTCCTCTCATGGGAAAATCAATTCTAGGGAAACTCAGTGACTGAGACACTCCACTCTATGCCCAACCCTATTTGAGGCACAGCTGGGAACTTGAAGATCATCAGACACAGTCCCTTTTTTCAAAGAGTACACAGTCTGATGGAAGAAAAGGAAGTAGAAACAAATAATTATGGAAGGAGGAGAATGCTATCCTGGAAGTCTGCTCAAGGTGATCTGAGAGCGGGAGGGACTGGAGACCAACTATATGTGGTGGGATTGGGGAAGAATATTTTGGGCTAGTCCTTGGAGGATGATTAGTCATTTCCCAGGAACAAAAGGAGGGAAAGAAGTAAAAAGACTTTTCCTATGTTATAAGCAATGTTGTGCAAAGACTCATAGAAGGCAGTTGTGGAATGTTTGGAAACAAGGTATAATTCAATAGAATGGGTGGGGCAAGAGACTTGAGTGGATGTAAGACCTCACATCGTGTCATCAGACCTCTCTTTCTCTCTCTCTCCCCCCCTATTTCTCTCTTCTCCCCCCCTTGTCTCTTCTTTCCTGACATTGGTCTCATCTGCTATTATTTGAAGGAATATCTTCCATGTAAAGTGGTAGGGAGGAAGGTGGCATGTACTGCAGCTTCAGACTTCATTATCCCAGCTGAAGGAACTCAGAGGGAAAAGCTTCTTTCTCCAACTTCAGTGTATGCTAATCCCAAGGAAGGTCCCAGATTGACAAGTCTGAGCCATGTGTCCACCTCCAGGGCTACCTCCCTGGTCACCGCCATGGAGGATGTATTTGAACAGGCCTGGGTAATGTGACTAGGGCAGGGCTCTAGGACGGCTGCTTTCTCCAAAATCACATGCTTACAGTAAGGGAGGAGAAGTTCCCCCGCCAAAGGATGGGTTGCTGTAACCAGAAAACAGGAGAAGGTTTTAGACAGATAAAACTATAGCCGTCTGCTTCATTGGTAGGTTCTCCTCCTCCAGGGATACCTCAGTAACTCTCCGGGAATACCAGGGATTTCCTGACCTTCTCTTTATCCAGGGAGACTTGTACATAACATCTCCTCAAGGAGGGTTTATTGATAATTACTTTGGCACATCTAAAAAGGAAAAATAAAAAAATAGATTAAAGAAAAAGAATATAATGTAGCAAGCTGTGAATTTAGACACTATATCGGCTTTGAAACAACTCATTTGGACGAAATGTCTTGCTACCCTTGGTGAGTCTGAAGAAAGAATAAGAAGACACTCAAAGAACATGTGGAGTGTACGCAGCTGCGTTTGCACCAGGAAGCAGAGCTCAGCTGAAGAGCTGCCGTCGGCATCCGAGATAGGAGGAGCCTGTCCTGGCTTTGATGCTGTTGGGATAATGGAGCCACAGTGCAAGCACAGGGCCTTTTATTGACAGGCTAAAAAGAGGCCAGCTGGGGTTTGTCTATAGCTGAGCTTCTGATTCTATCCCATACTTCTGAAGAATACCCTCTTTGTTACTTTGCTGCAGGTGGCACCTGTCATTACAGGACGTGGAAATAGGATAAACAGCCCTGAGCTCCTTAAGAGATGCCCCTTCCTCAAATGAGTCTCAAAGAGCTCTCCACGTTCATCTCTTGCATGCTCTCTCATTCTGTCTCTTTCTCTCAATCAGAGGATTCAACTGAGCAAGGAGGATGGTGGTTGCCACAAAACTCTCTCCCAATAAAGTGTCACTAATTTTTGTTACAAGATGACAATCTCAACTTTGCTGCAGCTCCTCTCCCATAACAAGTCCCTAAAAATAATAAAAAATAAAATAAAAAATAAATTCAAAATGAGGCCCCAAATCAAGAAATGAAGCCCTCAGTGGCTCCAGAAATAATGAAGTTCCTTTAAAAGCAGAAAGTGAGTGGGACTGATATGAAAAGGGAAACCATAACCCAAAAGCACAGAGGAAGTTCTACTGAAAATACCTACTTGCCTGGAAGGGGTAGAAACAGAGAAGAGGAGACCCAGGGTGACAGAGGAGGTGCCATCAGGTGACTCCCATTCCCTCCCCTGATGGTGACCAGCTATTACTGGGGTGATTTCCTCCACGAAAAAGCGATGTGTGGGAATCTGGAATGGAGAAATAGGCAGGACACAGGTGGCTGAGAACAGTGAGGAGGAAGGAGAGCATCCATGCCCAGAAGAGAGTTATCTCACAAAGCTATCCAGAGGCAAGTCCTATCACTTCCCAAACCTGACTGAAAAGGGCAGATTCGTCCAGGAAGTGGCTCCCATTCCTGTTCTGGGACAGGCCAAGTAAACAAATAGAACAGAGCCAAACACAGAAACTCAGCTGCAGGGAGGGGTGCACAATCCATTCCCACCAGTAGTTTGAGGAAAGCTAACACCATGAAAGGGAAGCAGCAAACTTAAATCCAGAATCTACACCTGGTGACTTGGAGGGACGAGAGTAAACAGAACTTTAGAATAAGGAAAATTAAAATCACGCAGAGGTAAAAGGACTTCTATTGGTAAAACGCCAACTAGCAATCATGAAAATTAGAAACTTAGTGAGCAAAAAGAAAAAAAACAATAGATCAGTCAAATGGTAGAACGCACACAATTGAAAATGGAATTAGTGAGCTGGAAGATTGAGCCCAGGAATTCTCTGGGAATGCAGCAAAAGGGACTAAAGAGGTGAGATAAGTCAGACAGAGAAAGACAAATACTGTGTGATCTCACTTATATGTGGGATCTAAAAAAATGAACTAGAATCAGAGAGCAGACTGGTGGTTGCCAAGGCAGAGAGCAGCACGGGGAAGGGAATGGGTGAAGGTGGTCCAACAAGCTTCCAGTTATAAGATAAATAAGTCCTGGGGACTTAGAGTCAACAATTCTGCACTGTTCATTTGAAAGTTGCCAAAAGAATAGATCTTAAAAGTTCTCATCACAAGGAAAAAAAATTGTAACTATGTGAGGTGATGGATGTTAACTAGACTTATTGTGATGATCATTTCACAATATATATGGATATCAAGTCATTATGTTTTTATTTTTTTCTTCTATTTATTTTTTTAATTATTTTGTGTTAATCACCATACATTACATCATTAGTTTTTGATGTAGTGTTCCATGATTCATTATTTGCGTATAACACCCAGTGCTCCGTGCAGTACGTGCACTCTTTAATACCCATCACCAGGCTAACCCATCCCCCCACCCACTCCCCTCTAGAACCCTCAGTTCGTTTCTCAGAGTCCATTATGTTTTTAAAGAATCATGGGAAACTGATAAGAAATCTCTGACATCCATTTAAAAGGTGTTCCAAAAGAAAGGAATATGTAAAGAAATAATAGAAGACCCCAGAACTAAAGAAAGATAAGACTCTGCAGATTTAGGGTGTTCAGCAAGAATCAGATAGCACAACACATCCAAATTACAGAACACCAATGGGTCAAGGGGGAAAGAAAATCAGAAAAGCATCCAGAAAAAGAAAAGGAAATCTGTCTACAAAGGGAAAAGAGTCAGAATGCCATCAGACGTCACTTTAACTATAAGAAAAATTAGAAGTTCTAGTGAAAATTACTTCAAGTCTAACATTTTGTAGCTAGCCAAAATTTCACTCAAGAGTGAAAGCAAATGATATTTTCAGAGATACATGGCCTTGAAAAAATGTATGGTTCACATTCTTTAATAACTAAATAAATAAGTAATTAAATAAATAATCACTAGAGGATGTCTTATAAGGAGAAAATTAATCCAGGGGGGAAAGGTGAGATGCATAAAGTGGTGATGAGTAAAGGAAATGAATTAGTAAAACTCATATTAAACCTACTGTTTTTTTTTTTAAGATTTTATTTATTTATTTAGAGAGAGCACAAGTAGGGGGAGGGCGAGAGGGAGAGGGCAAAAGAGAAAATCCCAAGCAGACTCCTTGCTGAGCTTCTGAGCGCTTAGAGCCAGAGAGTAGGGTGGCGGGGGGATTGATCTCGCACCCTGAGATCATGACCTGAGCCGAAATCTGGAGAAATCAGGAGTTGGTTGCTTAACTGACTGAGCCACCCAGGTGTCCCCACTGTGTTGATTGTTTTAATGTAGATGATAGATGGGAACATGGAGTAAGAGAAGGAGCAGGGAGTAAAATTACACTAATCCTCTTGTTTTCAAAGAGGCAGGATATAGATAATTCATATGTGTAGTAGTTCTTTAGAAAAATATGTTGATTTATGTTTTAAAATATCCTTAAAATATAATGCCTAACACCAAAACTACAGAGAAACATCACAAAAACACTAGGGACCAATACCCATCATGAATATAGGTGCAAAAATCCTCAAAAAAAGGGCGCCTGGGTGGCTCAGTCGTTAAGCGTCTGCCTTCTGCTCAGGTGATGATCCCAGGGTCCTGGGATCGAGCGCCGCATCGGGCTCCCTGCTCGGCGGGAAGCCTGCTTCTCCCTCTCCCACTCCCCCTGCTTGTGTTCCCTCTCTCGCTGTGTCTCTCTCTGTCAAATAAATAAAATCTTTAAAAAAAAAATCCTCAAAAAAAGATGATAATACACTGAATACAGCAACATTTAAAAAGGATTATGCACCTTGACCAAGTAAGATTTATCCCAGCAATGTAAAACTGGCTTAACATCCCCAAATTAATATAATGTACTATATTAATAAAATAAATGACACAAATTTTGTAATAACATTGATAAATGCAGAAAAGGCATTTGAAAAAATCTAACACCGTTTCATGATCAAAAAAACACTCAGAAAACTAAGAATAGAAGAGAAACCTCCAGTCTGGTAGAGTATCTGAGAAAAACCAATAGCTGACATCATACTTAACAGTGAGAGACTAAATCTTTATCCCGAAGATCAGAAATAAGGACAAGGGTGGCCTCTCTTGCCATTTCCATTCAACATTATACTGGATATTTATTATATTAAGTATTCAGAATAGACAAATCTAGAGAGAATGAAGGTAGATTAGTGGTTGCCTATGGCTGGTAAGGGAGAGAGAGATTGCCATTGGGTGCAAGGTTTCTTTCTGTGGCAGTAAAAATATTCTGAAATTAGATTATGTTAGTGGTTGCACAACTCTGTAAATATAGTAAAAAAAGCATTGAATTGTACACAATAAATGGGTAGCACTTATGGTGTGTAAATTATGTATCAATAAGGCTATTAAAATGTCATGATAACAACTAGAAGACAAATCAATAAATTCAAACAAATAGAACATATTTTTTTAAAACTGGAGTAAAGAAGACTTGATGAAGACAAGAGGGCAAGAATTGGAGAGATTGTATAAAATAAGATAATGTAAAACAAAATTCAAGTTGGGGGCACCTGGGTGGCTCAGTCGTTAAGCGTCTGCCGTCCACTCGGGTCATGATCCCAGGGTCCTGGGATCAAGCCACGCATCGGGCTCCCTGCTCCGCGGGAAGCCTGCTTCTCCCTCTCCCGCTCCCCCTGCTTGTGTTCCCTCTCTCGGTGTGTCTCTCTCTCTGTCCAAATAAATAAATAAAATCTTTAAAAAACAACAACAACAAAAAAAACAAAAAACAAAATTCAAATTGAAAACCATGGAAAGAAAGATGCACATACACTTCATAGGGATAAATGCAGCCAAAAAGTAACTTATGCACCTAAAATAGCGCCATGAAATAGTTGAAGCAAAAATTGACTGAATTACAAGAGGGTCAATAAAAAAAAAACCACTGCTGAAAGCCTGAACAAACCCCTCCAGAACACAAAATCAAGCAGACAAAAAACAAATAAGGATATGAAGAATCTTAGTAGTAATCCATCAATATGCTTGATATACTAGTTAGAGAATTTTGTGCCCAACAAAGAGAGTCTCCATCATTTTGTAACACATGTGCAACAGTAAAATTTGTCTTAGACAAGGCCACCAATGAAATACCAACAGATTCCAAAAAGTTAACTTTATTAGCAAAATCAAATGGTATTTGTCTTTATCTGACTTATTTCACTTAGCATGATACCCTCTAGATCTTTTCAAAGGGCAAGATTTCATTTATTCTTTTTATGGCTGAGTAATATTCCATTATATATATTATATAAATATATATGTATATATATAATCCATTCTTCCTTATCCATTCATTTATCATTGGACATTTGGGTTGCTTTCACATCTTAGCTATTGTAAATAATGCAGCGATAAACAGAGGAGTGCATTTATCTTTTCAAATTAGTGTTTTCATTTTCTTTAGGTAAATACCCAGTAGTGGAATCACTGAATCATATGGTAGTCCTATTTTTAATTTTTGGGAGGAAACACCATACTGTTTTCCACAGTGGTTGCTCCAATTTGCATTCTCCCTGACAGTGTACAAGGGTTCCTTTTTTTCCACATCCTTATCAACACTTGTTATTTCTTGTCTTTTTGATACTAGCCATTCCAATTGGTGTGAGGTCATATCTCATTGTGGTTTTGATTTGCATTTCCCTGTTGATTAGGGATATTGAGTATCTTTTCACGTGTCTGTTTGCAATCTGTATGTCTTCTTTGGAAAAATGCCCTGTGCCCATTTTTTAATCAGGTTATTTTCTTGATGGAGAGTTGTATAAATTCTTTATATACATTTTGGATATTAACCCCTTACTGGATATATCATTTACAAGTATCTTCTCACATTCACTAGGTTGCTTTTTTGATGGTTTCCTTTGTTGTGCAAAAGCTTTTTATTTTGGTGTAGTCCCAATATTTTACTTTTGCATTTGTTTCCCTTGCCTGAGGAGACCTATTCATAAATATGTTACTAAGGCCAGTGTCCAAGAGATTAATGCCTATGTTTTATTTTAGGGGTTTTATGGTTTCAGGTCTCACATTGAAATCTTTAATCTATTTTGAGTTTATTTTTATGTATGTGTAAGAAAGTGGCCCAGTTTCATTCTTTTGCATGAAGCTCTCCAGTTTTCCCAGCACTATTTACTGAAAGACTATCTTTTTCCCCATTGCATATTCTTGCCTCTTTTGTCATAGATTATTTGACCACATAGGCATGTTTTTATTTCTGTGCTCTCTATTCTGTTTCACTGATTTATATGTCTTTTTTTTGTGCCAGTACCATACTATTTTGATTACTTTAGCTTTCTAGTATATCTTGAAATCTGGGATTGTGATACCTCCAGCTTTGTTCTTTTTTAAGATTGCTTTGACTATTTGAGGTCTTTTGTGGTTCCATATAAATTTTCAGATTATTTGTTTTAGTTCCATGAAATATGTTATTGTTAATGATATTGCATTGAGTCTGTGGATTGCTTTGGGTAATACGGACATTTTAAAAACATTAATTCTTCCAATCCATGAGCATGGTATAGCTTTCCATTTGTTTGTGTCATCTTCAATTTCTTTCATGTCTTACAGTTTTCAGAGTATAAGTCCTTCACTTCTTTGGTTAAATTTATTCCCGGGTATTTTATTCTTTTTGGTGCAGTTGTTAAGTGGGACTGTTTTCTTAATTTCTCTTTCTGTTACTTCATAATTATATGTAGAAATGCAACAGATTTCTTTTTATTGATTTTATGTCCTGTAAGTTTACTGAATTCATTTGTTAGTCCTAATGGTTATTTTGGTGGAATCTTTAGGGTTTTCTATATATAGTGTGTCATCTGCAAATAGTGACAGTTTTACTTATTCCTTACCAATCTGGGTGCTTTTTATTGTTTGACTTTTAAAAAATGTGTAATGAAAGAATTTTTAAAAATAAAAGCAGATATTAAGGAAACAGAAAACCTGTTAGATACCACTGGTGGTTGCTCTGGCCAGTTTTTCCCAGGTGGAGTTGGGACTCAAATGAATCTGGGTACATCCTTTGTGACTTGGTATTGGAAAAATGATGTATTTTAAATGAACACTGCCCTTGATCATCTGAACTAGAGACCCCAGACTTTGAAGGATACCTCAAGCAGGTCAGACTTTTACCATAATTCCTACAGTACAGGAAGTATAGGCTCTCATTTTGGGCAATTCTGTAGATTGTCTTCTGACCTTGAGTTGACCTTCTCCTTAAAATAGACATCAGAATATCTCTCATTCTGAATGTACTATCTGGCTTTTCTTTCTTTTAAATTGCCTTTGTGGAATAAGATATTTCATGACCTTCTCCACCACTATGGTAGATTAAAACGATTTGAAAGTATTAGAAATGGAATATGTGTGAAGGAGTGCCCCCCTTTCTGAAAAATGGCTTGGAGTAAAAAGTTGTATGCAGTATATTAGAATGTGTAGATTTTTTAATCACATTTTGTTCATATTTATTATTATAAAAGGATAAGCCACTTCTTCTTGGAAGGGCTTCTTAGGATTGCTGAGAGTATGTGATATTATATGACAAATATTAATTGAGTGCCCACTGCATGCCTGGCGCTGTGCTAGGTGTATAACACATACAGCTTCTAATCTTCTGGAGCTTCTAGTCCTATTTCCTGGAGCATGCCTACCATTAAAAAAAAAGTATTATTTCATTGTGGATTGGAGAGCTGAGAGATTCCACTAGGACTAAAGGGTAGCCTATTGAAGTCTGAATACAGTGAAAGAGCATAGTACATGATAAAGCAGAAGCAATGGTCCTGAGGCAAGACAGACAATGAACCCACAGAGGAGTGTAATTTTCACAAATTCACCGTGGTTTAGGGGCTTGGATCCACAGTCTTCAAAGTCCAGAAAATTATCTCATCAGTACACCTAGATAGGAGAGATTCTAAGTGACATGCTGATAATAATTTCACATAAGATTGATTTTAAAATGCCAATTTGCCACTTTCCTGTGGCCAGAGTCATCCTGTTCTCTACCTGCCACGCTGTTTTCCCAGTACTAAGGTACCTGGAAAGTTGAATTAGTCCTCAGAAGATTGCTTGGAGGGCATAGAAACATAGTGAAGAGAAATGACTAATTTTGACATTTTCATCTGTGGAGAATTGCCACACAACAATGAATGCTCTTGGCAGAATAAAATTTAGTTTGTATCTGCTATGAGCCATTTTTTGTGTGTGTGTTTTATCAGTGTACGAATGTATCTTTTTAAACTATTACTTCTGTATCTTCATTTCCTGGTACTCCTATACAATAGCTAGCAGATACAGGAGTTACAACTATTCAGGCACTGTACTAATAACTTTCCATTTGTGAACTCATTCAGTCCTCGAAACCTTCTTATGAGGTACATACATTTATAACTTCCCTCAGTTTTCAGTTGAAGAAAATGAGGCAGGAAAAATTTATGTCACATTGCTCCAAGTCACCCACTGTTAAGTGGCAGAACCAGAATTCAAATCCAGGTTTTCTGGCTCCAGATCTTGATGTCTCTATCTTGTCTGATAGTCTCTCTCATTCATCTTTCAAGACAGATTTAATCAATAACTGTTTATGTGAGTTGTTAGACTTACTAGATCAGAGACAACTAAGAACAGCAAGATGAAAAAGCCAGCTTTCTTTAAGCAGCTGTCCTTTCCTCTTTAATCTCTAGAACCTCAAATGGGGGAGGGGGAGAGTAAAAAAAAAGTGGGCGTCCTAATATCCAATAGAGGAGATGAGAATGAAGTACAGAGCCACCGACGAAAGGGCAAGGCCCCTGGGAGACTTGTGTAGGTTTTGTATTTGCAGTGCTTTCTCATGGTGCTAGAAGGTGCTTAGGTTCCTGAATTCTCTTATTCACAAGTGGCCAAGTTTCTGGAAAGTTCTTCATATGTTTAATGGGCCCTAAACTTTCCCTTTGGAATAAGACCTGTGAATACCATGAATCACCTCTTGTATTAGACTGTGACCTTCAAAAAATATTTCAGCTCCTCTTTGCATTTGGTCCAATAATTTTTGTTGTTGTTGTTCAAAAGCTTACATGGGGTCTGCTTCAGATAACTATACCTATTTTCTATGTTTGCTGATTTAGGAAGCAAGAAATATTTCAGGATATTTCAACTCTGTAACGAGTCAGATTATGATTCATCATCGTGCATTTACCATCTTCAAAATGAACTCTTAGCCTCAAATGCCTTTTGAATTCAAAGTTCTAAACTGAAATATAAAGAGAAGTGGGGGTCCTAATATCTGATAGAGGAGATGAAAATGAAGTACAGAGCCACCGATGAAAGGGAAAGGCCTCTGGGAGACTTGTGTAGGGTGCCCTTTGATGGAGTGAGGGCACGAAGTGATGGTGAAAATGTAGCTCCATTCAGATAAACAGACATTCATTGAGTTCCTGCTATGTGGTAGGTCACTAGTAGGTGTGGAGGATACAAATGTAACCCTTGTTTCACTGACTCTAGTTGCCAAAGATTCTGCCATGATTTCTTCTGCACAACCCAGGTGGCATCTCATATGCTCATAAATTCATCTTATTCTAGCCCAGATCAGTGAAATGTCTTGACAAGGTCTCCTCCACCTGCTACCTTGTGAGAAGTATCTTTTCTTCCAGTGCCCACCATTGAGTGGCCCCACAAGACTTAGGCATGACCACTCATCTCCTTTGTGGTATGTGATGTCTCTAGAATTTCATAAGGGGCCAAAGTTCTCTGCAGCCTTTAGCATACCAAAGCCATTGCTTTCCACATAAAAGTGAAGACAGGGTCCCACTCCAAAGTCTACTTTTGCCACATCTTTTAACCTAGGACCCAAAGAAGTCTCATGAAGTTGTAATTGAAAATTGCTCCTTGACCTCCTGCTTGTGATGGGCTCTAGAAATTGTCCATGGGGAATTGTTGAAGGACCAATCTCTGGGACAAGCCTTATGCTCTCCTAATTGTCCTTCTCACCTATACATGTTCTTCTCTGTCCTTCCTTCAAAGTCCTTGTGCAAATTGTCACCAACCCATTACAAGTGCCTTGACCTGTCCAAATTTTTCTGTTCAAGACCTCTTCGGTCCCACTAGAATTCCTCAGTACAAAGATAAGTAAGACCTGGTCCCATCTCTTAAAGCAGCTGGTGCACCCTCGATGAATTTCTGTTGTGTCACTATTTGTCTGAGGGTCAGGGCTACTGACCCAAAAGAGGCAACAATTTAGTGCGATGGAGACAACATCACACCAGGCATCCAAATGGCCCTTTTGCACTCCTTGGATCTGTTTCTTGCCAGCCACATGGCCTTCAGAAAATCACTTTACTCTTTATGTTCAGTTTCCTGATTTAAGAGAGGAAACAAACAAAACCTCTTCTCTACCTCATGAGAGGGCTGTGACAATAGAGAGATGAGGCATGTGAAAGGGTTGGTAAACAGCAGACTCTGTATGCTGCTCACCTGGGCAGTTAGTACCTCCTCCTTCCCTCACAAAGCACTTGGAACTGCTCTCTAACATAATGTTTATCACACTGCAGGGTACCTGTTTATACATGTGATCCCCATAGTCTACCGTCAGCCACTAAAAGGCAAAGGTGTCCTCCTATTCATTTTTGGATTACTGCCCCTGGTGTGGTGTCAGTCATAACACATTCACAAAATACATGTTGACTGACTGCATGAATTAATGTATTGAGTGCAAAAATGATAATTATACTCTGGTGTTCTGAATAATTTTGGACAAATCACATCACCTTCAGAACTGAAGTTTTCCTAATTGCTAGTAGAAAAAATATATTAGTGAGGGTTAGGAAGATATATATGACTTTCACATCATATAATTTTAACCCAGAGATTCCTTAGTGTTTGAGTTTAAATTCTTCCATTGTATAGATGAGGACATCACATCTAAGAAAATGTGTGTGGTGTGTCGAAGGGCATGTGGTGACCATCTGAACCAGAATCCGGATCTCTTGACCACCAGTTCAGTGTTCTTTATACCACATTTTAAGATCCTCAAAAAAAAGTGACACAGTTAACATAGGATGGTTTTATCATCCAGAGCACTGTGTTGTGTTCCAGATAATAGATCTGTTCCTGGCAGAAAATAGACACTCTAGTCAATGGGAAGATACTCCTTGGTGAGAAGGAGTCATG
Organism: Leptonychotes weddellii; assembly: GCF_054177405.1. Classification (NCBI taxonomy): domain Eukaryota; kingdom Metazoa; phylum Chordata; class Mammalia; order Carnivora; family Phocidae; genus Leptonychotes; species Leptonychotes weddellii. The sequence continues at coordinate 56,948,887 of NC_138382.1, forward strand.
AATTGGGAACAAAACTACACAGTGTTGGTCAAGGTGGGTATTAGTTACTCTGAATGAATCAAACTCAAAGAGTGGCAAATGGATTCCCATGTACCACAGCTCCACACTGAGATGAAATGACTTTGTACAGCAGATGAATACCTTTTTTTTTTAA
>NC_138382.1:56949540-57079430 GCF_054177405.1 Leptonychotes weddellii
GTTGCAAATGGCAAGATCTCATTCCTTTTGATGGCTGCATAATATTCCATTGTATATATATACCACATCTTCTTTATCCATTCATCCAGCAGACGAATACTTAAGAAACTTAACAAAGCTGGGTAGCCTGTAAAGCACTGCATTACAAAGAGACGAGGTTGAGTAAATTAAAGCAATGCCCTGAAGTAGGTATCAATTCCAGAGTCAGTCATCCAGTCAACATTCATTCTTTAAGCTCTTACTGTAAACCCTGCTGTTTGGTGCTGGGCTGCCAAGAGGGTGAGGTGTCTCTGTCCCCCACCCTCCTCAGCCCAGTGTGCACCATCTAGTTGAGAAGATGTGAGATGGTTGAACAGATGAGCATATGGAAGGGTTGGACTGGCTGACAGACTGTGGGCATAATGCCCTGAAGGGCGTGAAAGAAGGTATGGCCTGTCATAACTGTGGGGCAGGTGGGAAGATAGTAAGAAGTTGGTCAAGAAAAGAGCAGATTTTAAAAATGAGTCTGCAAAAATGAGTATCTGTTTGCCTGTCAGACAATGAGACTTGAAGGAGAGAACTATGAATAACATGGAGGCTTAAATTGACTTGGCATATTTGGGCAACTGAAAGGAGTTTGGTGTGGCAGAGGGAATGATGGGAGTTAAGAAGGCTATGATGAAGAGGTAGGCAAATTCTTCCCATTCTTCTCATTTTATCTTTGTGACCAAAGTGTCTTCTACTTGAATCCACGGATGATCTTCAAGGGATCCACAAACCTCTGGAAATTACACATAAGTTCTTGGGCATCTGTGTGTATATAAATGTTACTGGGAGGAGTATCTTCATATTTATTTATTCTTTAGTGCATCCCTACTACCACACTCTCCCTACACACAGACAATATTAAAAACCAGCAGTCTAGGAGATGACAAATTAGTGAAGGATTTTCAAAAGGTTTTTGTGAGATCAGAAACATGTTTAAGACTGAGCTTTCTGATACCAGTGTGGAGAGTGCATGGGAGAGTGAGGCTGGAGGCAGGGAGACAGTGGGGAGAGTGCTGTAATAGTCCAGGTGAAAGAGAGTGAAGCCTAAACTATGATGGTGCCAGGGATTTGGAGAGCAGGTCCCTTAAGTAGTTGACTTTTAAAATAACTTATTTTCTTTCAGCTACCCTCTAAACCCTACAACATAATGAATAAAATATAATCCTGTATTTAAAAATAAAATGTAATCCTATATTTAAAAATAAAATAGCTTACTTAGTATTATTTTCAGACTTGAAGATGGTGTATGAGTTTTCTATTGCTGCTGTAACAAATTACCACAAACTTAGTGGTTTAAAACAACACATATTTATTCAGAAGTCCAACATGAGTGTCAATGAACTAAGGAAAATATGTCAGCAGAGCTGCATTCTTTTCTAGAGGCTCTAGAGGCTATAGAGGAGAATTATTTACTTGTCTTTTCCAGCTTGTAGAGGCTACTTAACATTCTGGGGCTTGTGGCCCCCTTTCTCTGTCTTCAAAGCCAACAACCCTGCATCTGATTGCCCATTCTTCCACAGTCACATCTCTCTCTGACCACAGCCAGGAAAGGTCCTATTTTTAGGGGCCTATGTGATTATGTTGGGTCCAACTATGTAATCTTCCCATCTCTTAATCACATCTGCAAAAATCTCTTTTGTTGTGTAAAAATAACTTCACAGATCGGACATCTTGGTTGGGGGGGGGTACGTTATTCTTCCTACCTCAGATGGAAACTCAGAATCAGAAAGTGGGAGTGTATTGCCTGAGACCTGAAAACATGTAAGCAGTGAGAGTTGGGATGAGAACCCAGATCTCTTGATCTCAGATCTCAGTCCTGGGCAGATTCCAATTCCTGGTGCAATTAGGTCATGTGTAGATTAGTTGCCACCACACTCAGTAGAGAGTGACTGAGTGGATGGCACTTGCCTAGGTCCTCTCCACTGTATGATGCCTAAGGGATGCGCTGATTCCCATTTGTTGGCCAAGGTGGCTGTGATATGGTCCATAGAGGGGAAGTAGGCACCACTTCTATGTTGCCTGGTCTTGGTTAGCACTGACCAGTCTTGAGACAGCTTAGCTTTTCATCTATGGGCAATCCCCATCTTGAGACAGCTTAGCTTTTCATCTATGCATCACATTTCAGTGATCAGAACTCATCCAGGGTGAGCCTCTTATAGGTACATGGCATGGGGCAAGGGAAGAGTTCCAGAGCTAGAGTTGGGAGCCCAGGGTGCTGTCCTCCTTCTGTTGACCTGAAATATGTGATTTCCCCTCATTTGAGACTCATTATTCTTTTTGAAATGAGATGATTTGGGTTAGATATGAAAGTCCCTCTAACAGTCCCAAAGTGTAGAATGTGGGTATAATTTCTGCATTGATTGGCAAATAAAGTAGGATGGATATATGGCAATCCTAGTAAGAGATCCTTCCCTTCTTTGACTCTCAGTCCTTGATGCAGCCTTGGAACTTGGCATTCAACAGTTCAACTGTACTGGACTGTAGCAGCCAGAAATACCAGATTTCTATAGGGAAGATCTGTGCAGGCTCTGAAGAAGCATTGAAACCACAGGCTATTATGGATTCTACACACCATCCATGTCAGATCACCAAGAATTTCTGGATAAGCTAAGAGATTTCTAGAATCTCTACACTACTAGAACAGATTTACACATATCTCTCTGTCTCTGAGTGGCAAACATGAATGCAGTTTCAAAAATCTAAAAATAGCTGTGGCAGCTTCTCAAACAGTAGCCCATCAATCTCAAGAACTAGCCAAAGGGAAGTGGAAGGAACAGGAAGGGACTGGAATAAACTCTTTGGGCTCTGGCTTTGTAGTAACAGACAGGACATTCAAGAATTTGAAAAAGTAGAGATTAGCAAAAGGTGGAAAGGAATTAAAGAGAGGGAGAACATTAAGCTTTTCAAAAACCTATAGGTCCAGGAAGATGAGGGAACTCCAAACAGGGTAAGATGAAAGAAATTCATCCCAACATTCATTACCATCATCAAACTTCTAAAAACTAAAGACAAAGAGAAAAGTTTTCAAGCAACAAGAGAAAATAACACCTTACTTTTAAGGAAAAAGAAAAATTTGCATGAGAGCAGATTTATGTTCAGAAACCATAGTGACTAGAAGAAAAATGGTACATTTTCCAAGTACAGAGAGAAAGGAACTTTCAATTGAGAATCCTATATCCCAAGAAAATGTCCTCCAGGAATGGAGGATAAATCAAGACATGATCAGATAAAGAAAAATCAAAAGAATTTGGAAGTTATTATCTCTTTTAACAAGAAGAAACTAAAGTTCAGAGTTATTTTGTACCAAGGACACACAGCCAGAAAGCAGTGAAAGTGAAATTTGAACCCAGATTTGTTTGATTCTGGCATTCACATTCTTTTCAAGATAATGTTTCTCATAATTTCCATATATGTCAGTAATCATTATTGAATTTGAAAGTTATCCTCTCACTTTAACACTTACCATGTATGAGTTTATTTTCATTATTTGTTTCATGCCAGAATATAGGAGAATCATTCATTCTTTTTTCATTTAGTATTAAGGACTGTCTCTATGCCTCTATAATTAAGGACTATCATTTGCTAGAGGAGAATCAGACAAAGCATAGAGCCAGGATGTATATGACACATGTCCCATCACCTTGCTAATACACACTAGTCACAGGCAACACAAATCAATCTAGTACTCACCCTTCTCAGCCTAGGTACCTAAGCAGGAAATTACAGTCTGTCAGAGCTGCTGTGTCAGGTGATACTATTTGCCATTCCCAACATAATCCTGCCCTCCAAGAACCTACAGTCCAATAAAAGAAACAATTTTCCTACCTTCCAGTTCCAAGATTTTTCTATAATAGAGTACAGGCAAAATGCATAAAACTAAATGTTGAATAATAGAGAAACAATATAAGTTTATTGCATATTCACCCTTTATCAATGCTGTGTTAGGTATTTTACATTTATTACTTTATTTAATCATCACAACTACTTTATGATATAAACTATTTTTAACAGCTAAGGATGCTAAAAAGCTCAGAGAAGTTAAGTGTGGTAAAGCTAGTCCATGACAGAAAAGTGATTTGGATCAAGGTCTACTCAAATTAAAAATCCAAGTTTTTTCTTTTATACTTACTATGCTGTTTTTCTTTGAAAGGATCAAATTCATAAACTAGTTATATTTAAGCTACTTTCATTGCTATTAAGAATGTATCCAATTATAAAGGTAGAAGCTTCAAGAATATCTCCTGAAATACTCAAAGTAAAAAAAAAAAAATAGAATTTAGAATCAGGGTAAATATTCAAAATCAATAGCTCTTTTCCTGACAGCAAGTGAAAGGATATAATGGATAAAAAGATGATATGCATAAGAACAGCATAAAATATAAAATGCTTAGAAGTTATCTTAATGAGAAATTTGTAAGGTCTCTATCAGGAAAACTACAAAATATTACCAATGTTTAATATCTATATCCATATCTGTCTATCTATCTATCTATTTATTTATCTACCTATCTATCCAGTGGAAGAGAGTACATGCTTCCAAATACTGTTAAGATTTTATTTTTTCCATGTTAAGTTATAAGATTAATACTACCCTTCTCAAATTCTTAAAAGATGATGATGTACATGTATGTTCTGTATAAAGACTGACCAAAACAATCTAAAATTAGGTAGATATTAAACAGAAAGTTACAAAAGGGCTTTTTGATCATTAAACAACAAGAGAAACCATAAAGAAAAAGAGATCATACTAAAAAATTTAAACAAGAATTTTTCATATATAAAACATCAAATTCAAACTCACAATGTGGAAAAATAAATCCCATCTATTTAGTAACTAATATCCTTAATTTAGAAAGAGTATTTGCAATTCATTCAAAGTGGTAAAATGATACCAGCAGCCTTTGATCAGTTATGTATGTAAACTTTAATACCCAGATCAGAAATATTTACAAAATGATATATTCAAAATCATATGGATAAATCAAAATGGATTCCTAAAAAAACTGTTCATGTAACCCATAGGAACAAAAGAAAAAAGAAACAAGGGAACCAGAAAGAAAACAAACAGAAAACAAATAATAAAATGGCATACTTAAGCCCTGAAGTAACAATAATTATCTTAAATATAAATGGTCTAAATATACAAACTAAAATGCAGAGATTGGTGTAGTGAATAAAAAAAATTATCAAACTCTGTGGTTTCTAAGAGAAACTCACTTCAAACACAACAACTTAAATAAGCTGAAAATGATAGAAAAAGTTATATCATGCAAACATTAATTTTAAAAGATATATACATTGCCATATTAATATCAAATAGAGTATACTTCAGACAAAACTATTGCTAGAAACAAATGGGAATGTTATGTAATGATAAAAAGATCAATCCATTAGGAAGAAAACAATTCATAATTCTAAATGTTTATGTTCCAAGGAACTGAGCCTGAAATACATGAAAAAAATTGAGCCTAAAGGACAAATCCACAATTAAAGTTGGGGACTTCAGTTCTCCACTGTCAGCAATTGATAGAACTAATAGTAAATCAGCAAGGATCTAGAACTGAACAACACAATCAACCATTAGGTTCTAACTGACATATGTAGACCATTCAACTGACAATAACAGAATAATATTTTCTTCAAGCACACATGGAACATTCACCAAGATAGAACACATCCTGGAGTATAAGACAGACCTCAAGAAATTTAAAAGAATTAAATCATACAGATGGTGTTTTCTGAACACACTGGAATCAAATAAGAAATCAAATCAACAGAAAGTTAACAGGGAAACCTCCAAGCACTTGAAAACTAAACAACACACTTCCATTTTTTTTTAAGATTTTATTTATTTATTTGAGAGAGAGAAAGAGAGCATGAGCAGGGGAGGATGAGGAGGGAGAGTGAGAAGCAGTTTCCCCACTGAGCAGGGAGCCCAACATGGGGCTCGATCCCAGGACCCTGACACCATGACCTGAGCTGAAGGCAGGTGCTTAACCAAGTGAGCCACCCAGGTGCCCCTAAACAACACACTTCTAAATAATTCATGGATCAAAGACAAAGTCCAGTGGACAATAAAAGAAATATGTTAAGCTGCATCAAAATTAAACTATGACATATTAAAATTCATGAAACACAGCTAAAGTAGTGCTGAGAGGAAAATTTATGGCACTAAACATTAGAAAAGAGGAAATGTTCAATCAATTATTTAGGCCCCCACCTCAAGAACCTAGGAAAAGAAGAGCAGTATAAACCCAGAGCCAGAGAAGGAAGGAAATAATAAAAGTAAAGGCAGAAATGAATGAAAATGATAACAGAAAAACAATAGAGAAAAGAGTGAAACAAATAGCTCATTCTTTGAAAGCAGCAATAGCATCGACAAACCCCTAGCAGAACAGACAAAGAGAGAAGACACAACTTATCAATAGAAGAAGTGAAACTGTCTATCACTATAAACTCCTCCCACATCCAAAGAAAGCTAAGGGAATGTCAAGAACAATAGTACATACATACATTTGACAACTTGGATGAAACGGACTACGTCTTAAAATGCACAAACTACCACAACTCAGTGCAAAATACATAATTGGAATGGCTTTGTATCTCAGAAAAAAAATTGAATTTAGAGCTTTAAAACTCTCCCCTCAAAATCTCTAAGTCTAGTTAGTTTCACTGGGGAATTCTGCAGAATGTTTAAAGAAGAATTAATATGAATTCTACACAGGGCGCATGGGTGGCTCAGTTGGTTAAGCAACTGCCTTCGGCTCAGGTCATGATCCTGGAGTCCCGGGATCGAGTCCCGCATCGGGCTCCCTGCTCGGCAGGGAGTCTGCTTCTCCCTCTCCCACTCCCCGTTTGTGTTCCCTCTCTCGTTGTGTCTTTCTCTGTCAAATAAATAAATAAAATCTTTAAAAAAAAATATGAATTCTACACAATCTCTTCCAGATAATAAAAGAAGTAATACTTCCCAATCCATCTGATGGAGCTAGTATTACCCTGACACCAAAACCAGCTAACAATGATACCAAAAAAGAAAAGAAAAGAAAAGAAAACTACAGACCAGTATACCTCATGAGTATACATGTAAAAATCCTTAGCAAAATATTAGTAAATACAAGTCAGCCAAATAAAATTATTCCTAGATACTTTGTTGCCATTTTATGTTTTTTATATTATATTTTACATTTTATTGTTTCTGGTGGATCACAATGAGGGTTTTTTTGGTACTGATCTTTTATGCAGATACATACACTAAATTTTTTATTAGTTCTAAAAATTTGTGGATTCTTTATGTTTTCGAAAGATGAGAATATCATTTTCAGGTAACCTCTTCCTCTCTCTCTCTCTCCTTGTTTAATGTTCTCAGATATGAGCTAGCAATATTACTGAGATAGCAATATTCCATCCATACATCTAAAAGGAAAGGCAGCTTTGTGTTATATATCCTGTCTTGAACACCGTTAGGGACCATTACAAATAGAATAAGACAGAGAGCACCTAGACTTTGAGTCAGGGTCCTGGGTTTGAATCCCTTTCCTGCTGCTGGGTATATTCGTTTACTCAGACTGCCATAACAAAATACTGCAGACTGAGTGGCTTAAACAAAAATCTATTTTCTCACTGTTCTGGAGGCTACACTCCAAATAAGGTGTTAGCAGGTCTGGTTTCTCCTGAGGCCTTTCTCCTCGGCTTGCAGGGGGCCACCTTCTTCCTGTGTCCTCCCATGGTCTTTCCTCTGTGTGCAAATGTGTCTGTGTCCCAATCTCTTCCTATAGGGACACCAGTCAGATTGGATCGGGGCCCACCCTAAAGACCTCATTTTAACTTAATTACCTCTGTAAAGACCTTATCTCCAACTACAGTCACATCTTGGGATATGGGGTCAGGACATCAACTCATCAATTGTCAGAGGACACAATTCAGCCCATAACACTGGCTGGTCATTACCATTCTGCTTAGCTCTCTGTCTCTCTGTGCTCTCATTTCAAGTGAGTGGGTGGATTATATGACCTCTGTGTTTCCTTCCAGAGTCAGCTTTCCAAGATTTCATCATTTTCAGCTTGCTTGTAAGCAACCTCTCTTCATTCCCCCCACCCCCCGCCTGCAGATTAACATGGATAATACTATGTAGTATCTTTAAGTGAATAGCTACATTTTCCTGGCTCAAAGGTAAAGTCAGTTTGTAGACATGAAACTAGTTTTCTGGAGGTTCTGGGACTTGAAGTTGTTAATTTGACTGAAACTCCTTGCTGAGAGAGAAGAAAATAATTGAAGTTGCAGAGAAAGTAAAACTGAACACATACGGGGAATTCATTGGAGAGGGCCTTGAAGGCGGGAGGGAGACATGTGTAGAAGCACCTCAAAGGCAAGAAAGAAGGAAAACCTGTTCCATTGTGTCCACAACCACTGTCAAGTGAGTGATGTAAGTCAGTTCTCCTCTTTCATACATTTTTTTTTTTTTTTAATGTAAAAGATGTGTGCTTGGTGTTCAGGGACCATCCTGATTTCATGTAACCTGATTCTTTTCAATAAAGAAGGTGATTCATTAAATGTGTAACTAAATGTGATTCCATTTTTATAACCTTGCTAGGCTTATATAAAAATAGTCACAGCTCAGGAAAAAAAAAATCTTTTGTCAGATCGAGTATATAAATTCTTGGTTCATAAACCACAATCAGCTGTGGAAAGGCATATGGAGAGAGATCTGAGGGCAGCTTTAGAAAGAATGGAGAATTTGCTCTCTGGAGACTAGGTTTATGTATCTGTTCTGATACTTCCTCCTAAGCAGGTGCACCTCTGTAAGCATCATCTGAAATGAGTTTAAAAGGACCCCTCACCTGACCAGTGGGGCATCCCTCCTGGCAGAACTTCTACCAGAAGGGAATTTCCGAACCAGAATGCAGCTCATTCTTCTAGAAACAAAATCAGAGTAGCTGGTAAAGGTGAACCATGTCCAGAGCATGGAGCAATAGGGACCAATACGTGGTGTCTGCATTACCACTCCCTCTGCCTCACAACCTGTCAGACATCATTCACCAAGCGTGGCAGGCTCTACCTCCGAGTGTGAATGTGCCTCACCATCCTAGCCATTGTGCTCCAGGCAGGCACTATCCATTGATTAGGGAGAACATGTGAGGTGAAAACAGTTTGCTATCCCTGGCCTAGAGCTCAGTCAGAATGATGGAACCAGACGCACTGAATTTTATTGAAATAAGTGTCAGAAAAATTAACAGGGTGGACTCAGAAAAGAGTGGTCTGCTGAAAAGCAAAGAAAAGGTCAGGTCAGATGTAAAGGTTTGCTGGCACAGTGGCCCTGTGGTAGGAGAAAACAACAGATGAGGTGGAGTGAGGTGAAGTCACAGGTACCATGAAAGCTCGGAAAGACAGTGGACAAAGCTCGAGTGTGGGGAGGTGTCTTGGAATTCTGACCCAGTTGCAGGGATGTATGTTTGGTCATTGCTGCCCAAAAGAGGCAGTGCTAGGCCAGCTGTTTGGGTACATGCTGTGTCCGTGAGCCTCAGGTCCTGTGGGCGCTGTTGGTTGAGCTGCCCTGCTACCCTGCCTGCATGTTGGCCGGGGTGCTGGAACCTGGCGAGCCAGAAGGTGCTGGTCTGGTGACCTCCCAGGCTCTGCAGACACAAATGAGTCAGATCTGATCGCTATCCTGTACTTGTTTTGTGGCCTTGGGCAAGTTATTTAACTCCCTGAGACTCTGTTTTCTTGATAGATAATTGGGATTATGATGTTATGTCTTTCATGGTGTAACAGTAGGAATCTGATACATAGTAAATGCTTACTGAATAGTAGGGGACGCTGTTATTTTTCTCACCTTACCTCTGCCTCTGGAGAAAGCAAAGCTGTAGGATCCAAGGAAAGTAATCGAAATAGTCTAAACTAATATTAGTTAGACTACTGGGAATGCACTTTATTACAATCAGACACTAAGCTGATTTGGTGGTGGTTTCAGTCATTGGGACGGCTGATTTATTTCTGGCTTACTCTTACACCTCCAGCCCTTCTGCAGTTCCAGCGGAAAATCCACGGTGTTTATGAGGCCTCAAACTCTGACTTTCTGTCTCGTCGGACTGTGAGTCTGCTGGATGTTCTGATCGACACCTGCTACCTGTGAACTGGTAAGTCCCTCAAGGGGCAAATTGTCCCAGAATGTCTCTGTGCTCCTCTTTTCTTTAGGATCCTGGACCCATAAGTCCTGATTTTGAAATATTTTTATCTGGGCGACTGGTTATTCTCAATAGCAGAATTAGTCCATAAAACCTAGTTTGTCATAATCTAAAGTAGAGACAAACCCTTACTCATTTAATGTGTATTTGAAAAAAAAAACAAAAACAACTAGCACATAAAAAATATGATAGACAATTTTTATTTAAAAAGGAAGCTATTTAGGGCAACTGGGTGGCTCAGTCGTTAAGCATCTGCCTTCGGCTTAGACAATTTTTATTTAAAAAGGAAGCTATTTAGGGCGACTGGGTGGCTCAGTCGTTAAGCGTCTGCCTTTGGCTCAGGTCATGATCCCAGTGTCCTGGGATCGAGCCCCGCATCGGGCTCCCTGCTCAGCGGGAAGCCTGCTTCTCCCTCTCCCACTCCCCCTGCTTTGTTCCTGCTCTCGCTCTCTCTCTCTCTCTGTCAAATAAATAAATAAAATCTTTAAAAAAAAATAAAAAATAAAAAGGAAGGTATTTTTTAAAAATACTGAGTAAAAATGTTATAGGTGATATGAGATGATGTTTTCAGATTACTGGTTAGTGTATAGTAGGCTTTCAGTATATGTGTTCAAGTTTTTATTACTTTTGCTTTGATTACTGAAAGTTTCCTTATTGGTCTTTCTGCCTTCCGTCTCTCACTCCCCCATTCAAAACATACGTCATACCCTAATGTGGAATCTTTAAAACACAAAACTGGTCATGGTTGAAAGCCTTCAGTGGATCTTATATTGGTCAAACTCCTTTCAGAGTAAAAGTGGCTTGAAAATAAATATATTTGTTTTCTCACAAACAACGGAGTAAAGTTAACCAGTTTGAAAGTTGGTAAGTTAGTTTAGTAATGTCAGAGCCCTGGGTTGGTTTCTCTGAAATTCTCTTGGTTTTCTATTCTTGGACTCAAGAAGGCTACCATGGCTCCTGAAATCACATTTTCATGCACTGACAAAAGAATGAAATAATCAAGGAGGTGGCCTAGCTCTCCTTTTATCATGGAGGAAAATCTTTCCCAGGAGTCCTCTAAAATCTTTCCCTTACGTCCCAGTGTCTAGACCTGAGTCACATGACCCTTCCCTTGCTGATTTATTTCTGATTTACTCTGAGTTACTGAGACTGGGACCATGAGCATCTGGAAAGCTCAGCTTCCACAATGGGAAATAGACTGTGGCTGCAAAGTTGCAGCAAAGAAGAATGGCTGTCTTTAGAGGAACATTAGTATCTGCACCAGCTACCCATTTTTTTACATGATAAAGTCCAAACCTTTTATCATGGTGTGTTAGTAATTTTTCAGGTTGCAAGATACCCACATGACATTCAAGTGTGGTTAAATTTATTGAAGAGCTATACTGGGGAATAGGGAAGCCCGGGAAAACAATTCAACAAGTCTCCAGGATAATTAGACCTCATCAGCCTATCCCGCAGTAGCTCTGGGCTTATCTGGCACAGATGAGCAGGAATGAGAGTCTCATGACCCTGCTCAGGTGTATCGGTCATTGCATTGAATCAGTTCATCTCTGACACCCCTCAGTGTCTCAACCATTTCTTTCCTTTCCTCCCACTCCTGACCATTGACTGTGTGGATCTTACATTCACACTTCCAGTGGAAAAAGTTGGACAAGTCAGTCTCTTTCCTAAAGAGGCCACGTCCCATGCAATCTGTGGTATTTGGCTCAAGCATCATGGGAAGTATCCACTGATGCTTTAGCAGTCCTTGCCTATGCTTCCTGGCCCCTTTGCTTCCATACCACAGAACTGACATCTCTCTATTAAAGTTGCCTCACCCTGGGAGGCTTTTATTAAGAGAGATTTGGGGGCCCTGCTCCCCAAGATTCTGACTCCATAAGTCAGGAATGGACCTAGGGATGTGCATTTTAATTTACATGACTCTGTATGAGGAAATATGGACCACAGTTTTAAAATATCAATTGTTGATTCATTGTTTGCGTATAACACTCAGTGCTCCATGCAGTACATGCCCTCTTTAATTAAAATAAATAAATAAATAAAATGAAATGAAATAAAATAAAATATCAATCCTGTGTGTTAGGCCCTTTACATAGCATGGTTTGTGAATCCCTTCAAAGAGTTCTGCATAGTTATTATTAAAAGTCTGAATTCACAATTAGGGAACTGGAGCCTCAGAGAGGACAAAAGCATGCAGTGAAGAATAATGAAGCCAGGATTCAAACTCAGTTCTGCTTCTTCCAGAGCATCTGCTCTTGAGTAATACCCAGCCACCTTGTTATAGTTCAGCACCTGGGCACCCCCGAGGCTTCCTCCTTTCTCATTAGCAAAGCTGGGCCAGGTCTGGGTCTCAAAATGGCTGCTAAGGAGAGAAGCACATTACCCCTCCATGAGAAGGCATTGATGGAGCCCCAGTGGCCCTTTTCTAATGAGTACAGGCTGTGCTAGGAAAGCGGTGGGACCCAGTCCACCGAGGTTTCCCGAGCGGGTAGTCTGAGAAAAGGAAATTATAAAGGATGGTGCCGATTTCCCTTTAGCAGCTGCCCTTTCCACAGCTACAGGAAGTCCTTTGAAGACTTGACAGCACCGTACATGAGATCTGGGCTTTTTTTCTGACTCACTCAAATTGATGGCATGGTAGGAAAGCAGGGCCTTAGGTAGCTGCAGGTTAGAGCAGGAAGGAGGGACTATGAGTGGGGAGGAGGAGAGATGAGGAAAAGCCTCGAGGTGGGGCTGGCAGTTTCCCTTAAATGGGAGCCACACTGTGGGATTCAGAAGATCTGAGTTCAAATCCAGACCCTGCCACTCAGCCGAGTGAGGTTGGGGAAATTATGTCATTTATCTGAGCTGTAGTTTGCTTTTCTACAAAATGGGCAAATGATCCAAGCCTCAGCTTCTGTTGTTGGGATTAATTGAGATCCTTGTGTGATCAGGAGACACCTCCTCCCTGGAGTTGGAAACAACCCACTTGTACCCCGGGGGGCGCTAGAACAGCTCCCTGCCCACATGCATTCCCCATACCCTAGAGCCCCGTGCTGCTCCTGGCTGAGAATCCAGGACTTTTTAAAGGATCGTTCAGGAATAAATGTTGGAGTCCTAGGGAGAAAAAAGTTTGCTAGCCTTCTCCCTGCTCAATTTCCAGAGCATACACACACTTCATGTAACAGAAGCAAGCCAGGGTACATCTAGGTCCCAGGGGACCCCAGAAGTGGCAGAGCCAGGCAATTAGCTGAGACTAATGCAAAGGTTCTCAAAACGTCTTTCTTACATTTCCTATTTAGGCCTTCCTCCTGCACCTCCACCATGTCTGTACCTCTTCATTGCTTCCTTGGAAAACCCACCAAAGAGAAAAAGGGGGGACCTGTCCTGTTCTGTAGCCAGTGTTGATGGAGTAGAATTCCAAGGCACAGAGAGGGTGTTGGGAGCCTGAGGGAGAAAGAGTGGGACACACACCTGTCAGCTGACATGTGTGTGTGTGTGTGTGTGTGTTCAGTTTAGTGCTCTTATCTGGGGGAAGGGTTTGCAAGTAGTATTATTTTTCACATTTGTATATCCAAGCATAACATACCTACCAAGAAGTACACCATCATTAGCGTGGAGCCCAGTGGTTTTCAGAGTGAACACCAGTCAAAAGATCAGCAAGCAGGCAGTAGAAGCACTCCAGAAGCTTCTCTCAAACCCTCTCTGGGCACTAACCGCTCTTCTCGCTCCTACAGCTTGGATTTGTTTTTCCAGCTTTTTGGAATCCCACCTACCTTCTTCTATACCTCACTTCTGCTGCTTGACCTTATATCCATGAGATGTGTCCATGTTGTCACATGTGGTGACAGATTCTTCTTCCTCGTTGTGCTGTGTTATTCCATTACGTTAATATTCCACCAGGTAGGTCCACGGTAAAGTTGGCAAGTAGATTCCTATCACGAATAGTGCTGTTACACACATTCTGGAACATGCATATCTTTTGGTGGACATCTGCACTCTTTTTGGGTTGAAATGCTGGGTCAGAGTAGGTGTATGTTGCATTTCCAGACCAGTTATACGATTTACATTCCCACCTGCCGTCTTTGAGAGCTTCAGTGGCACATCTTTGACAACACTTAGCATTTTTCTTTCTTTTTTTCCTTTCCATTTTAGCCCTTCTGGTGGGCATACAGTCAGCCCAGTGACTTTTAACAAATAGAATCTGATGTCTTCAGAAGCCCTCTTTAGGTCTCACGGTCCCTGTCAATCCCTGCGGTCTTATGTGAGGCCAGCCCACACGTTTATGCCACCTGCCATGTTCCCAGAGGCATTTGGCTTTGAAAGCCCTGAGATGTACTCTCTCATCCAATTCTAAAAATAAATACATTATTATTCCCATTTTACTGAAGCAGAAACTGAATAAGTGGCCCAAGGTCACACAGCAAGAAAGTGACAAAACCATGGGCCCTCAAAGGCTGGACTTGTGCTCCTGTATACCTTTTCTAAGAGGTATAATTAGCTTATGACAAGGAAAGTTGGGAGGAAAGCAGCACACTCTATTATAGAAACCAGATTCTACTTCCTGGATTCATTTCTAACTAATTGTACCAACTTAAATTAATACACTCATCTGAACCTCCATTTACTTACCTGTAAAATGGGGATGCTGATAAAATACCTTTTTAAAAATTTTTTATTGTTATGTTAATCACCATACATTACATCATTAGTTCTTGATGTGGGATGCTGACCAAATATCTTAAAGGGATATTTGGTGGGTTAAATGAGACCACTAAGTGAAAGAGACTGGCACAATGCCTAAAAAACAATAAATATAAGTTAAAGACTTCAGTGGAAGCTGGTGACTTGAGTACAGCTCTCTCCTACCCATATTGGCATAACCAAAGGTAAATAAAATTACCAATAATTCTGCACTGGCATGGCGAAATAGGGAAAGTTGTTGACCACATTCCTCAAACCTTGTGGACTTTCTCACGGGAAGAGTAGAGTTGGACAAGAGCATGGGGAGTTGTCGAGCACAGTGGGAAACCCTGGTAGAAGCTGTCTTGATGAGACACAGGAGGACCGGGGACATAGGAAGGCAATGGCACAGAGAGGACATGCTGCACTGGGAACCCCGTCCACAGTGGCAGATTGACGGCCTTCCCAAGTGGGTCTGCAGAGGTGCTACCAAGGAGAGGTCAGACAGTGAGTCTTCTCCGTGGTACACACGCAACAGTACAAGGCAGGAGGCAAGATGGGCACATGTGCCCCTATAGTGGCCAAGAAAGGGAAAGCAGGAGCAAACGCTGAGTTCTGGGTATGGCAGGAGCCTCACACACAGACAGAGTTCCCTCAGGAATGACCCAAGCTAATGTCCCCACCTTCCCTGCTCAGGGAGCCACCATACCGAACTAAAAGGTAACTTGCTCTCTAGTCTAGGATTTGACATGGAGCTTCTAAAGGAAAAAACAGATGAGGGGAAATCAAGAAGGATCCACCCATCCTGTTTATAAGAAAATGTCAGTCTTGCGTACAATGTGTCCTCTTTCTACTTGACCCAACATAGATAGAACCAAGATGGAAGCAGTGAAAAGATGCTGCAAAAAAAATTTTTTTTTAAAAAAGGAGGAAGATCCTCGGGAAGCCTGTCTCGTAAAAAGGAGGAAAACCTATCACTAAGGAATCAGAAAAAGAATGTATTTTTGGAAAAACTTCACGAAAACATACAGAAAAAAATTAGGGAGAAACTTTTTGGAATTTAAAATGTTGACTAACAGCCTTTTCCAACATACTCATAAAGACAGTTAAAAAAAAAAAACAAATTCTCTAAACAGCCTTAAAAGCTGAAACTGAGAAATGTTGTATCAAAATATGAAAGATATTGAACCTATAAGACACAAAGAGATGGACTGAAGAAAATGTATCCAGCTGCATTGCACAGACCAGAATTGCTTCTTGTTCTTGTTAAAAAAAAAAAAAAAAGTGAGAGAGAGAGAGATCTAAAAATAAGTAGGAAGATACTTTGTGTCTTTTCCAAGGTGTTATTTAGAATAAGTCACTCAGGATCACAAGCAAACAGGAAAACAGGAAATAGCCAGGGTCTCTCTCTGCTCGGTGTATATTAAGAATCACACATTGTATTCCTTCCTCTGTGTTGATTCATCCACCCATATTGGCCATGTCTGTCCATTCATGGTCAAGAACAGGGCAGGAACGGAGAGGTAGGTAGGAACACTGTGTGTTGGAAATGCAATACCTATAAGTAAAGCACTAAAGTCAGGTGGGAGCAGGAAGAACCCCACAGCACAGTAGGGAATACAGGTGTGAGGCAGGTATACAGGGAGCTCGGTGTGGTGCTTGGAAGAGTGAACACAGCAACCAGACTGCCCTGAATCTCCCACTAACCAATTGGGTGATCTTGAGGGTCCCGTGGTGACTTAGTTTTTCAATCTATAAAATGGGGATAATAATAGTTCCTATCTACTTAGCAGAATTATTGGGAGGATTAAAGGCATTCAAATGTGTCATGTGCTTAGGTAGGACCTGGAATATAATTTTAATAATAATAATGACATCTATTTATCTATCTTCGCAAGGAGAAAGGTGGTTGGGAAAGTAAAAGCACTGCTAGAACAGAGTGTATTGTGTCTGGACTTCTGGATTTCATGCATCAATAAAATTTCAAATAAAATTTTGGAAATCAACATTGGGTGGCCATTTATTTTATAAGTAAAAACATTTAAAAGATAAGGGCAAAGGGGATACCTGGGTGGCACAGTCGGTTGAGTGTCCAACTCTCGATTTGGGCTCAGGTCAGGATCTCAGGGTTGTGAGATCAAACCGCACGTTGGGCTCTGTGCTGGGTGTGGAGCCTGCTTGGGATTCTCTCTCTCCCTCTGCTCCTGCCCACTCTAAAAAAATGAAAAAATAAAATAGATGTCAGGCTCTGTGCTCATTGGGGATTCTGCTTGAGATTCTCCCTCCCCCTCTCCATCTGCCACTCCCACTCATGCTCTCTCTCTCAAATAAATAAATAAATTTTTAAAAAATTAAAAAAAAATAAGAGCAAGGGAGTTTATTTAGCAAAAATATAGAAAAATAAATCTCAAAGAATTTTCCCTTCAGTATTCCCAATACATTGCCTGCATTTTTCTCCATTTACAGTAGACCAGTGAACATGTCATCTGAAACGTGCATTGGTCTAAAGACTGTAGTTTGGAAACTATTGCAATAGGTGATAAACTGCTAATAACAGAGAAGTAGACTAGGAATTGTGCCTAAAACTTGCCCACAAGTTATAGATGTGAGGAAGGATTATACCCACCACACAAAGGCAGAAATGGAAACAAAGGCAAGTCATTATCCTGATCTCCATAAGGCCTATGTCTTTTATGCCAAAGACTCCTAATAGCCAAGAAAAGTAAATTTACACTCTATGGAAGAGAGGGACATCAACTAAAGTGAGCTGATTAGTCTGAACGTGTACATAAAGCAAAAGAAGACAAACATAAAGCACTGCAGAGTAAAAAACTGAGAGGAGTCAGAGAAGGACAATATTTCTGAAACTAAAACCTCAAAAATAGCCAAGAAATGGGGCACCTGAGTGGCTTAGTCAGTTAAGCATCTGACTCTTGATTTCAGGTCAGGTCATGATCTCAGGGTGGTGAGATCAAACCCCGCAGAGTCTGTTTAAGATTCTCTCTCCCCTCTCCTGCTGCCCCTCCCCCCCACTCACGTGCATGCTCTCTCTCTCTCTCTCAAATAAATAAAAATAAAGTCTTTAAAAGCATAGCCAAGAACTACTGTAATGCAATGAGAGGAAACAAGCCTATCAGTATTTTATATAGATATAATATTATATAGTCTCACATACAGAATCAACCCTCATTATTTGCAGATCCTGTATTTGCAAATTCTTGTACTCACTAAAATTTATTTGTAACTCAAATCACTGCACACAGTCATTCACAGATGAGTTGCAAAATCTTTGAATTGCCTGATTTGTATGTTTCCAACTCAGTTCAAATGAGGCACTGCTCTGCTTTTTGTTGGATTTCTCATGCTGTAAACAAGTATGTTTTTTTGCTGTATATTTAGTGCCACTTTTCACATTTTTGTGTGTGTTTTGTTGTTGGTTTCACTGTTGAAAATGGCCCTAAGTGTAGTGCTGATGTGCTGTCTGATGTTCCTAGGCACAACATGAATCTAATGTTAATGAATCGTATACATATATACATACTAGAAATCTGTGTGTGTGTATTTATACAGAAATACACATAAAACAAGGTTACCTACTGATCAGTTGATAAAAGCATTGTGACCAGAGTCTTACAGGAACCTAATCCTATATTTCTTTTAGGAACAGTGATTCAATATTGCTAATTCAGTGTTTGCAGTGACTTTATCGAACATAACAGGCATGGATAATGAGAATCTAATTGTATGCGTGTGTATGTATATGTGTGTATATGCACACACACAATATGTGTGTGAAACAGTAATTGAGGACAAATCAAGGAAATGAAATAGAGCCAGAAATAGACTTTAGCTTAGTGTAGTGTAGTATTATTTAGTGTACTGTTAATTTTATTTACTGTTATTTAGTTTACTATGATCTCATTTTTTTTTTACTGTTTAACTTACTTTAATGTGATATAATGCAATATAATATTTAGGCACAGGAAAGCAGAGATGAGAATAATATATATGATAAAGATCGTGACTCAAATTAATTGATGTTATGTAAACTAAAGAATTGGAAAAACATTTAAGTTTGATTTCTATCTCACACTTATAAAATTATTACCCCTTCTTTGAATTTTTAAGTAATAGAAGGTTGAGGGTATTCATCTGTATTTTCTAACTTTTATCATAACCATAAAGTGTTTGTATAATAAATAGGAAATAAAAACTTTGAATGATTATTAAAATTCATAGTCAAATTGGAATAATAAATAATCTGAGTCCAAAATTCTAGGTAATACCAACCAAATTGAAAAATGTGGTGGGGAAAAGGGGAAAGAAATTTAAGTGTGCTAATTTCCTTAGTTCATAGAGTGGAAATTCAAGAAATACTATTTCGTTTTTTACTTTGAAAATAGAAAATATAGGTTCAGGGATCAAAAGTAATTTTAAAAAATGGACACAGATGTTCTCAAGTGTTTCCACATAAGTACAACTAACATCAGAGAAAGTGAACATATACCCC
Source organism: Leptonychotes weddellii (assembly GCF_054177405.1). Lineage (NCBI taxonomy): Eukaryota > Metazoa > Chordata > Mammalia > Carnivora > Phocidae > Leptonychotes > Leptonychotes weddellii. The sequence continues at coordinate 56,968,921 of NC_138382.1, forward strand.
AGGGATCTGTGAACATAACCGAGAATGGCCCAATCCCAGACAGAAATTTCAGAAGTGTCATGTGAATTTTGTATTTTATCACATTATATATCAGTATCGATTTTAATAACAAAACTTATTTCTTTACCATTTAATGCAATTGATACTTCAAGAACATGTATTTATCCTGTGTCATGACATATCCTGAGTGCATTGCTGTATATCCTTCCCAGGGGTACATGAACTAGTGGAATAAAGAATATGATCTAAAACTTCTAAGTTATTAGAAAAAAATTATGTATATATACATATATGCATAATATTGTTGAAAATATAAAATATAAATCAAGATAATAGATGTAAGACAAAACAGCAACTATGATTATAACTAGATAGGATGTCTCTCTTATCAAGAGACAAAACTCTTCAATGTGGACGAGAAAACCAATTCCAGCTACAACCACGGGATATGCATAAAGAAAAGTGTTTTTGGTAGGTTAATATTTAAAGGATAGTCTAATATCAGGCAAATGCAAATGAAAAAAAAAATTCCTAGGGATAGGATGTTAAAATAAAGTGGAAATCAAAGGCAGGGCTCCTGGGTGGCTCAGTCGGTTAAGTGTCTGACTCTTGATTTTGGCTCAGGTCATGATCTCAGGGATGTGAGATCAAGCCCCACATCAGCCTTTGTGCTGAGCATGGAGCCTGCTTAAGATTCTCTCTTTCCCTCTTCTTCCCTCCCACATGCAGTCTCTCTCTCTCTAAAAAAAAGAAAGAGAGAGAGAGGGAGGGAGGAAGAAAGGAAGGAAAGAAAAAGAAATTAAAGGCAAAGTCATTAAAAAGATGGAAAAAATGTTTTATGTTGATAAAGTCCATAAGCCAAGCTAAAGTATAGAAGCCATGAGTCTTTGAATAATAAAGCATTAAAATATATAAAGCAATAATAGTTAGAAACTTAAGAATAAATTAATAGAATTTTTAATAGAATATAGAATATCTAATTTATGGGATTAAAGTTTCCCTTACAGGCACATTTGAAATCTAAGTCTCCAAACAGAAAATGCAACTCTTTTCATAGGTTTATGAAACATTTACAGATGTTAATTATGATCCTCCAAGAAGAGCTTAATAAACTGTAGAGGTTTTGCAGGTCAATTCTATCTTAAGAGTTACAATAAAACTGGAAATCAGTAGCGAGGAAATATCATTAAAACCCAATCACCTGGAAAAGTAAAAAATAGTCTTGTAAATAATTGTTAAAGAGAAAAAAATTTTAAACATTATTTGAAGTATTCTTTACCCAAATAAAAGCATTAAATATAAAAGTTCACAGGATCCAGCCAGTCATATAGAAGATAAGTTATTACTTTTCATGCTTTTATCATGTACATGCTTTTATCATTATACATTGAAAGAATGGAAATAAATAATTATTTAACTCAAGAAGCTAGAAAAAGAACCCATAAATCAACAGAGAAATCTCAATGAAAATTAGAAAATATTTTGAAGTACATGATAATAAAAACACTATATAGCAGAACTTATGGGGTGCAGCTTAAGCTGTTCTCAGAAGGAAACTTATTGCCTTAAATGCATGTAATAGAAAATTTTAAGTAACCATCTCAAGAAGCTAGAGAAAGAAAAGTAAAATCAAAAGAAAGATGAAGTAAATTATTTTAAAGAATGCAAATTAATAAAATAGAAAATAAGTGAGCAATTGAAAACCAACAAAAAGAAATGCTGATTATTTGAAAAAATTAATAATATTTACAAAGTTCTAAGAAGATTAATGAAGTAAGAAGGAGGGAAAGAAAATATTGCCAAAGTTGGAAAGTAAAAAAGGGCCTATGAAGCACATGGGTGGCTCAGTCCGTTCAGCATCTGCCTTTGGCTCAGGTCATGATCTCAAGGTCTTGGGATCAAGCCCCGCATTGGGCTCTATGCTCAGCAGGGAGCCTGCTTCTCCCTCTCCCTCTGCCCCTCACCCTGCTCCTGCTCTCTCTCTCTCAAATAAATAAAATCTTTTTTAAAAGGGGCCTAATTATAGACTCAATGAACCTTAAAAAGAAAATAAGAGATTACTTTGAAAGAGTTAGTCAATAAATTTGAAAATCAGATGAAATTGACAAATATCTAGAACAACACAATTTACCAAAACTGACCCAAGAAAAAATTTTAAGAACTAAATAACGGGGGCTCAGTTGGTTAAGCATCTGCTTTCGGCTCAGGTCATGATCCCAAGGTCCTGGGATCAAGTCCTACATTGGGCTCCCTGCTCAGCGGAGAGCCTGCTTCTCCCTCTCCCTCTGCTTGCTGCTCCCCCTGCTTGTACTCTCTCTCTCTCAAATAAATAAATAACATTTTTTAAAAAAGGAACTAAATAACCTATAAATGTATTAGAGAAATTGAATATATAAATGAAGTCCTTCCTATAGGGTGTTCTCCATACCCAAGTGCCTTCACGGGTGCAGAATTTACACCTGAGTGTTTTTATAAATGTTTAAGGAATAACAATCTTATTTTTAAAATAAGAAAAAGAGGAAATACTTCCAAGTCATGTGTCCCTTTGAATTAGTATTTTTGTATCCTTTGGGTAAATAACTAGTGCACCCCAATGTTTATAGCAGCATTATCAACAATAGCCAAATTATGGAAGGAGCCCAAATGTCCATTGACTGACAAATGGATAAAGAAGAGGTGGTACGTCTATATGATGGAATATTACTCAGCCATCAAAAAGAATGAAATCCTGCCATTTGCAACAACGCAGATGGAGTTAGAGTGTATTATGCTAAGCAAAATAAGTCAGAGAAAGACAAATACCATATGATTTCACTCATATGTGGAAGTTAAATAAAACAAGGGGTGCCTGGGTGGCTCAGGCCGTTGAGTGTCTAACTCTTGATTTTGGCTCAGGTCATAATCTCAGGATCGTGGAATGGAGCCTGCATCAAGCTCCTTACTCAGCATGGAGTCTGCTTGTTCCTTTCCCTCTGCTCCTTTCTCTCTCTCTCAAATAAATAAATAAATGAAATCTTAAAAAAAAGAAACAAAACAAATGAACATGGGGGAAAAAAGGAAAATCAAGAAACAGACTCTTAACTACAGAGAACAAATTGATGATTACTAGAGGGGAGATGGGTGGGGATTTAAATAGATGATAGGGATTAAGAATGACACTTGTGGGTATTGTATGGAAGTAATGAATCACTAAATTCTACATCTGAAACTAGTATTACACTGTATGTTAACTAACTGGAATTTAAATAAAAACTTGGAGAAGAAAGAAAAAATACTTCCAAGTCATTATGAGTGCAGCATAATTTGGACACAAAATCTAACAGGAACATTATAAGAAAGGAAAATCCCAGGCCAATTGCTCTTATGAACATATATTCAAAAATACTAAACCAAACATTAGCAAATTTATATAAAAAGAATAGTTCATCATGATCAAATTGGATTTGTTTCAAGAATTGCTGTTCAAACACCAGTAACTTTCAAACACCAGTCCATTCAAGAATAACCATATCATTATCTCAGTATAATGCAGAAAAAGCATTTGCTAAAATTCAAAACCTGCTCATGAGTTTAAAAACAAAAACAAAAACAAACTGGTTTTTAGCAAAATCCCCACAAGTCTTGAGGAAATTGACAAAATCGATCTAAAATTTCTTTGGAAATGCAAATAACTTAGAATAGCAAAAATAGTCATGAAGCAGAAAAACTTTAAAGGATTCATTCTGTTAAATATCAAGGCATCTTTAAAAAGCTAGAAAATTAGATGAATAGAATAGAATAAAAAGTATAGAAACAATGTCACACATATACAATCTCCTGATTTATGACAAAAATACCATAGCCCAAGAAAAGGATGGTCTTCTCAATAAATAGTGCTGGTCAATTGGATAGTCATAAGGATAGTAACAACTTGACCCTCACCTTGTACCATACAAAAAAATTCTAGATAGATCATAGGCTCAATCTGAAAGATAAAGCAATAAACTTTTAGATAATAATGTAGAATATTCTCATGGGATAGGTACAGTTTTTTTAAACTGGATACAAATAGCATTAACCATAAAAGAAAAGATTAATAAATTAGGCTACAGTAAGATTCATAACTTCTGCTCATGAAAAGACAAGTTTCAGAATGGGAAAAGATATTTGCGGTACATCTTTATAAGATAGAAAAGATATACACAATATATGTGATATAAATCATATACCATATACATATGATAAAATATTCATATCCAGCATATATGAAGAACTTTTACTAAACAGTAAGAAAAAGAAGAAGAAAAACTAGACAAAAGATGATCAGGAACTTCCCAAAAGAAAACATTCAAATGGCAAGTAAATGAAAAGCTCACCATGTAAATCATAAGGAAGTGGAAACTTCAACTTCAACTTCAACGCCAAACAACACCCACCAATATGGTGAAGTTAACTGACACTACCAAGTATTAGTTAGAATGTGTATGTGAGGATGGGAACCCCCACTTACTATGCACTTACTTGTGCCCAGTGAGTTGGCACAGATCTTCTAACCCTGAACATAGGTACTCCATGACCAGCAGTTCCACTCCTTAGATATACAGTCAACAAAAGAAGTAAAACTTTGGTGGACTTACCCCACCAGATATGCATGCATCAGTATGTGGTATACACATGAGCGCAAGATTTAGGAACAAACGTGGCTATAATATCCCAAATGCCCATCAGTAATAAGATCAAGTCTTTATTTTTGGTGTATTCATACAATGGAGTAGTGAGCAAGTGACAGAGCAAATATTTTATGTATCTACATGAATCAGCCTCCCAGAATGTGAGGAAAATACACCAAAAATGAAAAAGCATAATGTGCTTCTCTTTACATAAAGCTCAAAAATAGGCCAAGATTCATAATTATTACCTCTGGTAGAAGAGGCATGAGAGAGCCTTCTAGGGTCCTGGTAAAGTTATATGATCATGATGTGGGTGGTGGATACATGGGTGTGCAACTTTCTAAAATTCCACCACTGTGTGCTTTTCTTGTATGTGTAATTCTTTGATAAACAGACATGTGGCAAAATGGTCATGGTATTTATAACTGAGTTGTATCATAAGTGACACTTAATTCTCTTTACATTATACTTTCATATACTTTTCAAATAGATAATATTTAAGCTTTTGAGGGTGATTTGCATTTTCTATTCACTTTGATGCAAGCTTCTTCTCTTCATCTCTTCATCCCCATTGCCCTTTTCCCAGTTCATGCCTTCAAACTATCTCGCCTCAGCTGTCTCAGTGGTCTCTGGACCAGTCTTCTTACCTTCAGTTTTGTAAATAGGAGGCAAGATTATCTGCCAATATTAATATCTGATATTGGTCAGTTTTATGGACCGTAAGACAATCCCTTAACTTTGAAGCAGTTGTTCTTGGTAGCTTTTTTGACCGCTGGCTCTCTCTCTCTTTCTTAAATCACAACACATAGGAGTAATATATTCCTGCAAGCCACATAACACATTCCCATAAAAATGAAAATGTTATGCTAAGTAAAAGAAGCCAGACACAAAGGTCACATATTGGATGATTTCATTTATATGAAATACCCAGAATAGGTAAATTCTTAGAGACAGAATTCAGATTGTTGGTTGCCAGGGCCTGCGGAGATAGAGAGAAATTGATCAACGGGTAGAGAGTGGTCCCAGCCCCAATTCATATATTGAGATCCTAACCCTCGGGACTTCAGAACATAATTGTATTTGGAGATAGGGTCTTTAAAGAGGTAATTAAGTTACGATGAAGTTGGCAGGGTGGGTCCTAATCCAGTATGACTGATGTTCTTTAAAGAAGAGATTGGGACACATGCATACAGAGGGAAGACATTGTGAAAAGACAAGGAAAAAGACAGCCATCCTTAAGCTAAGGAGAGAGGCCTAGAACAGATCCTCCCCTCATGGCCCTTAGAAGAAACCAATCCTGCTGACACCTGGATCTCAGATTTGCAGCCTCCAGAACCATGAGAAAGCGCTTTTCTGTTCTTAAAGCCACCCTGCCACTGTTACTTTGGGATGGCAGCCCTGAGAAACAGACACAGGGGTCTTGCTTTGGAGTGACAGAAACGTTTTGGAACTAGAGAGAGGAGGTGGTTGCACGACATTGTGAATGCACTATATGCCACTGAATTGTTCACTTTAAAATGGTTAATTTTATGTTATGTGAATTTCACCTCCATAGATTAAAACAATCAGATCCCCAGATCCCCTACCATATACCGATTGAGCAGGCCATTTTTCTTCTCAAAAGATAAGAGCTTTATTCTCCAGAGAAGGTAAAACAGAAGCTCTGAGGAAAAAAAAAAAAATCAGAAATTTTGTGAGCCAGTTGTTAAACTGCACCATTATTAAAAGTTAAAAATAGGGGCTCCTGGGTGGCTCAGTTGGTTAAGCGACTGCCTTCGGCTCAGGTCATGATCCTGGAGTCCCGGGATCGAGTCCCGCGTCGGGCTCCCTGCTCGGCGGGGAGTCTGCTTCTCCCTCTGACCCTCCCCACTTTCATGTGCTCTCTCTCATTCTCTCTCTCCCAAATAAATAAATAAAATCTTTTAAAAAAAAAAAGTTAAAAATAAAGAAGATAATTGCTCAAAATTCTCACTTACTATTTTACTTTTTTTTTTTTACTATTATCTATGCTCTTGAGGTTCTTTGTATCTCATATATCAATGGTGGAAATACTATATAATGACATGCTACTGCACAGCTCTTTTCAGCTTCACCTCCAGTGAGATCTTGGTACCTCAAAGTTTTCTGTGGTGTGAGTTTTCATGTCACAGAAATAGGCAAAAACAACAAATAAGGGCTTTCTTTCAAACTTTTTGTCTTTCTTTTTTTCTTTCTCTCTCTCTCTTTCTCTCTTTTTCTCTCTCTCTCCCTCCCTCCCACCTTCCCTTCCTCCCTTCCTCCCTTCCTTCTGAGAGCTGGTTGTCACACCTCAACCAGTATACACCTTTCACAAACGCTCATGATCATAGAAGCAAGTCTCAACCCTGGACAGACCAGAACCCCCAGCAGAATCTGCCCTTGGAAACGTTCGGCCACGTTCCTCAGTATATTCTGGCTTCCTCCTTGTTCACTGTGGCGCTGTCGGCCCTGGAAGCCACGTGACATCAGCCAGGAAGAGCCAGGGCCCATGAGACGGCCCTGTCCCTTCAGGGGAGCTCCCGGGCGAAGCTGCACCCACAGCTTCGAGGCCGACAGCAGAGGAGGCTCCCCGCAGCTAGGGGCCAGCCGGACTCCTGCTCAGGGATCCTGGAGCTCCTGCCTGCCACACTGGCAGCCTCTTCTGGGCCGCCGCTGCCTGGCCCGACGCTCGGCTTCCTGTGTGTCAGGGCACGAGCAGCAGGCCCTGAGCCACTGTAAATGTTTGCTGGAGACTGAGCAACCTGGCCTGGTAACAGCTGCAGCCGTGTTCGCTGCCAGAGCCTCTCAGAGGCTCCGAGTCCGTGGGTTCATTGGTGGTATGGGAATAGCAGCCACGAAAAGGCCTCCCAAGGTGAGCCTGGCTCTGCCAGCCAAGCCAGGACTATCGCCTTCCCTGGGAAGGAGAACATACAGGTCGAAGGGCAGGCTTCATTATTGCTGCAATCATTATTCCCTGCTGGGAGCCATCAGACCTGCCTCTGTTCCTGGGATGAAGTATCTACCTCTTTCTGAGCAGGGAGTGATGAGCCAAAACCCTGTGACCTCTTTATCATGGATCCCATCACTGCCAGCCCCTGATGCCAGCCAGTACCAAGTGCTTAGTATATCACCTTTAATCCTCTTGTCCACTCCCAAAGGTAAATGTTATTATCCTTGTTTTATAGATGAGGAGAATAAGGGTGAGGAAAGTACTGGAAGAAGTTTTGAATCAGAGTTTGCCGTAGAGCCTGCATTCAAGCTCAGGTTCCCTGGGCTCTGCAGACAGTGCTCTCCTTGCTATTCTCACAGTCACAGTCCTGTTCAGGCCCTCCCATGTGGACTAGTTCAGGGCTTTCCAACTTGAATGACTGATGCTTACTCATCCCCCATCTTGCTTCAGGCTTCCTACACACCACTGTCAGGTTAATCTCCCTAGAGCTGTGGATCGCCGTACAGGCGTGAACAGATGGGTGGAGGTATGAATGTAGATACAGGTGTGAGCTGAGACATGGGTCCAGGCACGGGCATGGGCACAGACATGGATATGATTTATGGAAGATTCAAGAGGTCCCGAAACATGCCTGGATCAGTTTGTGTCTCTAGCTCCTATCAGAGTACCTGGTTCAGAGCAAGGGCCCAGAAAATACTGGTGGAATTAAATTGAATGGACTTTCATTCCCTCAGTCAAAATTTCAGTAACTCCTACCAAATAATGGAAGTGGGTACTAAGGCCTCACATCAACATCTTCACCATCCAACTCCACCTGACCTTTTCAGTCTTAACTATGCCCAGCTGCTGTTCTAAACACACCTGACTCCTCCATGGTCCCTAAACCCCATAACTTTCCTACTTCCATGCCATTGTCATGCTCTTCCCTCTATCTGAAATGTCTTCTCCAGCCCTACTGTGCCTTCTGGAATGTCATGGCCCATTTTAAATACCACTTCCTCCTTGAAGTGTCTCTTTTACCCCTTTCATGAAATGTGATGTTTCCTTCCTCTGGACCTCTTAGAGCTTTATACCTTTCTGTGGCCTAACCTTTTAATGCCTTAGTATTTTAATCACTGAAGTAATAACTCCCCCTTGCCTGGAATGGCCTTTATCTCTTTTCTTTCTCATGTTCATGATCCCATTTAATATCACCTCCTGTGTGAGGCCTTCCGAGCTCTCCTAGGCAGTTACTCATTCACTCCCCAGTACTTCTGGAGCATATGAACATCCTCCATAAAAACACTGGCAATTGGTATTACCAGGCACCCTCTCCTCAACTCTTAAGTCTGTTGAAGGTACAGATGATATCTCTTTGAGCTTTCGTTTTGGCTTTTACACAGTGTTAGCTACCGAGCAGGAACTTCGTAATTATTGAATGAATAAGTGCAAGATGATTGTTGAATGAATAAATGCAAGATGAGGAAGACAACTGCCCTGTCTGTGTTTCCTACCTTCTTTCTCTGCCATTCTACCTGTTTTGATTTCTGCTATCGGTATGCCATTTCTTTTTTTTTTTTTTTAAGATTTTATTTATTTATTTGAAAGAGACAGAGACAGTGAGAGCAGGAACACAAGCAGGGGGAGTGGGAGAGGGAGAAGCAGGCTTCCTGCTGAGCCGGGAGCCCGATGCGGGACTCGATCCCAGGACCCTGGGATCATGACCTGAGCCAAAGGCAGTCGCTTAACCAACTGAGCCACCCAGGTGCCCTCGGTATGCCATTTCTAAGATCACAGATGTAGTCATGCGAAACCAGAAAAGGAAAGCTAATCTGTGCTCAAAAATGTAGGAAAACATGACAATAGATTGTCTGATCTAAGAACCCAGATCTCATCAGTTAGGATGAGAATAAATTGTTTCCACCAAACGAGTCAATGAGAATAAGATTGTGAATTTATTTGTAAAGGTTTTTATTTAAATTATAGTTAGTTCATATACAGTGTAATATTAGTTTCAGGTGTACAATATAGTGATTCAACACTTGCATACATCACCCTGTGCTCATCACAAGTCCCTCCTTAATCCGCATCACCTATTTAACCCCCCACCCACCTCCTTGAAGGGATACTTTTAATGTTGCTCTCAAAATTTAAAAAAAAAAAAAGAATGCTATACTGGTTTATAATGTAACAATAAAAACAGTGAGGATATTTGGAACTTATGTTCTAGATCAGAACTACGCTCATTATGAGGAACATCTTAGCTGACTTAGGACAGGTGGCCAAAGAACTGCGTATTTTTACCAGGAAGTCATCCCTGGGCAAAAACTGATAAGAAATAATCAAATGAATTAATCAGAAGAGAAACACAAAAAATGCAGACATTTCTGCATCTTAACCTCCTACCACTTGGGACAGCTTGTTTTCTTGACCCATTTTAGAGATAGGCAGTTAAATATCCAAACACTTCAGTGATAAATTCAAGGTCACTAAACAGACAAATGTCGAATTTGTGGTTACTGCCTCTGGTTTTCTATAGAAGAATCCTCAGTTTCAGGCAAACTGGCCTTGTCACCAGTGTTTCTTCCTCTGACTTCTGTGCCATTACCCTGGGCCATCTCATCTGCTAAGATTCCTTGCTTAACATGACTTAAAGAGCATTTTGGCAAATATAAGCTAAGTCCTCCCCCAAATCTTTGAGGTTGGTGTCACTGTCCTCATCTTACAGATGAGGCTCATTGTTAAGACCTCACAGTCATGTAGCTGTTGAGCCAAGGTCAAAAGCCTTGAAGAACTCCCTCTTGCAAAGCTGTTTCCACCACCTGTTTTGTAAAACCCATTCCCAAGGCACAACTCGAGGATCTCCTGAAAACATCTTGATCACCCTCCGTGGAAGAAGGAGCTCCTTCGCTCCTCGAAATGTCCATGGACTGTGATCTAAACACACCTGACTCCTCTAATCACAGAGATCCTCTAATCACAAGCTTTATTTATTAATTGGCTTATTGCTCCTTGTCCCACACGTCCATGAGGTGGCAGCTTCTTGTAGACAGGGCTTGTGTACCTTACTGTCCTTTATCTACTAGTTCAATGATATTTTCCCTGAGAACTTCCTATCAAGTCTTAAAGGAAGTCCAGGAAACCTAGGGTCATCTTCAAAATTTAAAGCCCTGGTCATAATTTGATTACTTCAAACTACACAAAAACAGAAGACATTAAAATTGCTTTACCTGTGTAATGCACTAATTATTGCCAAAAAAGAAAATCTAGCTTTCATACAAAGTTCCAGTTGGTATTAAACTCATGGAGGAAATTTAAAGACCCCAACATGGCTAAACTATGTAAATCTGTGGCCCACACTGGGCAGGAGGCACAAGCCAAAAGGTTTTCCTCCCCCTATAATTTAACTTAGTTTAGTCTTGGCACACAGTCATGCTTAAAACACACTTGATAGGTGAATGGGTTGATAAACAGAGATATAAATACATGAAGAATATATAAATGAACATAAGAACAAATAAAACAATAATGCTTCTTTTCAGTAATGATTTTTGAAGAATATTAATAATAAATTTTTAAGCCAAACAAAATAATCTGAACAGTGTCATCCCTGTTTAAGTTGTCTACAAACAAAGCATAGTTCTCATGATCCCTATAAGTCTGTTTTGACAGTATGGCTGCTATGTCTGAAATATCTACAATCCTTTTGTTTATAATAGCACCTTAACTGGATGATTTAAATGAGTGGAGATTGCTTTTAAATTTTTCTACAATTACTTAAATGCACATTTCAATTTCCCTGAATTGTGCAAAAGTAATTTGGAAGATTAATTTCTGAAAATACCTGGTGGAATTTGCATACACCAAGCATAATTATTACTGATATTTGCATAGTTCTCCCTGCCCACATGCATGCACTATTACCAACTGCTACACAACCCATGAAATTATTGAAGAAGTTGCTGTCAGTGCAATGTGGATTCATCAATAAATGTTCAGCTTCACAGAAGAAAAACAAACTTAAGTGTTCAGCTGTAGAAGTGTGACATTCCGTTTTATTTATTTATTAGGGCAAAATTTGGAAAGATAAATCCATACTAAAAGAATATGGCAGTCTTTTGCAATATAGATTAATGTTATTGCAAAAGAATCTCTGAGGTTCAAGAGAGATTGAAAACACCACTGAAAAAGCTAGAAGAGTGGGAGGGATTGGGGAATGATGGTGGGAAAAGAAAGTACATATAGCCATGCTATAGAGGAGTGGGGTATCAGAATGTATGCAGAGAGTTCCACCATACAATGTTAGGAAGCAAATTTGCAAAGATTTGGATTGTGGGGTTCTCAAATGCTTGGTGAATGTTTGAATAAGTTGACTAAGTGCTTATACTAGTTTTTGTGAAAAAATGTGAAAGACATAAAAGACATGTTTCTTTCCTTTAATCTGCTTGGATGACAAAACAACTGGAAAGAAGCACTGAAAGAAATTATGCAGGAAAATAATAATAGCAAATACTTATGTAACACCCATCTAAGTGTGGTTAAAAGACAAGTCGTATAGTAGAAAGAGCCTGAGTGTGGGACTTTGATGACCCTGTGCATGATTTCCAGTTCTGCTCCATTCCAGTTGTTTGATTTTGAGCAAGTTCATACTTTTCTGAGTTTTAGTTTTCCCTTCTGTAAAATAGAGATAACAACAAGCCACAGAGGGTTGTCTTGAAGATTCAAAGAGATCATTTTGCTAAATATTTAATACATGGTATGAATTTAATAAACGACCACTATTGCAGTTCTCATTTTTATCACCCTCAAAATTCAATAAACACACCTCACACTCATTAGGATGGCTATTATAAAACAAACAAACAAACAATAAAACAGAAAGTAATGGTACAACTGCTGTAGAAAACAGCATGGTGGCTTCTCAAAAAATTAAAAATAAAATTACCATATGATCCAGCAAGTCCACTGTAGGTATATACCCAAAAGAATTGAAAGTGGTTGACCCGAATAGATATCTGTACACAAATATACATGGCAATATTATTTATAGGTAAATACAAGGTAAAAACTACCCAAATGTCCATCAAGTGAATGGATAAACAGTACGTGGCATATCCATGCAATGGAATATTATCCCACAAATACCATACGATTCCACTTATATGAGGTATCTAGAATAGTCAAATTCATAAGACAGAAAGTAGAATGGTGATTTCCTAGGGCTAGCTGGAGTAAAGAATGGAGAGTTTGTGTTTAATGGGTATAGAGTTTTAATTTGGGAAGATGAAAAAGTTCTGGAGATGGATGTTGGTGATGGTTGCACAACAGTGTGAAGGTACTTAATGGTACTGAACTGTCCACTTAAAAATGATTAAGGTGGTTTATGTTGTGTATATTTTGCCACAATAAAAAAAAAAACCTCAAGATTTAATCAGATTTGCAAGAATAATGAAACAGCTATAGTAAAGCTGTGAACGTGAAGCCACGGAAGACTCCATGTTCCTTCATCTCTAATCTGCTTCCCTTATCCCCAGGTGATCCTGAGACCTGAAAGTCTTTATTTTCCATGGTCAAGTGAGCATGCATGCGCACGCGCATGCACGCACACGCACACGCGCACACACACACACACACACACACAGGAGTCTCTGGGGCCCATGGAGACACAACCTGGAAACGGGACTTGCCAGGATTAGAGAGCCAAGGCCAGCCCATGTATCACTCACCCAAAAGACAGCCCTCCATGGAGAAAAAGAACCTCATAGTCTCCTAACAAAGAGGATAATAAATTCCGATTAGCCAAGGAAGCTCTGAGTCTAAATACCAGCAAAGCTCAGCCCCTGCAAGTGGGGACGAATTATCTGAAAGGTCATCCTGGAGACACTGAACAAAGGGCCTCGAGCAGCTGGGTCCCTTAATTTGAGGAAACACTGAAGCCTTTAAAGAAGCCAGAGGCAGAGCTGGAGAGATGGGAAAGTGGAACGGCCTTCTGAGCACAGAGAGGATTTAATAGGAAGGGAAACACAAACCCCACAGGAGGCGCTGGGGCCTGGCAGCCATCTCTTCTCAAGGCCAGGCTGAGGGTCTCCGGAAGGAGCTGCCATCACCCAGGCTAGGCTGGGGGGCCCTGTTTGGCACTGTAATAAAACAGGATGGCTGTGATCTCAGCGATTAAAGCTCGAAAACCACAGGCGTCAGGGAGGGAACAGACTCGGAGTAATAGCCTGCCATACACCCTGTTCACTCTTTTCCAGGCTGTGAGCTGCTGACAGAGCCCTGTCTGTCTCCAGAAAATTCCAGAGGCCTCTCAGGAATTTAAGGCCAGGCTTTGGCCAGTGGCCCCTTGCCTGGGTCCTGTTGTCACAGTCCCAGAGGTTGTAAGATGGAAAGCTCCGTGGGAGGGCCAGGTGGTAGGCAGGAAGTGGCCTGCTGGCCTGGAGCCATTCTTGGCTTCCAGGAACCCCTCCCTCTGTCTGAAAAATTGAGGGAAGGAGAATGAAAGGGTCATCTTACGGAGGTGAAAAACTGCGTGATTTGCCTCTTCCTGTGCCAAGGGCACCTGAAGGGTAGAGCTGAGTCAAGTCACTGAGTCTCTCAAGGAGCAAGGGACTGGACCAGGTATGTGCCTCACCAAAGACTGTGCCAACAAGCGAAAAAAAAAAAAAAAATGAGGGATCTTACATTGTGGACCGAGTGCTTTAGAGATTTTCTCATGGATGTCAATCCTCACAATAGCTCTTTATACAGCAGGTATTGTTCTCACTTGAGATAAAAAGAAACAGTAGAGCCAAAAGTTGAACTTACTTCTAGATGGCTTTAAAATCACCTCCATTGTTCCGTGCTGCCCCTCAATTAGGCCTCTCACAAATACCAACTTCCTACACCTTACAAATTGGTTCTCATTCATACATCTGAGGCTTGGTGAAGTTTTGTAGCTTGCCAAACATCACACTGTTAGTGAGTTACAGAACTGGGACTGGAACTCATTTCTGGCTAATTCCAGAGTTGATGTTCTTTCCTCCATGCCTCATATATCCCTAGTTAAAATAATCCTGTGGCTTCTTGCCAATCAGCAAACATTGTGCTCCTTCTCTCTTCGAGTCTAAGCCCTTTAAAGAGTAGCTCAGTAATTGTGCTGCCCCTGTGCCCCCAGAAGTCACAATTTATTGCAGAATGAGGTGATATGAAACAAAACAGACACATCTTCCAGGACAAAGAGAGGCTGTCTGGATTGTACAGACTTGATGACTTTTATTGAGAAGATCTGAAGCTCATTTTTGTATAAAAAGTGGTAGAGGAAGGTAGCAGTATGTACTTGAATTGATATATGTTTAGTTCCCACTCTGGCAAATGCTTCTAGTTTTTTCTTGTTTGGGGTGAGGTAAGACCTAGTGGGCCTGAGCAATGGAAATGGCCAATCATTTCTTGAAGGGAAATTAGCTGTCATTGCCCAAAGCAATAAAAGTGGGTCCTTCCATAGTGCATGTGGCCCAGCAAATGCAGGTATCTTTCTTCTCTTCAGACTTCAGTTCTGGAAGTTGTTCGTGTACATAAGAAACATATGCATATATCATCAGATACTTCTCTTATTCCCTTGGGGGAAATGTTGCAAGAGCAGGAACATATGAATTGAGAGGAATGGCTATCATATAGGATATTGCTTAACACCTTATAGTTTCGGTCGAAATAACAGAGCCCATTTTAAGGGCTAATGAGCAGGAAATAGTTAAACAGCTAAGGCTTAGAAGAGACCCCCTCAGATTGTTAGAGAACAATCCTAGGGCCCGTCAGCTCCCATGAACACCATCCTTGCAGCAGAGATGGTCATGGTAAAGGAAGCACTAAAGATGGGATGTCATGATCAATGGAAGAAAGTCTTCCATTGCAAGATTTGTGGTTCCAAATTATGTGCAGTAGATATTTTGAAAAATATTCCTTCCCTAAATGTCTATAAATGCTAGTCAAAATACAACAAACATCCTTTTAGATGCATGGCTGAGATCATAAGAAAGAGAAATCCTCAAAGTTTAGAGGTCAGAAATGAGGAAGAAACTCAAAAGCAAGGTTGTAAGCATGTGTGCTGATGCCGTCGCTGCCCTGACATGACCGAGGGCAGGCATGGTCACTCTCAATAATCTAGGGGCTAGGATTTTAATGCCCATGTTGGGATAGGAGATGAGGTGTATGATGAAGCAAGGTAGGGAGAGTCAGAGCTCAGTCATTTGTAAAACAACAGGATCCATGAAGAATAGCACATTCAGTAAAAGGATAAACCAAAAATAATCTGCCTATCCCCAAAGGGAAATGACAAGAAAGCTTGTCTTCCTCAACTAGCTTGCAGTTAGGAAAAATACCTCCTTGAAATTTGTAACCACCGACTTGCACCACAGTGTTTTTGTGGCCCTTATTTATACTAACTCATGATCCTGAAACCCTCAAGCTGGACTATTACACAAAATAGGTTCTAGATTTATAATACTCCTGGATTATCTCCAAGAAGCAAACATCACCACTTTTATGGGCAAACACCCTCAGTAAAAAAAATGAGCATGATTTCCACAAAGACCCTGGTCTCAAGATGAGCCCTCAATCCAAAACAAAAACGTATCTCAAAATTGATCTATCATGAGTGATTGTCAGCAGAAACAAAAATAGAATTACATTCTAAAGAACTCAGATAATCCATTTCAAAGATACTATAAAACAAGTGTACTAAATAGTTTAAAGGCATAAAAAAGAGCTACCAAAAAATGAGATACTCCGAAAAAAAAAAAGAGTAGCTACTTTAAAAAGAATGAACTAGAATTTCTAGAAATGAAAACTATAATCATTGAAATAAAAAATCCAATAGTCTCTAACTGGAGAAAGACCTCATGAGCCACCTGATAGACTTGAAGTCATAAATGGAAAAATTGAGACCATCCAACACAGTGGAAAGAGCATGGACCTTGGGGTCAGATAGGCTGGGCTGAATCTTGCAGAATGGGTACCACATCAAATTAAATAATAGACACTAGTACTTATGAAGTGCTTATTATGCATAAGGCACTCACTGTAGTAGACACATGGCACATTTTTTCATGGAATCCTTACAATAATCCTATGAGATAAGAATTATTCTCTCCATTTTAGAGGTGATAAAACTGAGACTTAGGAAGGAAATATCTTGCCCCCATGTTATATCAACAATGAAAAGAGCTGGGATTCAAATGCAAGTCTGTCTCACCCTAAATCTTAACCAACTTAACGACTAGGTTTTAAGTTTTATTGCCTGCCTCATTAGCTTCAAATCCAATTTTAATCAGCTGTGCAGGCGTCCATTGCCTGAACATAGGAAAAATTTGTTTTATTATGAACTTGCCTCATCTTGAGGACCCAATAGAGCCTTTCAAGAA
The DNA here is from genome assembly GCF_054177405.1 of Leptonychotes weddellii. Lineage (NCBI taxonomy): Eukaryota > Metazoa > Chordata > Mammalia > Carnivora > Phocidae > Leptonychotes > Leptonychotes weddellii. The sequence goes on from NC_138382.1 coordinate 56,985,891, forward strand.
TGTAGTTTATAGCTCTCTCCGCACTGGTAGCAGCGGAGTTTGATCTGCAGCTCACACTGTAGGCCAGGGGATTGTGGAAGACTTGAGGGTTAGGAAGATGTCTGATGTCGGTGAGGCAGTGGGCAAGGCCAGAAGCCCTCTAAGTCTGTAAGGCTCAGGCAGATAGAAGTGATCAGAGCCTGTCATGGAAGAATCTGAGAAGTCAGCACAATGCCAGAGGATTGGGATGACTTTGAAAGTCCAGGCTAGCAAAAGGTTCCAGAACTTAGTAGTTCAGATGGTTAGAAAGATCAGTATTATAAAGGTGCTGTTCTGATCTGGATCAGGAATAAAAGTTATCTTTTTTCTGTTCTCTTATTCTCTCATATTTCCAATGGAGGGCTGGCAGCTCAGCCCCCAGAGGAAGCCTGAAAACTAGAGATGACCCTTGCCTCTGACTTGGGCAGAGACAGAAGCCATAAAATCATCGGGCTGTTTGTTTGATGTGCCCCAGCCCAGGCTATATCTCCAGAAGGTGATAATCCCCTATTAACGCTTTGTGCAGGCGACCGTATTACTGAAGTTGTTATACAAATATTAAAGTTCACTAGAAGCATTTCTAGGAATACGTATTTCATATTCCATTGCTAGTTTCTCAGTAAATAATTAAGCATTTCTAAGAAATAAATGCAAATTGCTGGAAATCTTGCAAAAATGGTTATATGAGCAACATAAGTGTAATGCCTATGAATAAAAGCAAAAGCTAAGAAAATGGACATTGTCATTGTTGCATGACTTTTGAGAGGCTCTTGGATGGTTAGCAAGGCTTGAAATATTTGCAATTATAATGATAATAGGAATATAATTTTTGAAGTTCTTCTCTCAATGAATTCCCCAGTTCTCTAGAGTAGATACCATTAGCCCTAATTTACAGATGGGAAAACTGAGGCAAGCCTAGTTAATGGAAATTGCCCAAGATCAAATAACTGTTAAGTGACAAGGTAGACTCCAAATTCGAGGTTCTCCGATTCCAAATCCTATGCACTTTAGCACTCACAGAAATTGTTTAAGGTGAAATTTAACAAAGATAAATTTAAGGACCTGCCTGAACTTATGCCCAGAGTACCCATCAGACAAACGTGGGAGAATGTCCCAGTTGCCCATTGATAAAAGGCTCAGGAGGTATGGACAGCAGGAAGAATAGCATAAATAGCATACATTAATATATGTGACATGGCCACAAAAACTGAGCCATTTGTGAGTTATGCTACATCAGATGACTTCTGGAATACCTTACTTCATTTTGGGGTTCATGCTCTAAGAAAAAGATGGATGAAGTGGAGGATGATTCCCAAAGAGCAAACAAGACAGTAAACTGCCACAATGGTGAGAAAGTGTCAGAAGATGAAAAACCTCAGCTTATTTGATTTAGAGAATCCATGATGAGACTTCAAGATATTCCCACTCCAACACAAATGTACCACTCCAGGACTTTTGAAAAGAAGGGAATTACTTCTTGGGATACTACAGTGGTTGCAAAACTAAACCTGGAATGATACTTGTCTGGGTTTGAATTCCAGTTCCATCACTTACCAGCTGTATGACCTTGAGTAGTTGTCTAACCTCTCTGTGCCTCAGTGTTCTCATGAATAAAATAGGACTAGTAATAGAAACTTTCACGTTAGGGTTGTTTTGAAAACTAATTGGGTTAATAAAATTAATAAATTTAGCACAAGTTATTGCAATAGCAGAGCGTAAGTCTCATATTATTTGTTGTTGCTACTGTCCCTTTACCAATTATGAAAGTCGTGAGCTTCCCAAGAACAGAATCAATCTCTCTAACCATGATGGCAGCTTGGAGGTTGCCCCCCACTTCCTGAGCCTCTGGGGATATCTTGGGTGAGTCTTCCATTTGTATGAAGTGTTCTCAATGCCTGGAACATTTGGACCACAATCCAAACCAGCCCAAAGAACAGAAATGCCCTGAAAACAACCCTTAAATTTGCCATCCTCTGTTTACTGGCTGTGGGATCTAGAACAAGTTTCTTAGTCTCTCCCAGTCTCAACTGCCTCATCTACAAAACGTCTTTGGGAGTAAAGATGACCGAGAAAATGTACATGGCTATTCCCCCATGTTATTTGCTCAGGACATGTTATTTTGTTCCCATAACTCAAGAAGAGAAGCTGTGACAATGTGATAGTTCTGGAATAAGCTCATTTAGTCAAATAGGTCCTGGGTGTCATGATGCTATGAACACAGAGATGAATAAAGTCTGACCCCAATCCTGAAAGTGCTCATGGCCTGGAAGAAGAGACAGTAAATAAACAAATAAGGCCTTTAATAACATGGCAGTTGCTGGTGACCTCAGCCAGGTTGGGATCCTGGGGCGGGGTGAAGCCAGCCCTCACACTGCAGTGTCTTGAGAAGGAAGCAGGAGTCGAAGCTGGGACATATGGCAAGAATAGAGCACATTTAAGAAGCTTCTATGGAGAAGAGAAGGAAGGGGGAAAGGGAGACCCAGAGTTATCCATTGGGGTGTGTGTGTGTGTGTGTGTGTGTGGCCACATATAGAACCTGAAAAAGCCAGTGAAGAGGTAGTAATTAAATATCGATACGAAAAGGACCACCTCTGTGTAAGGCTGATTGAAACTCCTGGGGTGTGTTGTCAGCATTGACAGACAGGAGTAGAGAGAGCTGGCCCTGTCTCTGCAGCTGGGTGGGAAGTCACAAGGGATACAGGAACAAAAGGACAGTTCCAGAACCTCCTATTCTAGAAATTCAGCCAGACCCTCAGCACCCCACAGAGATGAATCCCTTACTGAGCCTTCAGAGCCCTGCAGTCACCCATGAAGATGGCAGGAGTTTCCCAAATTCTTCCCCTTTGGGGTGGAGGGTCTGGGTGGAACACTTACAGACCACCCCCACACATTTGTTCCTTGCTTTGTTTTGTGTCTTTCCTTGGGAATCGGCACATTTTGCATGGAGGTTTGCACAAAGCAAAACTGCTCCAGTGTCAAATGGAAATCCAGCAGGCTCTTCCCAAGATGTACTGTTCCCTTTGTACGGGCTGCTGATTTGGGAGAGGGGGCCCAGGACATAATGCCTGTGCCTCTTGGGAAGCACATTCAGACAATGGTCTGTGTGTGAAAAGGGGAACAGATTAACCAGGACCAGGGTATCTCCCAATTGCTTTTCTTAAAGAAAGACTCTATTGCCGGGAAGCAAAGCACACACAAAAACAATACCTAAGCTAACAGAGTACTGGCTTTAATATACTCAGAAATAACAGAACACGGTCCGGCTACAACTTCCCAAATCCCCTCGAAAATCCTTTGCGAGAGCAGAGATGGTTTGTCAAATCTATACTCTTTGTTTAATACATTTGTTCTTTTGTTTGATCAAGGGGGGGAAGCCGTCTACCTCATTATATTGGGGGAGCGGCGTTCATTCCTTTGTGCTTCTTATTCTTCTTCTAATCTTTATTAAAATCAAAAGAAGAGCCACTCTAATCCTTCACATGATAATTTATTTCTCAACCTACAAAAATCAGAGTCTTCACTATTATTTTAAAAAACAAATCAATGCAACGATTTTAATTAAAAATGAAACAGGGTAAGCCCCCAAAAGAAATAGGCATTTGTTAGATCAACACACATACTTGTTTACAATTAATGGGCACCAGAGCTCTTGATGGTAAAGAATGTTTCCCTGTAGTTGGTAAATTCTCTGGACTTTCATTTGAGTCTTTAGAGAGAAAAACACATCTAGAAGTCTCCTAATGAAATGCCCTAATCCTGGGAAATTTTATGCTTCAAAATGTGCTCACCTCCCCCATTCTCTGCCAGCCGCCTCCCTGGCTGGAAGACTCAGTGGGTTCTATTTTAGCAGGGGTTATTCATCTCAGATAGCAGAGTAGGTTTGGTTTTCTCACAAGGAGAAAAAAGGGCTCTGTGTTAAGGAGACATGCTTTGGCCTGCCCGTTGGTGGGTGGGGCTGGTGGAGTCCATGGATGATCTTCAGGAAGGCTCCGGTTTCTCAGGCCATAGAGAAAACCACATGTATTAGGAGGTGGACTCCTGTGCAAATACCACTGGAAAAAAAAATAGTGATTTCCTAAAGGGAAACCTAGTTGAAACTGAACTTGAATATTTAAATGTATTCAGTATGTATTTATTTATTGAGAAGCTACTGAGTTCCAGCAATAGTGCTTAGGGATTGAATTTCAAGAGATGATCTTTCAATGAGTTTATCGTGGCTCAGCAGTCAGCCGGCACCCCTGAGTCAGGCCCTAAGCTCGGCAAAGGCGACACGGAGAGAGGAGTCACACAGAGTCCAAATTCACGGTTCAGTGGAGGAGGCAAAAACTGATGAAAGCTGCAGCTGTCATACATGTGAAGTGCTGTGGGAGGTCACACGGAGGAAGAGGAATCCTCCTTTGTTGTCACCTCCACCTTGAGACTGGGACAGGGAAGTTAGAAGAAGTGAATTTCACATGGGCTTTGAAGACTACGTAAGACTTGAGTAAGTGTATAAAGAACGAAGAGGAGGTTCGGACGCAGGGAACAGTGTGAGCAAACTCTGGGCATGAAAGTGTGTGTCTCAGCGTGACTCAAGTTCTGTGAGGGTATGAAGAGGGGAAGTGACATGGTGAAAATGGCAGAGGGGGTGCCATTTCCCTTTGTCTTGGCCTGATAAGCTCTAGTTCATCCTTCCAATGTCAGCCTAAGCTTTTCCCCTGAAAGGCATTGCCTGAGCTCCCTATCTTGGTCCTGGGGACTCCCCTGCCCTGTACTGTGTGTTCCTTGATGGTCCCCCCCCACTGAATTTTGTACCCCTACCCTGCATACTCTTCCTTCCCTAAGTGCCCCGCACAGTGCTTGCAAAGCGGGCTGAGAGCGGGGCACCAGGGTCAGACAACCAGATTTCCAGGGCCAGGGTAGAATGAGAAATGTGACCCCTCAGGGCAGTGGGGGCTGACCTGTCACAATCACACTTGGGATACCCAACTTGGGTTCCGTTCTTGTAAAAACAGACCATCTGAGAGGAAATACAAACAGTTAATAAGTATCAGAAGCATGGCTATGTTCACAAGTCATCAGGCAAAGAATTAGCAAATTATAAATAAGTAACACCCAAGTCCAGCAATTCTGTAAGTATAATATTCTGGGGGCAATAACATTAGCACAGGTCTTGTGGAAAGCAATTTGGTAATACATATCAAAAATTATGAGTCATTCTGAACTAGGAATTTATCCCTCCCCCAAAAAAATCATTTAAAAAAAGTAAAATGCGTCTGTAGAAGATAATGCTCTTCTCAGTATTAGCCTGACTGAGGAAAAAACGTGAAACAACCCAAGTGTCTGACATTAGGGGACAGGCATACTACAGGAGAATCTACAGTGATAGCCATGAAGGCTGTGAGAAGGTGTAAAAGACTTATGATACAATTTTAAATGAAAGAAGCAAACATTTTAAGTGTCTATAATGATTATTATTACCTAAATTCTGAGCAGATTGAGATAAAGAAAATAAGAAAACTCAAAGTGGTTTTGGTTGACTAGTTTTCTTTTTCCAAATTTTATTTAGCATTGTTGTATTTTTTTTTTCCCTTTTAAAAATGTAACAAATAGATGATTCACACAGTTTGGCATCAGGTCCCCTTGCATGAGCAAAAGAGGGAATTAATCTGAAGGAACAGAAAGCAGACCTCAATCACATTGGCCTAGAACACAACGTGACCTTCCCCTGGCTACTGCTGAGGCAGATCAGGGTTTTCAAGTGGATGGGTATCATTTGATAGCTGCTTTTTTGAGTCTTACTTCAAGAAAATAAAATGAAGTCATAATGCTCAGGGGGCATCGTGGTTTATGAACAGAAGTTCTTGTTCCCAGTCTCTTAGGGCTAAAGCAAATCTCCCCCGTCATACACCATCTCCTGAGCGCAACACTCAGTCCCTCTCCTTTATAGCAGAAGAGGCAGCACCACGCCTTCATAAGAGGGTCCCCTCAGGAATCCCTTCGTTCTATGGCTCCCAGGCTCCTGACTCCCACCTTGCTTCAGGGGGCCTAGCCTGTATGAGTATATGGTTCTTAGACTTTCCCTCAGCTGTGGCAATAGTCAACGCCAACACATCATCCAGTTACTGGATATTTCTCTGCACCAGTCACCATGCTAAGGTTCTTATCTATGTTTTCTCATTTCGTCCTTACAACTAACCATGTGGCTAGGTATTGCTATTCCCACTTGACGTATGAGGAAACAGAGGCTTAGAGAAGTTAAAAAGAAAATCAGCTCAAGGTCAGAAGGCCAGGAAAGTGTAAGACCAAGCCTCAAACCAGGTTTGTAACCATAAAAACCGTGTCGCGACCACCAGTCCTCGAGACTGTGCCAATTTAGAGAAGAGTTGACATTCTCCTTTTTCTAGTGAAGAGTGTTTTGGGAAATTCCCTTCTCTCCTTTGGCTTGAAAAACACCATAACTCTTGGGAGACATGACTAGTGCTTTGCAAGGCATTTGTATTAAATATGCATTACGCTGTTTAGCTTATCCTGGAGACGAGCAATTCACCTTTCTTTCCCTTCTCCACTCTGCATCTCTTTATACAAGGAAATTGGTGACCCTGGCGTGTGCATGACAGAGGGCAGGGGAGAGGACAAGCCGAAAAAGGAAAGGAATATGTGGGAATGAACTTAGCTCATGTCCAGAGACCCAAAGGAGGATGCCCTGTGGAAATGAGCTATGAAAGCCGAGCCAACAGGGCTGGCTGTCTGGTCCCTTCTGCCCACCGTGTAGCTTCAGAAGATAATTAGCATAGGTTAATCAGGTCAACAAACTTGCTGGGCACTCTGACAAGCCGGGCAGCCTCAGGTTTGCTCCCAGTGGGCAAGACCAAAAGGGCTCTCTGGCTGCTCAGAAAAGAAAATCAACTGGGAACAATTGCTCTGAGGAGAAACCTAACGGCGCCCCATGTGGGCTTCAGGTCACTAGGATCACTGGCAAAGGCTGCTGGCCCTTCTCATGGCCTCAACCAGGGTGAGCAGGCTGCTTTCGGCCCCAAATCTCCAGACTGTTATCACAAGTCTGGAACTGGTTTATATTCTAAAACCCTGGCAGAAATGAAATGTTCAGTTGGCTTTATTACAACAGGAGACAGAGTCTAGGACAGTGAGCAAAGTTAGTGGTATAATTACAAAAAAAAAAAAAAAAGGCCAGTGCCCTTTGGAATGGCTGCATGGGGGTCTTTTACCCAGGTGAGGGGTGTGTGTGGGTGTGTGCATGTGGCGTTTTCATCTACTGCATGCGGTATAGAGGGAAAGGCCAGGGTTTGAAGTGAAGATGGGAATTTAAGCTCCTGGTGGGCACTTCGCGGCTCTGTGACCATCGGCAAGACACTTAACCCCTGTGAGGCACATCTGTACAATGGGAGTAATTATATCCACCTCTCCAGGGGGCAGGGGGTGGGGTGTGAGAATAAAGTAAAATCAAGTACATAAAAGCCCCCAGCACTGGTGAGCTCAGAAAATATGAGTTTCCCTTTCCTTTCATGATCATCATTATCAACACGCTCACCTTTTCATCGTCGTCAGTAACAGTAGCATCAACCAGCACCCTGACTTTCAAGGCAATCATGAAAACACCCCAGCTGCTGCTGAGTGGCTGGCAATAAGGAACTGGTGAGTAGTAAGTTATTTTGGGAGTCAGGTCTTATCAGCGTGCATCGAGTTCCTTGCAGACCTCTCTGTCAGTCATTCTTAAGCCCCTCGGATACCCAGAACCTGTCTCCTGAAAAGAACTGAACTATTAATGTCCCTCCTAGAAGAAGAAGAAAGGGAACCGGCTCCTGTGAATGTGGGTCAGGAATCACCAGGGTGGTAATGACTCAGTCCGCTCTGTGTTCTCTGGCCCTCCTTGGTCCTTCCATAAAAGCTCTCTGTCAGGAGCCCTGCTTGGCCATGGCGTGATCGCCTTTTTGTTCTACAAATTCCTGGATATGACTCACAGAACCGTTTAAGCACGTCTCTCTTCATGTTCCTAGGAATTTTCCTGACAAGAGCAGTCCCTATCCTGAGGCAATCATATTTCTCCTTGACTTCTCTCCAGTATCAGCTTGTTGCCTGACACCCCTGCATAGCTGATTTCATAACGTTGGTGGGTCTGGCTGCCTTTTCTTCAGATGCAAGCCTGGTTTCCCAGTGCTGAGGCAGCATCATGGCCCCAGTGAATCATTTATCCTCTGTGCCTTCCTCTTCAGCCCTCTGTGAGGCAGCGTTCTTGAAAATGTCACCTCCATCCAATGGAAATCAGTGCAATGATTTTTGGGAAATTATACCTAGAAAGAGAATCAGAAGTACTCTTATCCTGTGTCTCAGTAATTCTCCTTCCGGGAATCGGTTCTAAGAAAATAATCTGAAATAATTTGGTCATAGTGGCTGGTAGTTATTGCGCACTCGCTGTGTGCCAACACTGTTCTAATTGTTGTATGTATATTGACTTACTTAACCACCATAACAACTCCATGAGAAAGTAGTAATATTACCCCCATTTTGCAGATGAGGTGAGCAAGGATCTGAGAGAGAACTGTGTTGATGTTCTTGCTCCTTGAGTAGATAAGAGCTGAGCTGTGCACCCAGGCCATCTGATGCCACAGGCTTTACTCTTGACTTCTTTACTGGTGCTACCTCAGTGTGCAAAGCTCAATATTGAAAGGAAGAGGAAGAAGAAAAAGAAGAAGGAGGTAGAGGAGGACAAGGAACACATAGAAGAGTTAGAAAAGGAGAAAGAGGAAGCTCTCGGGGGAAAAAAACGTTAAGGACTTTTAAAAGGTGTGTTAAATATGAAAACAATTGTTAATAAAATGATGTTGTTTTATACTCTTGTCACTGAGGATCAACCTTCCAGAAAATTCGGGACCTCTATGCTGTACCAAAAAGTCTTCAGAAGAGTTGACCAAGGAATTCTCTTCCTACAGATTTACTACAGTGAATTAATTAAAGACAAGCAAACAGTTTTACCCAGGAAGATTAATCCAGTGTTGCTTATAACAACAAATATTAGAAATGACTCAAATATCCAATAGAGAAATAGTTAAGTATCTTAGGTTATATCTCCTCCATGGAGTAGTATGCACCAATAAAAGTAATCATTTCTAAGATAAGGTAGCAAATTGGGGAAATACTTATTATTTAATGAAGTACTGAAAGTAAAACCAAGATTGTGTAGAGATTACCATTACCATCAAAGGAAATACATTTTTGCACTGAGACAGACACCAGAGGGGTGTACAAAAATAAACCAGATTTTATGGTGATGGGATAGTGGATAGTTTTATTTTCACATGCTATTCTCCACATTATATATTAAATGTTCAGTGATAAAAAGGCGAGGAAATCTGTTGCAGCACAGAGGAAGTCTGGGGACAAGCAAGGAGATAGTGAGAAGGTATTGCCCTAATCGGATGTGAGATCCCAGTAGGGAACATGGACAGTAATGAACTTGGACATCAGTACAGTAGTGAACTTGGACAGCAGTTGGAGGGATTCTAGAGATAAGATACAGTGAGTGAAGGCAAGAGGGGAATCACTAATGGTTCCAAAGTTCAGGGCTTGAACATAAAATAGGGAATAGCAGAAGAACAAGACTAGGGAGGATTTCAGAGATGTTATGTGGGAGATGCCAGTGGAATGTGTTGGAAAACTGGAAAGAAGTTTGGAGCTCAGGATAAGGTGCGACCCTGGTCCCCAACTGGCTGTATGTGCAGAGGATATCTTGGAGGCCATATCAAGATCTGAGCCCATGGTAATCCTTACTATATAGAGTGTGGAAATTGGACCTACATGTTACTTGTCAAGACTCACCTTAGTGTTGCCAAACTTAGAGTTCTATTAGTTATCTATTGCTACATAACATATTACCCCCAAAATTAGCAGCTTAAAACATTTATTATCTCATGATTTCTGTGGGGCAGGAATCCAGGTTCAGTTTATCAGCTTTGCTTCAAGATCTCCCCACATGCTATAATCAAGGTGCTGCTGAAGCTGCAGTCATCTTAATGATCATGTTAGGGGGGGTCCATTTCCAACTCACTGATGGGTCTATTGGCAGGCTCAGGTCCTCCTTGGCTGTTGGCTAGAGACATCAGTTCCTTGTCACGTGGATCTCCCCTTCAGGTGACTCACAACATGGCATCTGAGAGAAAGACGGAGAGAGAATGAATCCAACAGAAAAGCCAGGGATAGGGCGCCTGGGTGGCTCAGTTGGTTAAGCGACTGCCTTCGGCTCAGGTCATGATCCTGGAGTCCCGGGATCGAGTCCTGCATCGGGCTCCCTGCTCGGCAGGGAGTCTGCTTCTCCCTCTGACCTTCCTCCCTCTCATGCTCTCTGTATCTCATTCTCTCTGTCTCAAATAAATAAATAAATAAAATCTTTAAAAAAGAAAAAAAAGAAAAGCCAGGGATAGTCTTTTTATAACATTATCTCTGAAATGATGTCACATTACTTCTACTATATTTTTTGTTAGAAGCAAAACAAATCCAACCACAGTCAAAGGTAGAGAATTACACAAAGCAGCAAATATACCATAAGGTAGGGATCCCTGGGTGCCATCTTAGAGGCTGCCTCCTACAAGTTCTACAGAGGTAAATTGAAGCTATTCTATACCATAACCACCATCACCACCAACACCATCTTTGCCATATTCCTTCACTACTTACTGTTAAGAAACATATGGAATTGAAGAACTATAGAATGTCAGACCTTGAAGTTCTCTTCAAGGTAATCCAACTTAGAAACCCTAAATGTGATCTAGAAAGATATTGCCATTCTCCCTTCTCACACTCAACGTGAGACATAACCAATCATTCCATTCTCTTCCCCACACGCATGCTAGACTTAACCAGTCATTCAAGAACATTCTCCCACGAAACCAGGATCTGCCCTCAGACCTTCTCACCCAACCCAGAACAGAACACTCAATCAGTGAACTGTATTTTCTGTCACTGATCCAGTCCAGTCCTCTCATTTTACAGAGGAAAACTGAAACTCAGAGAGGTGAAGAGTTTACCCATAGTTTTGCGGTAGGTGGCAAAGTTGAGATTTGAATTCTGATCTGATGCCAGTGTCTATTCTCTTCCCATTGCTCGCTGTCTACCTTACAACTCCACTCCCGGCAAGTTACTGTTCCATGCAGTATGGATTTCCAATTCTAGTATTTAGGTGGTTGTGTGTGAGTGAGGGTGTGTATGCGTATATCCTCTGACATATTCTCTTGTATGAAACAGTAAGCCCCGCCCACCCTCATGTGTTCACACATACGTACACACACATCTATGTAAATTTACACGTATATGTGCATATATTTTCTTGTTTCCATTCCCACCCAATCTGGTCAACCCACATCACTTAGGGATGTTAACAAATTGTTCTCAGCGTCCAGTAGAGGAATGTGCAGAGTGCCCAGGGGGAAGTAACTAAAATTTAAAGGACAGTGACCAAGGCAGAAAGTACTCATCTATATACTCCTTACACAGCATGGGGCCTGGCCTGTGATGTGCCATAAATGCTGGATGAATGAACACATGAATGAATGCTTACATGAATGGAATCAGTATTTCCCAATCATTAGTCATTCAGGCACCACTTCACTATTTTTTGCCATACATCTGTGTTATGTAAATTTAATGTTTCTCTTTAAATTGATTCACTTTTTAAACCTAAATAAGTTTTTTAAGCAGTGTAATTTGCCATCATAAATGGAAAAGGGGTTCTTCCTAAATCATATGTAAATAAACATATCTATTTTAAAAATCCACAGACCACCTAGAGATCATCTCCTTGCATTCCACTAGGAGCAAGTGCACTGCAATAAATAAGTGAACGTAAAATCCCACAGCATGTTCACATTCGGTTCACGTTTGGGACTGCAAAGATGGCTCAAGAGGCCCTTTAGAGCCAGGGGTAGTGCCTGCCAGAAGGAGTCTTGCAAGAGTAATTGGTCTCTTTAACCCTGGGGAAAGATTATTGTAAAGCCTATGAAATATAAGTGGGATTGAAAGAGGTGTGGTCAAGGTGGCGGCAGATGAGATCCATTAAAATATTCTTGGGGGAGGCTGTTCTCACTCCCTTCCAGCCTACTGGTCACATTCATTCACGCGCTCATTCATCCAGAACATTCTCAGTGACTGTTGTGCCTGGTCCTGAACTAGGCTCTATGGAGACCAAAAAGAATAACAGCTCAAGAGCTCACAATCTAGCAGGGCTGTGAGAACTGCAAAAACAAACAAAACTCCTTCCTACTCTGACAAATGCTCTAATGGGGACACATGCAAGATGTTCAGGATCCTGGAGAAGCAAATGACATTGCTTAAGAAAGCCTTCACAGGATGCACAGAAGAGGTAACACCTGCTTCTTGTTACAAAGGACAGGTACGTAAGGGCGCAGAGCAGAAACGGCACGGGCAGTGGCCCGAGAGGTGAAAAACAATCCGCTTGACACCTGTGAGGCTGAAGCACTGAGAACCAGGGCAGGAGCAGTGGCCATAGGAAAGGAAGTGGGAGGGGATGAGGTTAATGATGAACCACGGACTGTAAGAGGCTGGCAGCCTAGTGACAGAGACTGGAATTTATCTTGAGGGCAAAGAAGGCCACAGAAGGATTTTAAGCAGAGAAATGAGGCAGCCAGTTCTAGATTTTAGAAAAGTCACTCTGATGTAAGTACTATATACACTCAGTTTTCTCCTCTGTGCCTTGGTGTCCATAAGTTGTTTCAGAAGGATAGCAAGAGAACTGAATTAACTCCAAGGTGGGGCACTTTGATTTCACATAGAAAGGCCAAATACTTCTATGGAATTAAATACCACCAGTCCTGAATTCCCATCCTCTTTTCTCTACCCTTTGTCACCCATTGGAGCCCAACCGCCCCAGGAAAGAAGATGTCAAAATGATTCAGAAGCATTTAATTCTGCTGGACAGATTATGTTGTAGTTTAAAACCAACCATAGTTAATTTGAATACAAAGCAATAAGAATGCCATACACAGAGTAATTAGCTCATCTAACAGAATTTAAAGGAGAGAGAATTGGTCAGGAGAGGTGGAGGTCTCAGCTTGGTCACTAACTGTGTGGACTTGAGCAATTCTCAACCTGTCTGGGCTTCAGTTTTTCTCAGCTTTAAAATGCTAGGATGGGTTCTGAAGATCCCTAAGACTCTTCTAATTCTGATATTCTATGCTTTTAAGATGCTCTATACTTCTTGATGAGGGGAGTTCTATAAATATCTGAGCTGAGAGCATTCTGGGTACATGAATTAAGCAGTGCAAAGTCTCTGGGGCCGGGGTGAGTTTGCTGTATTAAAAGAAAGCCAGAAAGCCAGTGTAGATATAGCACAATTGATCAGTGGAAAAGTGGTAGAAAATAAGGTCAGAAAGGTAAGCTGTGGCCAGATAAGGTAACACCTGGTAAGCCATTAAGTAGTCTGAATTTTATTCTCAGTATAATGAGAAGTAATTGAAGTCATTTGGGGAGGACAGAGCATAATTCTTTTCAAGAACACTGGCTGCTATGTAGAGAACAGGACTGGGTGGAAGGAAGAGGGAAGAGTAGAGGCAATGAGATCAACTTGTAGACTTTTGTAGTCCAGGCAAGAGAGAATAGTGACCTAGACTAGAAGTGTTGGTAGCCATGGAGGGAAGTGATGAGATTAAGGAAAAACTAGCAAAATTTGCTTATGAGTTGAATGTGGGAAACAAGGGGAAAAGAGAAATCAAGAATAATTTCTTGGTTTTGAAAAAGACTGAAAAGAATCAGAGTATTTTGAGGGGGAAAGAGAGAACCAAGAGTTCTTTTTGGCCATATGCAGTATAATGTACATAATAGACACTCTAAATATTCAGTAGGTAGTTTGTTATTTCATAACTCATGGAGGAAGTGAGGAGAAGAGATAAAAATTTGGAAGTGATCAGATTGTACGAGGTCACCCAAGAGTAAATGTGGATGGAGAGGAGGAAACAACAGAGAGCCACACTGAATCTTTGAGTTAGAGCAGAGATTGAGAAGCCAGCAACAGTAGTAATAATGGGTGGCCAGTGAAAGAGAAGAAAATCCAAAACATGCTATCCCAGAAGCCAAGAGAACAGAGTGTTTGAGGAAGGAAGAAGTAAACAACTTTGTCAGAGCTCCTGAGTTTGAAAGTGGTACTGAGAATTCATCATTGGATTTGACAACATGTTGTTTTGGGTGACATTGACAAGTATGGTTTTAAAAATTGTTTTTGAAGGATTGTGACTCTAAGCCTGATTAGCACAGGTTAAAAAGGGAATTCAAGGGCGCCTGGGTGGCTCAGTTGGTTAAGCGACTGCCTTCGGCTCAGGTCATGATCCCGGAGTCCTGGGATCGAGTCCCACATCGGGCTCCCGGCTCGGCGGGGAGCCTGCTTCTCCCTCTGACCCTATCCCCTCTCATGCTGTTTCTCTCTCTCTCTCTCTCTCTCTCAAATAAATAAATAAATAAAAAGGGAATTCAAGGTAGGAAAGTGGAGAGAGCAATTATGGATGGACAATTCTTTTTAGGAGTTTGCTTTAAAAGAGATGAAAAACATAAGATAAGACCTGGAAGGGAATGTGGATCGAGGGCAAGTTTTGTTTTCTTAAGATGGAAGACAGTAAAGCCTGTTTTTCTGCTGATAGCAATGATCGGTAGAGGGGGAAAATGAGGACAGAGGGAAGACAACTACAGGAACAAAGTCCTAGAAAAGGGGATACGCTCCAGTACATCAGTGGAGGTGTTGGTCTTAGTAAATGTGTGAACAATTCTTATGAATAAACATATAAATAGGAGGAAGGCTGAGTCTGTAAGTTAAGATGCAGATTGGTTGGTAAATTTGGTCATAAGAATAGGTGTATTTACCATCAGCTCATGACTATTTCTTCAATCAAACAAGAAGCAAAGTCTTCATTGGAAGGTAAGGAGAAGGGAGCAGGGTAGGAAATTTGAGAAATGAGAAGCCTTGACCATGGGTGTCTTGATTGATGAAAGAGTCAATTGACTAGACAAATGTGGCCAGATTGCCAGGTAGGGTAGAGGGCCCACTTGAGGTTTGTGGTCACCAACTGGAGGTGAGACCAGTGAGCATGTTTGAGTGTTTTTTTCTAGCCCATCAGTGACTGTGGGATAGGTATAAAGAAGGCAAGGCTGGGTTCAAGGATTGAGCTTTGCTGATTGAGAAAGATGGAAGAGTTCTACCACTTCCTACTTGAACAAACGTGGGCATGTTTTTGTTTGTTTCTCACTCTTATTTTCCTCCTTAGTGAAGCAAAGATAAAAATATCTACCTCAACAGGGTTGATACCATAAAAATATGTTGTTAAATAGTTAATATTCACCAAGAGATAGAATACTGGTATACAGTGTTTGCTCAAAATCTTCTTTATAAAGGCTTTACCCTTCTAATAGCTGAAGCATTTATATGACTTTAACTATATCTACACAGTGTCAAATAGCTTTATAAAAAGGAAAAATTCAGGCAACAGCTAGGTTGCTCCTATACCCACTTGGGAAGAGATCTGGATTATGCCACTTCTTAAGAATTTGTCGAACGAATCATTGAGCACTACATCAAAAACTAATGATGTACTATATGTAGGCTAACTGAACATAATAAAAAGGAAAGTGAGGAGAGGGAAGTGTAAAAAAAAAATTTGTCTAAACACCTGGCATTATGTAAACATACCCTAAGTCATTTTGAATTACCACTATTTGTCTCTGAGACTATGGAGGGGTGGGAGGACTAGAAATGGGAGATGAAGTCATGCCCCTCAATTTTAGGTATATATCCAAGCTTTATTGAAAAAGATCCTTCTGGTGTTTGAAGTACAAATTTCAAATCGCCATGTTTTCCCTCAGTTGCTTGGTATGTCAATGAGTTAAATTATCCTTCCTGAAATATGTTTTAAGGCCTGTAGATAAAATAGCAATACCATAATCACATTCCAAGGAGAAATCAGTACCTATAACAATACTAAATTTAACAACCCCTCCCCCCGCAAAATGATAGGTTCTCCTCTATTTCCTCTCTTGGTGAATTAACCCATCTCCTAGGCTAGAAAATTGAGAGGAGTTGAAGCTTCATCTTTCCTCTCTCTCACCTTCCACATCTGGTTGATTATCCATTCCAGTTATCAGTCCTAGCTCCTAAATAGCCTTTCTACCTGCCAGAACCATCTCCATTGTCACTAGTTCAGCTCATCCTCATCTCTTGACTGTATTTTTCACCAACCTTCACCTATTTTCCTCTACTTTTTCTTACTTCTGAGACAACTGTAATGGCATTTGATCTTAATCTTGTGTCACTGACCTTTTGAGAATAAAGCTGGACATTATCCTCAGAAAACAAACCCATATACATATAAGACATAGCTTTTTAACTACAAGTTTAAGGTATTCATCTCATCATATCTATGAACCTCTTGATGTTCACCATGTGATAAATGTTAGCATCATCACTGGTCCATAGTGGGTTTTAGAAATCACAACCCTTACGGCATTCTCTTCCCAAATAACTCCATATGTAAGGTTGTCATCAAAGTCAAGATTCCTCAATGTAGACTCAATGCTCATCCAAATCTTGCCGCAGATTTTCTTCCCAGACTCAATTTGTTGCATCTGTAAATTAAATATATCAAATATAAAATCTTGCTTCATGCTCCACATCTCTCTACTCTTGGTGACTAGCTTGGTGCCCAGTGCTAAAAAGATTGAATAAATGTTTTGGGGGGAAGGAAGGAAGAAACCTGCTTTTTATGATCTTGTTTTTTGGAGAGATATTCAAAAGGCAACATTCCTAAGAAGAACATGAGAGATGGCAAACATCTTTGGCAAATACTAATAACAACTTTACAAATCCTGCTAATCTCGTTCTCCTCAGCCCTGCTCACTAGATCAATACTGGAATCTATTATTTTAGTGCATTTCCACCTCCATTCTCCAACCCCTATTTCCCTAAGGACTCTACAGTTCACTGGTTTTTTCACTTATTAAAGTCATACCACTGATTTCTCATTCTAAAACGTCCTTAAAACAAAGTGGTTGAGAGAATGGGGTCTGGGTAAGAAAGTCCAAGATGAGAATCTTGGCTTTATCAGTGATTAGATGTATAATGTAAGGAAAGTTATTTAATCCCTCTGAGCTTCCTTCTCCTTATCTGGAAAATTAGTATCTGTATTATATCTAGGTAAATATCTAGATAAATATAAATATAGTATTGTATCTAGGTAGATAAAACATTACTTTCCAATTGCTTAGCACATTTCCTGGCACGTAGTTAATGGTTAGTAAGTGTTAGCTCTTTTATCCTAAGACTCAAACTACATTCCAATGGCTAGACATCTTATGGACCCTCAGGGAAAAACAAACACATTTGTTGAACACTTACTATGTGCTAGGCTATTTATAATCCACTGTCTCATTAATCTTCATAGTAACCCCAAATTAGTTTATTAGTAATCCCTTTTAAATATGAGGCCACTGTGGCTACAAAATTTCTGTCTTGTGCCTAAATTATAGGGAGAGTGACTGGCAGGGTTGGGATAAATAATGTCCTGTGCTAGAATTTGATCTCCACAGAAGCCTTGGACTGTCCTTACTCAATCTCCACATTGCGTATGAGTAAACTCTAGCATTATGTCTTTTGTTGGAGATATCACTCCTCTGTTGCTTCTCCTACTGTCAAGCTGGTGTTTCATATGGCTTCTCAGACCAGGATTAGAGACTAAATGTCCATACAGAGCCTACAAAAGCTTGAACAAAAATATAGTTTTAAGGCCCATCTCACCTTGGTGTTTTATAATTTTTCACTTTCTACTAAGCAATACAGAAATTTTTATAGAAAAATGAAAATATCCATGGAGCCCTGGACTAATGACTTGGCTTTCATTTTAGATTTATGGAGTTAGAAGAGACCTTACCATCCTATCCAGAATCTCCTGAAATGATTAAAGACCAAACATTTGGAAAAGCTTGGTTTTGTAGGTTTCATTTCTTAGAGGATAGTGAGCTAACATGGGAGCTGACATTCTGGAATAATTGCTCACCAGAAAACAAGAACTGGTTGCTAAAGTTGAAATAACCAGAACCCTCAAAGGAAGATTTCACCTCTTAAAATCATCAAGGAAGACAAAGCCAGCCTAGACCTATTGGGAGGCAGACCCCAAACATTCAGAACCCAGGTCTGGAAGGAAAGAGGGTAAAGGAAGGCTAAGATACCTCCAGACATGTTGTGATTTTTCAATGATCAATGATGCCAAGGAGGATCACAAAGGGGAGAAAGCTGAGAACAGTGAGAATGCATGGAAAGCTCTCTGACATGCTCAGCTTTAAGAGATGGAAATAAGGACATGTAACCACAGAATCAAATGGGAGAATGCTATAGAGCTGCCTAGAGAATCAACAGAGCAAAGACCTAAGGGGATCACCATTGCCTGGTTTATTCTTTCATCCATTTGTTTAGCAACATTGATTGAGTGTCTGGCCTTGCCAGTAACTGAACAAAGACTCTTCCTCCAGTCTGAGCTTGAGCATTAGGGTGCTTCAGTCCTTTCTGATTCCTTCTGATCCATTCCATGCTTATTGTCTTTATTTTTGAGTCATGCATCTATGGTCTCCTTTCCTCTTTGATAGCAAGGCTACTTGAGTTGTGCTTTCCTGAATGAAGTAAATGTCTGTGCCAGTCAATGCACAATTGTCGTTTGTGACCTTCCTGAGGTTTCCTGTTTCCTCCTAATGCATTAGAAGAACAAATCAATACAGTCTGTGTCCCAGTACCTTGGGTAACTGCCATCTTCATGGTTACATCACTATCCAGGGCGACTGTGGAACACGGTGGGGCTCTTAACCCCAGGAGGAGTGAGGGGACTGGATTGGACTCATCACAGCCTAACATAGAGACAGTGAAATTACTCCTGCCTCCCATGGAGGCACAAAGGCTCCCCCACCACGTGGTGATTTGTATTCAGCAGCAGTCCCCATCACTTGGCACTGGGTAGATGGGGCCCCAGGAGAAAACTAAGGAAGAAGGAAGGGGCTGTTGTCCTTGACAAGGAAACGATTGATGTCTCTGCTTTCTCACCCTCTTTAAATCGAGATGGGGACAAGATTAAAAGTTCAGGCAGGAAGCCAACTGGTGACTTATAACTCTGATCAACCAGCCCGGTGCATGAAGAAACCTATGACCTATCTCTCAAGAAATGAGCTGCCTGAATATTTGAAATTTTCTCCATTCTTGCCAGAATTTAGGCATTAAGACCTTATTATGGCAATAATAATAATAAGACCTACTTATTGAATATCATATATTCTGTATTATATATTCAGTATGTCTTTTAATTCTCACAATGACAGTATAAAGTAGATATAATTATCCCCATTTTACAAATGAAGAAACTGAGGCTCAGAAAGGTTAAGAGGCTTGACTGAGATGACACAGCCAACAAGGATAGAATCAGGATTCAAACCTAGGTCTGCCTGACTTCAAAGCACTTGATATTCTATTGTATCACAGTGGGTGATGCATGATGACATAGTTGGCTTTTCTCAAGACAAAGATACAGTCAGGGTACAGTCTGAGATGGGTTGTAGCTCCTTCTTAGTTAAGAGTTTTCTGGGATGTATGCAGGACTCCTCTCATGGCTTAAGTGACAAGGATAATGGAGCACATTCTCTCAGGCCTGCAACCCTTCAGACATTATTTGTGGGTCTTGCCTCTGGAGTGAGACCTCTTAGGGTTATCAGTATTTTCACAGAAAGAGCAAAGCCAAAAATGGGGCAGGGGATGGAATCAAGAACAGGTCTGACATCAACACCCACCTCTAGTACAAGTAGGGAATATGGAGTCAGGTTAAGTCAAGGTCAGGTATCAAATCAACAAGACTAGACATGTCCAGGATGAGAGCATGAATGTAATAAAAATAAATTGAAGGTAGATCTGAGATCAGAGTTGTCAAGGAGATGAGACAGGTGGTAATGAGACAAGGTAAGGAAACTAGAAAGTAGGTAGTTCTAGAAACATGATAACCTGCATGAATAGTTTATGACCATACAGGTCTTTTCTTTAGGAGGTCCCACACCGAGCTTTGAAGGTAAACCTTAACTTGTCTTAAAGGTACAGTGCTTGAAACCTGATATCTGAGCATCCCATCTTCCCTTTTATGGAATGGCTGAGACTTATTTGTAGGGGAGGCACACCCAATTAACTCAAATGCTTAGAACACTGTAGTGAAAGGTCAGGCATGCGATCAATCCCCATGAGAGCCAGTTAGGTTAGCTCTGTCTCAATGTCATATCTCTGCCTTCAGCCTCAGGCAGCTCTCTGAGGGAATAAATGCCATTAATCAGAAGGGGCACCAGGCAAGTTCATGTGGACTGAGCAACAAAAACCCATTCTTTCTCTTGGAAAAGATCTCAAAACTCATGGTGACTCAGCAGCATGCTCCTTTTATGAAGATAGCACAAATTTTGGGGGTTTATCAAAGAGCATAACCATTTCATTTCTCTCCAAAGAAATAACAGACCTAAGATAGAATATTAACTAATTCATGTTTTTAAATTTATCATATGATTATTTAATGATGTCGGGTTGATCTTTGCACCCCCTTAATTTAATAACTTAGAGTTGCTCTTCTTTCACTCAAGTACAAATAACCAGACATAAACACTTCCCAGATAGGCAGATTATTCTGCATTGCTCAATCAATCTTATTCTGTTTTACTAAATTAAGAAAAGAAGACAAAAAGCTCTGACTCTCTTCTGTGCACCTCGAAGCACGCTTCCTGGGTCTTTTAGGCAAAGCATGACTTCTAGGATTCCAAATGAAGTTGTCTTGATTTAATCTGGAGAGATTATATCTCGGGCATTTTCAGTGTTGTCATGTTTTACTTCTTTGCATTTTGCTCCCCCCTGCTTGGTGAAGTGAGGTTCAGCTGGTATTTTATGATTTGAGTGGTTAACTCTTCTGATTCTGAACAAAGGACCATACTTCATTCTGACAATTTGTACCCTCCAGGCTTTCCTCATGAGTGGTTCCTTCCCAACCTCTTTGGAGAGAAATGGCGAAACTCTATTTATTCAGTACTCCTCATGGGTAAAGACTCCTCCAACCTATAAATAAAACAAATATAACTTTTACAAGGTTACTGAATGCCATGGACAGTGGACTGGCTGGTCCAAGGATTTTCACAAAAAAACCCAGGGCTGTGTATGAAGAGTCTTTTATTGTGACAAGATCTTAACCAAATACTACTACTGCTACCATTACTACTAATTTCCTCTTTGTTGCAGACTTCCTTACTAAAAAGGAAGAAAGCCAAAATTGACCATACCCTGAGAATATGATGGTTGAAGGATTTATGGTCACTTACTACATTTGAAATTGGGGTAAAATCTCCCAAGAATAAGGACTCTAGTGAAAGTTCTGGTTGTGCATTGAATGCCATTTAATTGAACATTTACCATGTGCCTACTGGTAGGTTTAAATTTTTATACCAGGACATTTAAAGTGATATAAGAATAAATAAAATATCCTTATCCTTTAATAGAATTCACTAGTGGAGCCAATCATGGTTTTTAATTTTTGTAATCGTTCATAAATGTCAAAATGTAATTCTTACTATTTTAGTGTAAAGGATGGAAGAAGACAAGGTAGTATGAAATGGAAAGGACATTTGAAATCAGACGGACCTGGGTTCAAATTTTTGCCCTGGTCCTTACTAGCTGAGCGACCTTGGGAGCGTTCTGCTGAAAAATGAAGAGAGTGATAATTACTTCATGAGGTTCTTGTGAAGAGTATAGGACACAGGTATCAACACTCAATAGACTGTGCTCAAAGATGCAGCTTCCCTTTCCCTTTCCTACAATAAATTCATATAATAATGCAAGGGGAGTAAAAGTTTAAATTGGGGGGGATTAAGGAAGGGTTATGGGAAGAGATAACATTTTACCTGGGGAATGAGTAGATCCAAGAAATCAGATAAATTCCTTACAAAGAGAAACAAGAATGTGGCTAACTCAGGGAGGAGAGTTTCCATGATCAAAGACCCAGAGTCAGAGTGAATTCCTAATAGTAAATTAAGAATTGGGGAGGGTACAATTTTAGGAATAAGAATGGTATCAACAAAGGCCAGGATGAGGTAACAATGCATGTATATATGAAGAAGATATTCAAGAAAGTTATAGAGTAGATAGGGTAGGAGAAATAAGGAAAAGGAGAGTAAAATAACATTTATCGAGTACCTCTTACGTACCAGGCATTGAGCTACCTGTTTTATATACCTTATTTCAATTAATGTTCACAATACTGAGATATGGATTATTAGTTCCTCAGCAGATTTAGAGAGTTTCAATTATGTGCTTAACATAATTACATAACATAACATAATGTTGTACAGATAGTCAAGGACAGAGACAAAATTCAAATCTAAGCCTATATTACTCTACATCCTATTCATTTAGTAGGCCTTTCAGGAAAATCAACTTACTGGATCTTGTAATCATTTAAGCATGAGATGATAAAGGACTGAAATGGGGTAGTAGCCAAAAAAAGAGAGAGAGAAAGATAGAGAGACAGAGAGAGAGAGAGAGCGCCAAAAAAAAGAGAAAGATATATATATATATATATACCTAGAGAGAGAGAGAGAGAGAGAGAGATGGATAGACAAATACATGCAAAAATGAATGGACAGATGGACATATGGGTGGAGACTGGATGAATGGTAGTATCAATACAACGAAGGAACTGGAAAGAATAAGACATTAAATATAACTTCTGGTGCTAGAACATCTAGTAAAATCTGACAGCATTAATCAAGACAAAACGCAGGAAGAAAGAACAAGTTACTAAAAAAGGGGGAAACATTCGGTGCTGTGACTCAGACTAAAATTTTATGGGAGTTATCTGCTAAAACGCAGCTAAATGGGACTACGCTCATGGGATGCCCAGGGCCACATGGACAGATTGGCCCCCTTGTCCCACGGGCGAGTGTGCCTGCTGGTACCAGACACGCAGACAGACTCTCAGCCTGCGGGGGAGACTCGAGCTGAGTCTGTCACAACACTCACCACCCCGTTCACATCAGGATGTGGATGGAAATAGTTAATTAGTGAAAAATTAGGCAAATAAATACTTCAAGTGTTTGGCAGGCAAAAGAACAGGTTGTTCCTTTTTCCTTTTGAACTCTGTATTGGAGTTGCTTGAAAACAGATCACTCACAAGGTCTGAGGATTCTAAGGATGCCCTCCAACTGGAAAATCCTCACTCATGCTTCAAGTCCAGTTCCAGTGCAACCTCTCCTCTGAAACCTTCTCATCCGCATGGACCTGATTGAATCACTTAGCGAAGCAGGAATGCCAAGTTTCAGAATTTCCTTCCCTATGTTGCTCCACGGTAGTATGGGTCAGAAGAGACATTTTGAATGAGTTTTGGGTGGTCAAATTGACACAGAATCCATATTCATTTTACATCCTGAAGGTCATCACGAGAACACCAGGAGCTATTGCAGGTCATGTCTGATGTCCCTTCTCGGCTGACTTGTTGCCATGGGGCAGCAGCCGGACCAGCAGCAACTCCAGTCCTCTCTGTGTCCTCTTTCAGTGTGTCCAACTCCTGGGTCCCATAGAGGTTTATCAACATGAGGAAAGAACCCCCCCCCTTCTCCTACTGGACTCTCACATCATTGAAGGTGAAGCCTTGAAGGCAATGAGAGACGGACACAGGTTCCAGGTCATCTCACGGGCCCCACTTTGTCCCTGCTCTCTTCCACTTCACATCTATCTTCCTGCCCCAGTGTTTGTTCCACTGACTCTGGGCTCCACAGCCAGGCCCGAAGACCAGGGATCAGTAAACTATGGCCTACAGGACAAATCTTGCTCATCTCCTGTTTTTGTAAATAAAGTTCATTGGAACATAGCCATGCTCATTTGTTTGTGAACTATTAGGGGCTGCTTCTGTGCTAAGTCAGCAGAGTTGACCATTTGCTACATAGAGACCATATAGCTTGCAAAACCTGAGATATTTACACCTGGCCCTTTATGGAAAAAGTTTGCCAAACCCCTGGCAGAGACAATAATCATACATGGACTGTTAAACCAATTCCCACAATTGTGTAAGGTCAAATCCCTACATAGATATGCATATATATAACACAAGTGTGTGTGTGTGTGTGTGTGTGTCCATACATAGGACTATACAGACATTTTTCAGTTTTATTTCTCTACTCAAACACTGATTATTACATAATCTCTACTCCATCTGATGCTTGTAAAGAAGGAAAGTTGAATGCCTTCCTCTCTTGTGTTGCCACAGTATTTTGCTATTATAGCACTTGCCATATTGTATCGTAACTGGTTTGTATCTCTGTCCATGTAGTCTCTTTTATTCAGTGAAATCT
Organism: Leptonychotes weddellii; assembly: GCF_054177405.1. Taxonomy (NCBI): domain Eukaryota; kingdom Metazoa; phylum Chordata; class Mammalia; order Carnivora; family Phocidae; genus Leptonychotes; species Leptonychotes weddellii. The sequence goes on from NC_138382.1 coordinate 57,010,296, forward strand.
TAGAAGCCCTGTTTCTCCAAACACAGTGTTCAATGAAGAATAATTAAATGAGTGAATGAGTAAATGAGTAAGCAAGTGAGTGAATGAATAAATGTAGAAAAGAACACATGGATGTTTCCCTTTCCTGAGTCTGGTCTCTCTCGCTTTTGTGAACGTGTGTGGTCACATACCAGCACTCGGAGCCAGAATCTGGTAGACCGGTGTTTGATTCCCAGTCTTGGTGCTGGCCCAGCCTGCTCAGCATGATGGGTCGTGGAGCTCCTTCCTGGGGGCTGTGTGGTCCTCCATGCCCCATAACTTGACAGGGGCCAAGTCCAGTTCTGGGCAAGCAGTACTCTGCTCGACAGTGCTGCCGCGGTGATCATGACCTTCTGTGCAGCTGCTGTAGGAGTGGGGGCAGGTGCTAGCAGAGGTGGTGTGGACTTGTGGAAAGCACCTGGTCTTTGCCAAGCATGTTCATACTCATGGCCTCAATTGAATCTAAGGACATAGGAGGAGGACTCAGTGAGGACCGGGCTTCCTCCATGACCTTGGTCAAGTCATGTGATGGCTTTGTGTTTCGGTTTCTCACCTACCGAGTTCTGAAGTGCTATGATTTTGTGATTAAGAACTCAGCATCAAATCGATGGCTTTATACTCCTACTAATACAGGTTCTGTCTGCCCTCATTTTGCTTCTCAAGAAGAAGCCTGTTCAGAGAGGAAAATGAGAAGGGAGTGCATGATAACTTGGGATTTCACTATCCTGATATTGTTGCAAATAAAAATAAATGTAGCTGACACTTACTAAGCACTTATGTGCCAAAATCTCTGCTAAGCATTTCAAATGACTATTAGTTGCTACTGTCTTTAGAAATTAAATTGTGTGTGTGTGTGGACACATGGCACACACAAGAAAAGTTAATTCAAATAGTGTTCATTTTTTGACTACCTTAAGTCATATGTGCCATTTCTGCATATATACATGCAGAAATATACATAAATATATATAATATAGGTATCTGTATATTTCTATATATATCAATCTGTCAATATGTATCTCCATTATTAACTTTTAATAACAATGATAAAAATCAGACTAATATTTACTGAGTACCTACCATGTATCAGGCACATATATTTCATTTAATCTTGTAACAACCTTTCATAATGGTTACTATCCCAATTTTACTGTGGAAGAAACTGAGGATCAGAGAGCCTAAGTGACTTGCCTGAGGTCACACAGCCAGGAAGTGACAGAACCTAAATTCATCCTCAACTCTGTCTGACTTTGAAGTCAAAGCTGTTTCTCCTGTGCGGAGCTGCCCCACCGCAGTGTGTCTGGAAGGAATCACACTGTCCTGTAGTTGCATGAACATACCCAGGTGGCTTGATGCTCATCCTTAGAGCAAGGTCTTAGATAGCATCTTGGAAGGTAGATCTGTGGCTACAACCCACAGCCAGACACTTCCGGATGACAGCAATTGCCTGGAACACATGAGAAAGGCTTATTTACTGAGTCAGTGTCAAAGCCGTGAGGGAATCAGGGATCAGCACCCACATCGCGCTAGGTGAGAACACGGAGCCCACAGAAGAGAGCTGCTGGTCCCATTTCCACAAAGGTGGAGTTGAAACTAGGTCTCTTTATCAGGTCATCTTTCTGCTGTCACTGCCTCCCCTGCACTCCTGCCCTCCTTGGGAAATTGAGTGTGAGTGTGTATGTATGAGCGTGTGTGCCTGTGTGAGAGAGAGAGAGCGAGACCGCGGCAGGAGAGTGCTGGTGGATAGGAGACCCAGTTGAGGAAGAAAGGCAGGAAGACTAGTATCTTTTTTTAAGCCAGATAAAGCCCTTTAAATGTCAGGCAAGAACAGCAACAGCTTCATGATGTTTTCCCATCCTGGACTGGAGCAGACGCAGGCCACTGAGTGCTGCCGCTTTGCAAACCCTAGAATGGAGAACAACAGTTACTGAATGCCCTGGTGCTTTGGAGGTAGCAAAGACAAAGCAATTGTGTCACAGTGAGCGGGAGCTGGGGCCACCACTTCATTTCCTTTCCCATGGGAAATGGGAGCGTCCCCAGCTTTGAGGAGCTTCTGTGATCCTACGTGTCTGTCTCTCTGCCCCTCTCTTCCAAATGCATTTAGAATCTAATGATTCTTCTCCTGGCATGAATTGAAGTGATCCCTCTACACACCCCCACTCCAGTCCACAAGGATTTGTCAGTGTGAACCCTGCAAAAGGTAGGCAGCCAGAGCAGATGGAAAAGGAAGAGTCCAGGGTGCTCCGGATTCTAACCTTCCAATATAATAAATAACGTGTGAGATGGGGCTGGGGGTGGGCAGGGAAAAGATGCATCATTCACTTTCATTGAGGTCACACTGCCCTTCTCTGCTCTTTTCAGAGAAAAGCTTTTTTTTTTTTTTTTAATACATGCACGCCACACTCACTCACACGTGCATGTTCCCTGCAAGAAGCCAACAAAGCATTTTGCTCATCTATAGGCCACTCAGCTTCTTCAAAGTTGAGTAAGATTAAAAAAGCCCGACATCTCCAATATTCCTCAGCAACGGTTTATGTACCTGCATAGGCAGATGAACAAGAGACTGGGGGATGCATTAAAACACATGAACGTGTATGATGGATAGGAAAGAGAGACAGAGAGAGAGAGAGAAAGGAACAGAACAAGAATATGATACAGATCAATGTCTGTCCGTATTTGGGGAGTCTTTTTGTTTTAGGCCACAGTGGTAGTGCATTGGAAAGGTTCTGGAATTTCAGAACACAAAGTAGCAGTTTTAAATAATGAGAGAAGATCCCACATGGAACGCTCATCTGGCTGTGGCAGCCTGTGACTGAATGAGAGAAAAGTGCCCTAGAAGCTATTCATTACGAATTCACTGGAAGCTCTCAAACGAGGCTGGCAGAAGCTGAAATTGAAGTGGTCTCTGACCTAATTTTCTTCTGCATGAAACATCTGCATCAAGGCTCTCTTTGATGTATTCCACTTGGCTCTGTCTACGGGATTGTATCACATGGCCCCCGTGTTGCCTCCTTATTGAAATACGTTTCCAGCCTGTGCAAGGTAATGTGATGTTACTGTTACCCAAGCTAATCACTCAGTGTGCTCCTAAAATAGAAACAATAGCAGTTCAGAGACAATGTTGTCTGCTGGCTGTTCTGCAGCCTGGGCTCCTGGTTTTCCAACTTAGATCTGTGGTATTCGCCTCATGTAATTCCAAAACAAAGGAGAGGGAGAAGACAGGCAAAGCCATGCAAGACAATGTTGAAGGACCAGCAGTTTTACGTGTGAGAAGCTCCATCTTATTTGGTCCTTCAAGCCATTGGCTAGGATTTGGGGACCATTTAAAACCATGCAGAGCAGCCCTGAGAGACATCTTGATGTGGGTGTTACATTTATTCTAAATTCAGATTGACACCCTCAAGTCAGATTGAGAAAGAGAGAGAGAGAGATGGATGTGCACTGAATGTTGAGTGTTTTGTGATTCTTTCGTGGTCTATGAACTACTTTTAAAAATTGTCTTTCCCTTCTTAAGTTCTCCCAACCTAGGTAGAATGCAGGAGTGAATTTTAAAAGGCAATAATGATAATAATCTTTTTTTAAACAACTGTAATGAGCATCTTCTTTATCCTGGCAGAATAGCTCTTGCCTTTCTCCATAAAGGTTTGCGGCACAGACTTCGTTAATGGTGTGCTTGCTGTCCCCCACCATCCCGGCATTATGTGAATAACGGTGGTGTCTTTGTGTCCCACCCCCTGAAGAAGAAGCCTTTGAAATTCTAAATGACTGTGCTGCAGGTTTTAATGTCTGCTTCTAAGAAAGAACTGAGAAATGCTCACTCACCGAGCAAGATGCAGCACGCCTTTGAAAAGCCTTTCTGCCTGACTCCTCTGTCCCACGAATTTAGATGAATATACATTCTTGTAGATGTCCCCTAGTTCTCTTTATGCCAGAAAGAATTACAGATGTGATCAACAGCCTCCTTTTGCCAAATATTGATACCTCCCCTCTAGTGTTTCTGAATCAAACAAAGCAATAGAAAAATTTGGGGGCCAGTAGAATCTGAGGTCAGGGGGTGAGCTGGTTCTCGGCTGGAGAGGGCACAGTAGGAAAGAGTCAGACATGTGGGTGCATGTTGTCCTACCTTTTAAGGAAATCTCTGCAGAGAGCCCATTTGTGTTGGGGCCACAAGGCAGGCATCTTTATTGATCCTCCAGAATTAAAGCAGATATCCTCCTCTGCCAGGAAGCCTTCCCTCATTGCCCTCACTGTATTAAGGCTTTGCAAGTGGGTAACTTGCCAGAGCAACTGTGTTCTCCTCTATCAGAGCACTTAGATCTCTGTATTGTCTGTCTTCTCTCCCAGGCTGTGACGTCTTGAGGGCAGGCACCGTGTTTTGTCTTTGTAGCTATGATGTCCACCACAAGTAGGCTCACTGCAACTGGCCTGCAACTTTTCTAGTTTTAACATGGAGAGTCTGGTGTCCTGGGAATCCCCTCATCCCTGGGAAAACCACTAGGTACACAGTATGTGCTCAATAAGTGTGTTCAGTGCATCAATAAGAACAATGTTATATCACCTTTGTTTTGTAAATAGTAAACTCTAGGGTTAGTATTGATCGCCCACAGTAATGATTAGTATTCATTACCCACAGTATCTCTCTGCCAGAAGGTGAAAATGTCAACACAGCCTAACTCTCCCAGTTTTCATGCCCACCTAACAAGCAGCAGACCTGCCAAATCCTGCAGTCACAGAGTCAGAGTTCCGGGCTGGGAAGAGAACCTGAGGCTGTCGGGTGCAAAATGTGATTCTGTGCTCTGCTCTCCTCTAGGGTCTCATTAACGAATAGGAGACATCTCTTACAGAAGCATGAGTTGTCATAAGGTGTGGGGAGAGAAAGAGGTGTGGAGAGGTATGGGCATGTGGAGAGAGAGAAAGTTTGAAGGGAAAAGAGGAGGGACGGGGGAAAGACAAAGCTCCAAATTGCTGGTGCTCAGCTTTCATGGAGATCCAAGGATTATCGGGACTTGCAAGTCCCTATGTGATCTGGCCCAGCCTCCCTTTCTAATTTCATCTCCAATCACTGCTTCTTCATTTACCCCATTCCAGCCAAAGAGGCCTCCCTGCTACTCCTCAAACACACGCATGCTTCCTTACTTGGAATGTAGTAGGTACTAAGTACTCCCCTCCTTGGAATGTTCTTCCCCTAGAGATCCATATGGCCTGCTTCATCTCCATTCAGGCCCTTGTTCAGAGATATTACCTTACCACCCAGTATAAATGAATACCTCTCTGCCCATCTCTGCTCATCCCCTGACCTTGCTTTAATGGTCTTCACCACCCTTACCACCTCCGGACACACTATATATTTGTTGATTGTCTATCTAGAGCAATACTGTCTAATAGAACTTTCTGTGACAATGGTGAATTCTACATCTGTACCCTCTAACATGTTAGCCCCAGACACAAGTAGCAACTGAAAGACTTAAAATTCAAGTATTTGAGTACTTGAGATTTGCTAGTGAAATTGATGAACTAAATTTTTAATTTTTTAAACTCGTATTAATTTAATTTAAATTCAAATAGCTCCATGTGGCTAATGGCTCCAAGTGAGGTTCCAGAAAAGTCCTTGAGCGCTGGAATTATTTTCTCTTTTGTTTCCTGTCATACCTGCCAGTTCCCAGAGCAATATGAAGTACATAGGAGGCCTTCAATAAATCTTTTTAAAATAAATTAAAAATCTGGACATGAAACAGCCATCTCTGATCAGGGAACAACCTAACAAACCAGGCTAATTCTAAATTTGAATTATCCCAGGTCATGGTTCAAAATCATAACATGCCTGAGAAGACCTGTCAGAGGCAGAAGTTGTCAAAGGGGCTTTCTCTAGTCAAAATATGTTCCCCCACCCTCCCCGAACCTCAGTTTCCTTATCTGTTAAATTGGGAGTATTTGGCTCTTGGTATTTAGGAGATCTGTCACTGAATAGGTGCTCAATACACTGAGTTTTCCAGTGACATGAAAAGCGTATGTGTAAGCATATGGCTATATGTAGAAAAGCACTTTGAAGAATGCTAATTTGTGATGCTCTTGCCAGTAATTACTATTTTAGAGGAGGGGGATGATTTATTTTCATTACAAAATGAGTCTTCACCTCACAAAAAAAATCCACAACAGAATTCTCTTAAAATAGCTAACTCCTTGATGCTTTTTAAGTAAGAATAGATCCTTGAAAAACCCAGGGACCATGCAATTTATTGTACAAAGCCGGGTTCACCTGAATTTTCAAGAATGCTTTAGGATGTTCCTTTGACTTAGTTACTTTCTCATGACATCTTCTTTTTCTAGAAATTTGCTCTAGTTTAGTGGCAATCTGGGAAAGGTCTAGCATTCATTCCTTCTCTTGGTTTCAACAAATTTTTATTAAATCCCAAATGTGCCAACCACTCTCCTTGACACTGGGAATATGCTTCCACAAAATGAAAAATTGAATAAGGTAATACATGTGAAGCTTTTAAAATAGTACCATGACACACTAAACAACCGATAGTAGTTGTTGGTATTACTACTGTTGGACAGAACTTGGAGTCCAGTAGGGGAAGGAGACAAGAAACAAACGAACATATATATGAGCAGAACTAGCTCTAGTGCAAAGTGCTATAGCAAATCTAAAATAGGGTGTAGCCTGTGACCTCAGGAACAGCACCTGACGCTTCACCCCAGAGTGGCCCAGTGTCCAGCCATTAGGTAGTAGGATTTCTGATCTCAATTACAGAGGTAATAAGATCCTGCTTCTGGAATATTATTGAGTCGACCTCAAGTGGCTTATGAAAAGAGTGGTCAGACCACTTAAAAAGACAGAGAATTATTATTTCATCTTCTTGATGGAATTTTTTTTTTTTTTTTGCCTACTGGCCAATTAATATTGTTTAGTAAATGTCTGTAGATATGGCCAAAAAATGAAGTGATAGAGTTTCTGGGGCAGGGGCAACTTCACATTAGGTAGTCAGGGACCTCTGCTGCTAGGAGGGGAGGAGGCAGTCTCTGAATGACAAGGAGGAGCCAGATCCGAAGATCTAGGGACACAGAGTGAATTCTAGTTAGTAGACATTGACTGAAACCTGCTTGGAGCAAATAGAATACTGGGGCGATGGAACGACAAGAAGGAGGCTAAGACAAGTGTCTCCCTTCAACGACTTTACAGTTTGTAGGGGAGTTGAAATGTAGCCACTAAAGCTGAGAATGGTAAAGGCTGTTGGAGAAAATTTAAAAGAACTGAGTTGGAATGAAGAAAGGATCTCACTTCATCTCACTCGGCTGCCTCTTCTTTTTCATCTTGCTTCCCCTTCTCCCTTCCCCCTCCAACACCACCAGCATTCACCCGAGCTTCCCTGAGGACAATAGAGAAGCAGCCCTTGATGAGGCTGGGGGGATTCTCCTGTCTGCCTCCCAGCCCACATTTACCTTGCTTTGACTTTGCTCGATGGAAAATAAATCACAGCCACTCCATTCCCAGTCACTGTCCCCAGGGAGCTGAGCCCTCACCTCCTCCCTGGAGCCTGCCTGCCACATGGGGTTGTCAGGTACAAAGAGAAAGCCTTCAGAGACCCATACCCCATTTGGAGAGTGAGGAGGGTCAGTGGGAATAATTGCTAGCCATTGAATGTGAGCGGCTGTAGAGGGATTGGAAGGAAAAGGTTTCAGGAAGGAAAGAAAGAAAAGGAGGGAAAAAAGCCCTGGCCCCCTCCACTCCCCCCCCCCTCCCTGAACCTCCATAGTCTGTGCACAGCAAACTGCATGGTGGTCTGGGTCCTTGTAGAACATTTGTGTGCCGGACAATAGCACAGCCTGGCTTCAGATCATCAGCTGCTGTTTTCTGGTTAGCTCTCCCTTTATGTGACTGCACAATGCGAGCCTTCAGTCACAGTGACTCTTGAGGAATACATCTGGTTTTTTCTTTCAGACACTCTGAAAAGGTCAGCCTGTTCATTTCTTAGACGCGAGACACCACATATTTTTTTCTCCCCCTGAACTGGAAAGACAGACCTACACCTTTTCTTGCCTCCTGGTACATAATTAGAAGCTGGCTCTAGAAGCCAGCCAGCCCATCCTCTGCACTCTTTAAGAGACACACAGCCCAGCCTCCGTGCTGCCAAACTCCTGGTTCTGCTCACAAGCTCTGAATGGTCCTCCTTCCCTAGCCCCACACCCTGGGGTTCTCTACTTGCTGTTTCGTTAATTATGACAATGATCCCCCCACCCCCACTCACTTCACTCCCCCAATACCGTCTTTGACCGATGCTGTCTCTGGCAGAGGGAAGGTTGGAGAATTTCTGGGGGGAAAAAAACAACAACATTTTAATCATTTTCACTCCAGTGATGGTAAAGATTCTTCATGCGCATTGTAACATAATAATAAATGTGCCCATGAGGAAAGAATGATCAGCAGCTGGTGTCTGACAAATTATCTCATTCCAGACAGGCAAACAGTCCACAGTGGGGAGAGACTGGAGCCTGAAGAGGCAATTTGGCACACGATTGGGGTTTCACCTCTCAGCCGATGGAGTTCCAAATGGTCCACCGTGCCTGGGCCTGGGTGGAGGTTTTCTCTGGGGCTCCTAGTCTCCCATCACCTCCAAGAGCTCCTGACAGCCATGGAAAAGGGATTACTTGCTGGGCTCAGCCAGCCCATCCCTCACTCCTCCGCCAGGGCATTCATATTCCAACCACAAGAAACAATTACAGTCCATCCCCACCATGGGCCACGTTCTCTGGGCAGCACCATGCTATTTTCTCCTTGTCCTGGTGCCCGGGCCCCATCACACGCTCCCGCCCTGTGTTCAAAGCCCATCTGGGCTCCTTCTCTTACTCTGCTGAAGAGTATTAGTCGCTCTCTCTTCTGGAAGCACCTTCTCCCGGTAATTTTATCACACCATGGTGTGGTTATTTGTTTTCTCTGCATTTTTGACAGCAGCTACCATGTGTTTTTAATGAACTGTGAGTGTAAGGTACCATCTGAACGGCTGTTCTTTTAGAGCTTGCTTAATCCTCATGACCCTAAGAGGGAGGAATTCTCCCCTTTTTGCAAAGAGGAAACGGAAGATTTATTTGCTTTGCATCCTTGGCCCCAGCAGGATCCCTGCCACAGGTGGTGGGGCAGGAAAGCCTAGGCTTACCTCTGCTCCTGTCTCCCAGGGGCCTCGTGGGCTCGTGCGCCCCTCGGGGCCCATTGCTACATGACACGATATGACCTATACTGCCTTGGTGGGGTGTTATCAGGTTCCAAAGGAATATGCTTTGCCTGTGTTGTTCTTATTATAGATCCCGAAGGGGAATTTGTTTTTGGCGATTTTTTTTAAATATTAGTTTCCTTCCAGAGTGGACACTGCCTGAGGGCCAGGACGCTGCCCGCCTTGTTCACATCTATATTCCCAGGAACTAGAATAGTACTTGTCACCCGTGAGGAACACATTTTTTTAATGAATGCATGAGGAATGAATTGAGCAATACCATGATATGATGACTTGATCTGTGTTTAACCTGGGCCATGATGATAGCCAACATCCTGGGAAATGAGGCTCTGGGACAAGACAGAGCCCACTGAGAACTGGGAACCTTTGAGCAATTATTCCTTGGATTGCTAACTTGGATGGAACAGCCCAAAGCCCTCTTAGGCATTTTTTCTCCTGCTCAAAGTGTTACATCCCTTCCCGGTGGTATGATTGGCCATATCGGGATAGTGCTGTTGACTTCCTGCCATCAGCATGGGAGGGAATTGAAGTTGCTCAATGCTCTCTCTTAAAATAATCTTTGTTTAGAACAAAGTTTAAGAAGCAGCTATTCAGCAACTATGATTCGCACCCCTACTACGTGCTGGGCAGTTATAGACACAGAGAAAGTGATGCCATGTGTGAGGATGGCGGTCACAGTTCAGGTCTCACTCAGTCCCCACGTGAGGACAGTATCACCATCCCCCTTTTACAGATGATGAAAACTAAGTCTCAGACTGATTATATAAACTGCCAAGGATCTCATGTCTTTAAAGGAACAAAATGGAAACTTGACTGACCATGTTACAATTAGAAACTTCGAATGCTAAGGTCAGAACATGATATTCATTCTGTGGAAAGCTATCAAATGGAAACGTTTGGGAAGCTTGGCAATCTCTGTTTATGAGAATAATTAAGAACCCATATATTTGGTATCTGTACCCTCGGAAAACAGAACAAAGAAGAGAAACAATAAGTTGCAGATGTCCTTAGTGCCTGAAGCGGGCAGCTTTACTACACGTGCGTGGGGCAAGCGTTTGAAGATGGAACTAAACTCCACCTTGAATATTCCGCCCCCGAGCCCTGGAAGTGAGAGAGACCTCTTTCTTGACTGGGGTTGTCTGTAAAGAGAGTCCAAGACTTCAGCCTCGTAGGTTGTATCTTCCACTTTGGGATTAAAATCTGGCTTTTGATTTTCATTCTGTAGCAGCCTCCTTCCCGTCTGTGTTTATGCTAGACATATAAAAGACTCTCGGTCATCCATTATCTCTGGCGTTGAGAAATAGCCACATCTCCTGTTCTTAGGTTGCAATTTGGAACCAAAGGAGACCAAAGACAAAGAAAAAAAAATAGTTTCTGGTATTAGATTTCCTGATTGGTTTAAAAACCAATGCTATATTTTTAACAGGAAAGCCAAAGGGACCCAGCTTGCTCCACAGTCACTGAATAGTCATGGCTCCAGGACACAGAAGGAGCAGTTGAAGTCTTCATTAACTCCCCTCTGTGGGAATAACCCACACTCACATGGTTATGCTGATGGCTTGATGTGTGCATCTCCTTTTGGAACACGGCCTTTGGAACACAGATCTTATTTAAGTTGGGACTCTGTTTTTACACTGAGTTTTGAAAAACTGGAATTGAAAGGAACAGGAATGTTAAGAGGACTTGCAGCATCCCTGGCTAAGATGGGCCTGGTTGAAGTCACATTCCAGACACTCTGGTTACTGGAATCTTGTCCAAGATAGTTCCGAGCTGAGATGGAGAGCCAGTGAGAGACCTGAAAGGGTTCCTGAAGATGGACCTTGACAAAGCCTGCCAAGGGATTCACTGAGCCTTACCAAATACACATTCCGTGCAGGACCAACTGGAGTTTATCCTTAAGTGTAACCTGTGGTACACAAATAGATGCAGTGTCTTATGTAATAATATATAGGTAACAATAGGTTCCTCCTAAGAACTTCTAATTCTTCCTCACTAAAATAAAAAATAACTTTAGGGGAGTACGGCAAAAATAAAAAGTCTCTGGCTGATCTGGCCTGGATTCCTCCACTTGAGCTGCCCTAATTCCACTGGGCTCCATGCACAACGTTCTCCAAGTAGTTGCTTCTGTTACCATGGGCTGCAACATTGGCTTATTTCCTGTAGTTCTACTCACAGTTGTTCCAAGTTCACTTGGAGTACTGAGATTTTATCAACAACAATCTTAAGATAGGGTTCTACCTCAAATACTCCCCAGTGTTGCCTAGACTGGGATGTTGATTATTATTCTGGAAAGGATTTCTCTTTCCATTTGCTTTTAATTGCAACTCTGGAATTCTAATCCAGTGCTGTCCTATAGCAATATGATGAGAACTACAAATATGAACCACATATGTGATGTCAAATTTTCTAGTAGCCACATTAAAAAGAGTAAAATAAAGAGAAACCAGTGAAATTAATTTTATATTTGCATACATATATATACATATAAAAACATCAAGCATACTACTTCAGCATGTAATCAATTTTTAAAAATCATTTAGAGATCTTTTACATTCTTTTTTTTTTTTCTTTCATACTGTTTCCAAAATCTGGTGTGTATCTTGCCCTTACGGCACATCTAAATCTAGTGTAGTCATATTGCATGTGCTCAAAAGCACATGTGGCTAGTGGCTACCATATTGGACAGCACAGCACAAATCTACTCTTGGGGCTGTGTTCTGATCAAGTGGACATGGTAATAGAGAGATTTTTCATCCTGTTCCCATTTTGGTGGGATGTATAACTCCCTGATTCAGAACAACTTGAGAATAACTCCCTGCTCCCCCACCAAGGAGTTGCGCCATGACAATTCCATGCGCCAAACTCCACAGCCTTGTCCACGTCACCCACATTGTGCTGTCATTGTTTAGTCATTGCGTGTGTAATTACCATGTGGAGCACAGGAACACAAAAAGCATTTCCATTCCGTACCTTTCCTTTCATAATGTGTTATTGTTGTTTCTGTCATTGGTTGTTTTTACATAGGTATGATGAGAATGTGAAGATTAAAAAGATTCTTTTATTTCAGTCTTTCACTTGCTTCTTTTCTTTTCTTCCTCCTTTGTCTCCTGTCCATTGGAGATATTGTCAACTTCCTGCTTCCATGCTTTACGAAGCTTCACGCCGCCTCCTCTTCCTGGAGATCCTCATGTGCAGAATGTTCAGTAGGTCGTCTCAGAGCTCCATTCCAACTCCACTCAAGCTGCTTTGTGCCTACAAGCACAGTAGGAGAGGAGGAAGGACAGACAGGGACTCAGGCCTGAAGGCAGTGGGCGTGAGGAGTGACAGAAAGTAGAAAACAGCGGACGAATAGGGTAGACTAGCAGAAGAGAAGGAATGGAGAGCAAGGAAGCCACAGAGTGTGTGGACAGCATAGAAAATGGCTGGAGATTACAGGGGGGGATGGTATTCTAAGCTGGTGGCACAATCAAAATATACGAATTGTAAAGGTTAAGTGAAATGTTTATTTTATTCCTTTCTCCTCAGTGAGCCTGACTGAATACGATTAACAGGAAGACTGCACTAGCTGCATACTAAAATTAGATGTTAGTTCGGCTTCTCACTCACCGCATTAATGCGCAGACACCTCTTACACATAAATGCCTTTCTCACCAAGCTCAGTCACCTTGCTCATCCTGCCCAAAAGTTGTATGTTAGAAAGGAGACATGCAGCTTTGGTTCAGGAGCTTGCCTGTGCAAGTCAGCACCTTGTGGTGCTATGGAAAACATGCCCGTTTAGAGCTGTCAGACCTGAGGTTGAGTCCTGGCTCCACACCATCTTGGTGAGGCACCTTTGGGCAAATCCATCTACCTCACTGTTTCCTTGTCTACCAAAAGGACATGCACATCTCTTTCTTACCTACCTTACAGGGGTTTGGGAGAAAAATAAGTAAGAGAGTGAATGGAGAAGCACTTACAATGTCTACAATCTTATGCACAAGGATTAATGTAACTATGTCTATGTTGATCATACGTCTAAATATTTGACAAGGTGCTCCCAGTTTATCAATAGGGAGAACAAGGCCCAGACAAGTAATAGTAACTCACCAGTATCTCCCAGAGACCAATGATATGAGATGAAAACCTATTCTACCACTTTCCAGCCCCAGCCTGTGTCTAAACCATGTTGTCTTTCTGGAAATGCATTCCTCCTAACTCGCACTCCAACAAAATGAGCATTCAGCCATCAAGAGAGAAAAAAAAGGTGTTTTGCAGATTTTTTTTTTAAAAATCTGTCTTTAAACAATAACTTTGAAAGATTGATATCAAAATGATTTTTCCCAAAATTTCTTTTTCTTCCCCATCACTTATGTATATTACTTTGTTATTACTTGTAAAAGCTGAGACACTGGGAATTTTTACCTTAAATGACTAAAACATGTGTCTTCGGGTTTTTTTAATGTATTAAGTAAGTACACTTATAGCAAGAATATATAGATTTTTAAAAATGTGTTTTTTTAATTCCAGTATAATTAATATACAGTATTATGTTAGTTTCAGGTGTACAATATAGCGATTCAACACTTCTATACATTCCTCTGTGCTGATCATAATAACTGTCCTCTTAATCCCCTTCACCTGCTTCACCCATCCCCTCACCCACCAGATTTTTCACTTGCTAAATAATTCCACAAATAAATACTCTTAATTAATTGATTTTTCAGTGAAATATTCACAGAATTAAAGAATTCATTTTCAATTCTTAATTATGACTTGCATATACAAAGCCAGTGATCAAGTTTATATGCACATTCACTGTGTACTAATACTGCTTAAATATGTGTTCTTCAACTCCACTTGGCGACATGCAATAGTGACATCATTGCTAAGCCACTGAGCTGGTTCACACCCCAGCTCCGAGACCCTGGGCATATTGCATTCCCCCAGGAACTTGGTTTCATCATCAGTAAATTGGAAATAATCCCATCCGTGTCACTCTTGAAATAAATAAACAACTTTTATGTAAGAGCTTTAGGAAATTCAGAGTCTTACAGAAAAGACATTTTTTCCATTACAGTTCTTTCAAGCTATTGTTCTATTAGGCCAGGATATTCAGTCTTGCACGACTGTACCCCAAAGTTCAGTCTTCCATTGTGCTGATCACTGATAAGGAAGGAAAAGGTCTGTGACATTAAAGAGGATGGAAATCTGAAAGGGTGGAAAGTCATACTAAGAAATATGGCCTATAAATCTCGGAATTACCTGGGGATTATCGAGTCTATCTCTTCATTTCTCAGCTCAGGAAACAGGGCAGGGGAAGTGGGCAAGGAGGGCCTTGTTTCCACAGTGCAACAACGAAGACCAAGCCAAAGCCAGAGAATATGCTGCATGTTCTGCCTCTAGATGTGTCACTCCACAGTGCTACCTCATTGAAGAGGATCAAATATCACATCCTCTGGGTGATGAAAGGCCACCTGTGGATGCTACAGCCTCGGAGGTCACTCAAGGACTCTCAGAGATGGAAGGTTTACAATGGACTCTGTGATCAGACCTGCCATGTCAACTTTCATCTCCCAAATTCCCATCAACTGCCAACTGTCCTCTTTACCTGCCCCTGGTGATGGGATACGCAATGCCCATCTCTGCCATGCTGACCTAATTTTCAAGCATATACTCTTTTTCTGAGTAGGATGCCAGGGTGGAGCCATTAGTCAGCGTTGTCACAAACACAAGCAAGTCGTTACCAAATGGGTTTAGAAGAAAAGTACCGGATGCCATGAGTGAGTGTAACGGGAGACTGAACACAGGCCAGCGGTCAGAACAGAGTTCCCCAGGCCATGGTGACAGACTGAGGAGTGAGATGAATGTGAGGAGGAGGGTCCCAGTCCAAGGAAATAGCTCCTGTGAAGGTTCTGAAGAAGAAGGGCCAAGGGAGTTCTGGGGAAAAAAGGAAGGTCACTGTGGAGGAGCAAAGTGGGGAAAGAGGTCAGGAAGCCACCCCACACACAATGCAATACTTTAGAAGGCCTTGTTCCTTTGTCATTTGAGTTTATAACTGCCTTGAAGTGGGGTGCCCAGCTAGAGCTCAAGGGTTATAGACTTTAATTCTATACCAGACTGCATGGATACAAATTCTGGCTCTACAAATTCCTAGCTGTGAGATCTTAGAGGAATTATGTATTTTTCTATAAATCCTCATCTATAACTGGAAATAATAGTAATGCTCACTCAGAGTGTCTTGAAGATTAAATGACTTAATATACCTGAAGCACCTAGAACAGGGTCTGGCACATCTTAAGTGCTCTATGAAACTTGGTTGTTATTATGATGGTCCAAGCCAGCAACCTGACTCCTAGTTTCCTTCTACTGTTTGCTTCTGTGTCAGTCAGGGAGCAGATTGGGTAGGGAGAGTTTCAACTGCAGTGCCCATCTGGCAGAGTCTTAGAGAATTCACTGAGAAGCTCCAGAGCAGAGATTTCATGTCCAAGGACCCCACCCATGTGGAAGTGGTCAGGCCCTAGTGTAGCTAACTGCTTGGTAACCAGCCAGGGAAGAGTGCTCAGGAAGAGAGCAGCCTCAGCTCCAACATTGTCTACTCCCAGCTGATTGGCAGGTTCTTTTCTTTTTTCTTCCCCCCCCCAAGATTTATTGAGATATTATTGACCTATCACATATGTAAGTTTAAGGTTTACAGTGTGATGATTAGATACATGTATTAGTGCAAGATGATGACCACAATAAGATTGATGAACACCTCCAACCACTCACATAATTACCCTTTGTGTGTGTGTGTGTGTGTGTGTGTGCGTGCTGATAATACGTAAGATCTACTCTCTTAACACATTTCAAGCATATAATACATTACTGTTAATTATAATCACTATTCTGTGCATTAGATTTCCAGGTAATATTTATCTTTAAGAGCGTCCGAGGAATGCACATACGGCTGCCACAGTTTCTGGCTCATTGAATAGGTCCCCCTGCTCACTGACTCTCCTTTGCATCTTCCAGACACTCAATTACATTCCTCTGCTGACCCCTGGTCCTCCTGGTCTGTTTGCCTGATCTGACCTCCTCCCTGGGCTCCCAACTTCATTGTTTCCATGAATGTCACTTCAACTTAACCCTTTCTACCCTCAGGTGCACGTGCTGTCTTTAGTTTTCTTGCTGTGGGAACCTAAGAGCCTTGTCTTTCTGACACTTGGCAGCCCTTTGGGGATCTAAAAATAATGATCTTGTGAAAATGGGATAGCAAAGGGGCACCAACATCAAATAGAATGAGGTTTGAAAGCTGGTTCTACCATTTATTAATTGTTCAAATTACTAAACCTCACTCAACCTTAATTTCTCTATCTGCAAAATGGAACTAATGCCTACCTTTCAGGATTGTGGTAAGGATTGGATGAGATAATGTATGTGACAGTTTCCAGGACAGTGACTACCATATAGCAGAATACCCAATAAATATTATTTTTTCTTCATTTTTTTTTTTTGGCATTTTGTCTTCTCAAAATTAATGACTGCTAGCTTCCTTCTGGCTTTCACATGCTATTCTTATGCTACAATACTCATTTTTAAAAGTTCCAGTCTATCTATAATAACCTTAAAGAGGTATTTGTAAAATAGAATGAAATGCCTACTCCACACTGTGGAGGTACGACCACCATAAAATAGATGATGTCTGTCCACCAAGACCCAGCTTCAGTGATGGCCCATTAAACTGAAGATACTATTCAAGCTCTTTAACATGGCCTTTGTCATGCAGTTCCTTCTGCCAGGAATTATTTTCCTCTCATACACCTCCTGGTTCTGCCCTTCAGCTCTCAGTCACTCCCCCAAGGAGGCCATGCCCACCACCTAATTTGAATTAGCTCTCCATTTTAGTCTTTCCCTAAACTCCATTCTTTTCCCTTATAGAATTTACCACAGTTTATAATTTTGTACCTATTTCTATGGCTACAGTTGTTTAATGTCTATTTTCCCTATAGACATTAAACTTCAAAAAGGCAGAAACTGTATCAAATCTGGAGCATCCAGCATAGACAGTCGATAACACTGTAGAATGAATGCATGATTCACCTCCCTCCATTCAAACCAAGATGTCACTGCTCTTTTTGGCAACTATCTCACTGCTGATTCATATTCAGCTTCTCGTTCACCAAAACTCCTAAGGCTTTTATTTTTTTATTTTTTTTTAAATTTTTTATTGTTATGTTAATCACCATATATTACATCATTAGTTTTTGATGTAGTGTTCCATGATTCATTGTTTGTGCTTTTAAATACCTGTTGCAGTTAAGTCCTTATGATCTATGTAGCTATATATGTGCATGCATGTGTACATGTATGCATGTTTAACATGAGAAAAGGCACATGTTTGGGTAAATAATGGGTTTTTAGGTCAATTGAAAGGGATATGGTGTGTGTGTGTGTGTGTGTGTGTGTGTGTAAGGATAGACAGGGTATTGACAATGTCATGTGGGTCAAATCATGGAATACTTATAGCAGTGCGAGGCATTGGATAATATTTAATATGCAAAGGTAGAGTGAAGGGGAAATGCTTTTGTTCATAATCCAAGAAGTGGGGTCATGAGCAGGTAACCAGGACCAGTGCATGGAGATCATGAGGAAAACCCCAAAGCCACAATGGGACCTGAGTCCTGGAAACCAAGGTTTAAAGACTCAGAAACAGAAATGAGGCCTTAGAGTCAGGCTTGATCTTGTGAACAATGGGGAGTCATTGAAGATATTAGAGAATGATGGTCATAGCTGTGATGGAGAGAGATGTCACTGAGAACATACCTAGAGTAAATGCAGAAAGGAGAAGCTGAGTCCAAGAGACAACTTGGCATTTATAGCAGCAGACTATGCTGGGTGAGGATGATAATTTGTGAGAAAAAATGTTGAGTTCATTATGGAACAAACTATACAAAACTCAGATGTGAATGAACTGCCTCCCAAAATCCTGAATTCAAAGGATTACTAGATGGAGAGGGAGAAGGAGAAACTAGAGAGGGAGGAGGAGAATAAAGGGGCAAGAGAGGAGAGAATGTCAAAAGGGAAGACTGGTTGACCTCTTCAATATTACAGAGAAGATGATGCACACTGATGGAAGCCCAGAAGACAGAGTGTAAGTGGTCCCTGATGATCTTGGGTAGAGCAATTTCAGAGAAGGTGGATGTGCCAGAACCATGTGGTGGGTGGATGACACATAAGTGAGAGGTAAAGATATAAAAGCAGACACATGATATGAAACATGAAGTAAACCATGCTGGGTTTTCTCTGACCATATTTGTTTAACATTCTCTGGTCTGCTTCACACTTTCCAACAGTTTCAATACATCCTGAGTTTTCTCTACAGTACTTTCCTATTGTCCTTTGTTACATGTTCTATTTTCTATCTTTTTGTTACAGCCCTCTTTATTCCTGGACTCTCTCCCACTTGGGCTGTTCCATAGATTTATAGTCAGGACTACCTGTTTGAGAATTGTGTCCCCGTCTGTTGACACTTTCCTGACTCAAAGAGGCATGTTGTGGAATCATGGCTAATCTTCCTTTGAAATCAGCCACACACACAACCTTCCCACTTCCAGAAGGCTGCTTCCAACATTCAGGGGAATGTCAGCTTTTTGGAATAGGTGGGGCCTTGCCATGCCCCCTTGATGGTTAATCTTCAGACAAGAGTACAGGAAGATAATCAATTAATGAAGGCTATCGTGCTAAATAAACATGTTAAATAGCATTAAATTTGTGAACTACATGGATGTAATATGGACTGTATGGATGTTAGGCCATCTGAGTCTGGGAATGCCCATCTTGTTCAACTATGGATGCCCTAGGCTGTGTCCTTAGTCAGTGTCTCTGAAATGGGTACTGCTTCCAGATTTGCACATACACACCCAAAAAAACTCCAGGCATTCTTTCTCATCAGAAACATCAGTCTGTACACTGCTATCAGATGTCTCTAAGGTTTTTGTGGTTGCCAACCTGTAGCCTGTAGCCCACACTCAGTATTAGAGAAGGATGGAAAAAAACAATGCCCCCGCACACTCACATAAGGTTGTCATATTTTTTCCTTATTATTTCTGGCTTAGTTATTCTTCCTCCAGTCTCACAGCAATGCACAATTATCAGGGTCATCTGGATACCTAGGCTCCTCTTATTCCCTGGTCTAGGATGATATGGTAGCTTTCTCTCCAGTCTCTGCTGGTAGGTTTCTTGTGTTGATCAAGGAGAAAAGTGAATTTTTGACAGGGGTGCAAAGACCAGTCAATGGGGAGTGGTCTTTTCAACAGATGATGTTAGGACAATTGGATATCCACAGACAAAAAAAATGAAGTTGTGCCTCTACCTCATGCCATCTACAAAAATTAACTCAAATGGACCATAGACCTAAATATAGAAGCCAAAGCTATAAAACTCTCAGGAGACAACATAGGGATAAATTGTAGTGACGTTGGGTTAGGCAAAGCCTTTTTAGATATGCCACCAAAAGCACAATGACTAAAGAAAAAAATAGGAAAAGTGGACTTCACTGAAAGTAAAAACATGTACATCAAAAGACATCAAGAAAATGAAAAAACACACAGAGTGGGAAAAAATGTTTGCAAATGATACATCTGATAAGGGACTTATATCTGGAATATATAAAGAACTCTTACAACTCAATAATAAAATGACAACCCAATTAAAAATGGGCAAAGGACATTTCTCCAAAGAAGATGTGCAAATGACCAATAAACTCATTAAAGATTACTCAACATCATTAGTCATTAGGGAATTGCAATTCAAAACCACAATGAGATACAACTTCATACCAACTAGGGTGGCTGTAATCTAAATGACAGACAAGAACAAATGTTGACCGGGATGAAGAGAAATTAGAACCCATGTATATGGCTACTGGGAATGAAAAATGGTGTAGCTGCTTTGGAAAACAATATGACAGTTCCTCAAAATGTTAAACATAGAGTTACCATATGACCTAATAATTCCACTTTTATGTATATAATGAAAAGAAATAAAAACATATGTCCACACAAAATCTTGTACACAAATGATTATAGAAGCATTCTTTATAATACTCCAGAAGTGGAAGCAAGCCAAATATCCATCAGCTAATGAATGAATAACCAAAATGTGGTATATTCATACAATGGAATATTATTCATCCATACAAAGGATACATGCCACAACATGCATGAACTTTTAAAACATTATGCTAGGGGTGCCTGGGTGGTTCAGTTGGTTAAGCATCTAACATCAGCTTGGGTCATGATCTCAGGGTCCTGCGATCGAGCCCCGCATCAGGCTCCCCACTCAGTGGGGAGTCTGCTTGTCCCTCTCCTTCTACCCTGCTTGTGCTTGCTCTCTCTCTCTCTCTCAAATAAATAATTTTAAAAAATTAAAATAAAAAAATAAAATGTTATGCTAAATGGAAGAAGACAGACACAAAAGGCCACATATTGTATGACTATATGAAATAGCTGGACTAGGCAAATCCACAGAAACAAAGCTTCTAGTGGTTGCCTAAGATTGTGGGAGGAGGGAGACCAAATGAGGAGTTTGCAGGTGACAGGGCATCGTGGCTGAGAGGTGTGGGGTTTCTTTTTGTAGTTAAAGATTTTGAAGGTGGTGATGGTTGCACAACTTTATGAATATACTAAAACCACCAAATTGTATACTTTAAATGGTGAATTTTATGATATTTGAATATCTTCATTTAAAATGCAAAGGAGGAGGAAGAGAGAGAAGGAAAGGTAAAATAATAAATGTTAAATATAGATAATGATTTCCAAGAATGAAGAAAAGTGACCAGAAGGTAAGCTGGCCATCTTCACAATAAAGATCAGGTTCGTTAAAACCCCAGATTTCATACATCTTTTCACCCCATCACCTGATGGTCATCTTAAACTGTACTCACCGGCTACAGGAGTGCCTGGGTGGCTCCCTCGGTTAAGCGTCTGCCTTTGGCTCAGGTCATGATCCCAGAGTCCTAGGATCAAGCCCTGCATCAGGCTTTCTGCTCAGGAGGGAACCTGCTTCTCCCTCCCCGTCTGCAGCTCTCCCTGCTTGTGCTCTCTCTTGAATAAATAAATAAAAATCTTAAACTATATTGAGCAGCTACAACATCATCCCCAACATAATGAACATTGGGCTTTTGTACATCGTGCTGTGGATGCTATGCACTTGGATAGATCCTGGATGTGCCCAAGACCAAATGATGTGTGCTGCCCAGACTTTTAAAAAATTACAATTTTAGGGGTGCCTGGGTGGCTCAGTCAGTTAAGCATCCGACCCTAGATTTTGGCTCAGGTCATGATCTCGGGGTCCTGGAATCGAGCCCCACATGGGGCTCCACACTCAGTGGGTGGGGAGTCTGCTTGAAGATTCTCTCTCTCCCTCTCCCTCTGCCCCTCCCCCTGCTCACATTCTCTCTCTAAAATAAATAAATAAGTCTTGAAAAATTATAATTTTAATCTGAAAAGTTTTAAAGATTATTAGAATAATAACAGAATAATAACAACTAATTTTGATATACTACAAAACAAATCTCTATTCAGCTGGGATGACCTCTCTCTCTTCTGAAATTCTCTAACCTTGAATTTCACCTCTCTTTGGGGCCTTGATTATTCCCTGTCTTCTATTAGTCACTTCAGGTCTATATATTATATACATCCTTCAGGGAACAATCAGCACTGCATCCCAGGGCCTAGCACAGGGCCTGCCAGCGGTATCCTGGGCTTAGCTGATGTTTGTTGGTGAACAAATCAATGAACCCCCAATTCCACAGGAAACTGGACAGAGTACACATTCAAGGAATTTTTTTAAAAATGCATGTAAAGGGGCACCTGGGTGGCTCAGTCAGTTAAGCCTCCACGTGTGGCTCAGGTCATGATCCCAGGGTCCTCAGATGGAGGCCCGTGTGGGGCTCTCTGCTCAGCTAGGAGCCTGCTTCTCTCTCTCCCTCTGCTGCTCCCCCTGCCTGTGCTCTCTCTCTGTCTCATTCTCTGACAAATAAATAAATAAAATCTCTTAAAAATAAATAAATAAAAAGCAATGTAAGAATGTTACTGATCCCAGAGGAAAAGGGAATTCGTAGTCTATGCCAACTTTGGCCTTCCTCAAATTAGCCTCGTTTTCCCCCATGGCATAGCTCCAACCCTATCTTAAGCTGGAGCAGATTCTGTATATGTTTTTGAACATCCATAGCATGTTCAAAATGCTGTTCCCCTTACAATACTAGGTAGGTTTTGGAAAATCCAGAAAACTCTGACTGGGCTTACTGTTTAACTATCTGTAAGCAGTTTCCTGCATCTATAAGTGTTCTTTGGAATATAGATGAATCCAGAATTCAGAATACAGATCCACAAATTTCTTTCTGGATTTTCTGGGGCATCCTCAAGAGTACTTCTTCTGAGGCCACTACGAACTGCAGCCCCAGAGCTCTTGGTGGCTCCTGCAGAGCAGGCCCATTCAAAGGAGTCCTGTGGGCAGTGAGTTGCTCAAGGGGAAAGCAAAGCTTTGTACAGGATTTTAAAGGCCCCAGAAATCTGGGAAGACCTTTAGCTACTGTTGTCTATGTTCATAGATTTTGGTACCATTTGCTTTCTCATTCCATAGCAGGTGGAAAATATTTTCAGAAATTTTGTTTCAATGCAAAAAAGATTTGTTTAGGGGTTGGTATTGGGGAGGGGAATTCAGAATTCTGTAAAAGAATTAAAATGCATCTAGTACATTTTTAGATGTCTTTAGAAATCCAATGTTTAGTAGGTTACAGAAAGAAATGTGGCTTTTCCAGGATTTTCTTTGCTCATAACTTATCACATTTGATATTTTTTAATTACAAAAATATATGCAACAACTTTTGACTTTACAAAGTACTTTTGCCCCCTGCCCTCATCTGTGGCTCAAAGATGACTGTGAACTTCCTTTGAGGTGAAGAAATTGAGGTTGAGAGAGGCGCAGTGACCTCCTGAGAAGCAACATGTTACAGCAGAACTGGGACCCCAAACTCAGTAGTCAGGCTCCGGATTTTAACCCATTATATTTAGACATATGAAGACCAGACCCCGAGGGAGACAAACATAATGATTTAAGGGCGTATTTTCCAAAATTAATATTGATAGGAAAAAATTAGCCCCAAGATGTGGAGAGGATATACACTGTGGGTTCATAATCACATCCCCCTTCTGACCACAATGCAGATGCTACCTTTGCCCCAGACTGAATTTACAGATGATAGGAACCCCCAGCTCTTAGGTCTGGGATTCAGGCAAATATTCAACCAGGACAAAGTTTCACTGCTGTCCATGCTGGCATGAAACGGAAATGCTATAGCATTCCCGTATGCAAACAACTTGGTAAAACAGTGTAGTGTTTCAGAAACCATGTACTGAATGGAGACAAGATATCAGTACAAGCTGTGGGAGCAGGGTGAATTTATGAAGCAGAAAGTATGGGCTGAGGAAGAGATCAGCCCAGTAACAGTTTACTGGCCTTGCTGTTCTCTTAAGAGGCACTAATGGTAGTGGACTGGTGCAATGGAAGTAAACCCAGCTTCATTTAAAGCAGTAGCATGAAATTGGTTGCAATAAAATTATGCATTAAGTGTGCATTATGTTTAATAAGACTGGATTGCACTTCCCGTGTTTACTCTGTGACTATTGAGGCTGATCCAATTTTCTAAAGTTCTCCAATTGGTTCACGATCGAGTTTCTGGCCAGAAGGTCAGATTTCCCTTGCTGTTATTATATGTCTCTATTACTTTACTATGGCATTTACACTTTATATTCATTACTTTTTTTCTATCTCTTGAACCTTCCCCATTCCAAAATGTTCCCTGTAGATGGCCCGTGTGACACAAATTAGAACAACCTTGATAGCTGTCAACTGGAGACTATCTGAGAACAAAAGGACATTACTGCAAACCAGCACTGGAGGTAATCTCTTGTGCTTTCTCTGAAGGCTTCTTAATGGCCTTTGAGAAATAATACAATTCAGATCTGCAACCAGGAGACAAAAGAGTGGAGGTTGGACAGCATGGGAAACATGTGACTTGGTCTTTAGATCCTACTGTCCTGGGATTAGGAGTAATTATCATTAGAAAGCAGAGATATCTGTTTTCATTTCACTATGTATGTATTTATTAATTCA
Source organism: Leptonychotes weddellii (assembly GCF_054177405.1). Lineage (NCBI taxonomy): Eukaryota > Metazoa > Chordata > Mammalia > Carnivora > Phocidae > Leptonychotes > Leptonychotes weddellii. Next base: position 57,034,679 of record NC_138382.1, read on the forward strand.
TCTATTAGCAAACACTCATTGGGGACCTACTATGTGCCGTTTACTGTGAACGTGATGGGAATAAGTCAGTTAATAAGACATGATCCTGCTATGATTTTATAGTCTAATGGGGATGGGATATAGGGAGATTGGTCATAAAAATATAATTTCACTGAGATAAGTGAAATGTTAGAATAAAAAAGACAATGCTTTAGTAGAAATAAGGAAGGGTAATTAGTTTTTCTAGTAAGGAAGATGGACTTTACAGAAAAGGTGAAACAATTTTCTTTAAAAAGAAAGAAAGAGGAAGGAAGGAAAGAAGGAAAGAAGGAAGGAAGGAAGGGGAAATAATAAAGGCATTCCAAGCAGAGAGAATGACATATGCAAGGCATGGAGGTGTGGAAGAATATGACATATTTGGGAAATCACAAGTAGATTTCTAAGGGCCTTAAAGGTTACAGGGGCTGGGGTGGGATATGAAACGACAGGGAATGAGGCCAGAGTGTGAGGAGGGCTCAAATTCAATGCCACTGGGGTTTATTTGTTATCCCATAGTTAGGGAGGTATCGCTGACCAATTCTCCCAACCTGAGAGGTTTGGTCTTTTATTTCTACAAACTGCTTTAAACCAGGTGAAGAATAAATAGGACCCTTTTAAAACATCTTTATAAAAGAATACATTGAAGAAAATGTAAAAACACATGGTATATACACATACATATTTTTTATATATCACTATATGTGATATGCAGTGATATAGTGATATGTGTATAATGTGTGCATATGTATTTTATTATATCTCTATTTATCTTTCTATCTTCTCTTTACTTTATAAATGGACTTGACAATGCTCTCCTATGACCTTTTAAATAGTCATGAAGTTCCACCAAGATAAATTCATGGGCATCATTTTTGCTGTCCCACTGTAAGCAACTCTAGAATAGGACAAAATATATGAAGGAACTGTTTTCAGGCATTGGACAACAAAGAGTTCAGAACTCTTATCTTGAGAGCAGAGAAGCACATAAGATGAACTGCAGATTCATCCTATGTTTCTGCATGGGAGTATTCTTTAAAGTTCTGCCCACAGAATTGGAGCCCAAACAGAAAAGCATGGGCAAAGGAAACAGATAAGAAATCAGAGCTGATATGGCAGCTAGAATTTGCAAGGCAATATACAAGAAAGAAGGGAACTGCGCAGAGAAGGACTTCCAGAAATTTTCATTGAGTCTTATGTTTCCTATAAAATACTGCAACAGAAAAATATTTAAAATAGATCTAAATAAAAAGTCAATAAATTCAAATGGAGTTAAAAAACAAAAGCATTTGATTTTTACTTTGCCTTCTCCTACTAATTGACTTTAAATTCAACTTTCTCAAACTTCCCTAGCCAGAATTGGATTTTTTTCTTCTTCAATATCCCAAAGCATTTTTTATAGCCTTTCCTAATATCCCCTATTATATTACATTGTGGCTATTCATTCCCATGTTTGTTTTCCACACTCTGCTGTGGGTTCCTCCATCTCCATGTCCCTAGCACACAGTGGCTGGAGTGAATGAATGAATGAATGAATGATGGATAAATGGGTGGATGGATGAAAAAAGTTTGTGCCCACTCTTGCTACAATGGTCAGGAAAAAGGAAAATAAAAGGGAGACAGATTCTACATTCCTCTCCAAAAGAGGGAGCAATAGAGTTATTATCACCTGGATAGTACTCAGTATTAGCAAATTCAGGAAATTCAAGTTATTGCCAGATAAATCCTTGGCTTGCTGAATGTATTTTCATTTAAATCAGTTATGAAATTGCTTATGCTATATAACATTCTTTTTTATTTGATATATGTTTTATTTTTAGCATTCCATATTTCTATAAAAATATACAAAAACTTTCCTTCTGTGCTATGGATACTGTGCTGAGATTCTGCTAAATTTGTTACTTTTTCATTAAATCAGCTTGGCTATTATCTTACTAAATGATTTATTTTCCATTTTTCTCTCAAACATTTATTATTAAGTTTTCAAGCATACAGAAAAATTGAAGGAATTGTACAATGAGTGGTAATATAACCACCATCTAGACTCAATAATTATTAACATCTTACCATATTTACTTTATATCTCCTTTTATATACAAAGAATATATTTATATTTTTTGCTGAAAGTAAATTATAGACATTATGAAATACTAAATATTTCAACCTGTACCTCCCCAAAATAAAAGCATTAGTCTACATAACTTCAATGCCATTATTCCATCCAGAAAATAACCATCATCTAATGACTAGTTCATATTCAAAATTTTCCCAATTGATCCTAAGATATATCTTATAGATTTTTTTTTATAGATTTTTTTTTCTTAAGCTGGGATCCATGAGGGCTCATACATTTTGTTTATTATATCTCTTTTGTCTCTTTTACTCTACAACAGTCCCCTTCACACAGTTTTTCATGACACTCTTTTTGGAGAGACCAGGTCAGTTGCCTTCCAAATGCCCACATTCTAGATTTGTCTCATGATTTCCTTGTGATGTCATGAACTGTTCCCTCAACTACTTGTGTTTCCTTTAATCTAGAAGTTAAGACCAAAAGCTTGGTTAGATTCAAGTTAAATATGGTTTTTTGGGGGCGCCTGGGTGGCTCAGTTGTTAAGCGTCTGCCTTCGGCTCAGGTCATGATCCCAGGGTCCTGGGATCGAGTCCCACATCGGGCTCCCTGCTCTGCAGGAAGCCTGCTTCTCCCTCTCCCACTCCCCATGCTTGTGTTCCCCCTCTCGCTGTGTCTCTCTCTGTCAAATAAATAAATAAAATCTTAAATATATATATATGTGTTTTTTGCAAGAATACTATAATGGTGATGCTGAGCATTCCCTATTCCTTCAGAAAGCACATAATGTCTGAGGCTGCTGTGTGATTAGTAAGGCTAAATTTGATCACTCCATTGTAAAGCTAAGATTTTCCCTCTACAATGACTCATTAATCTCAACATGAGCCTTTAATTGAGCTACCATCTGTGGAATATCTATGTGCCAGGCACTGTGCTAATTTTCTAATTAATTCTCATAACAATCCTATGAAGGGAAGGATAATTCTCTCCATTTAAAATGAAGAGGGGCACCTGGGTGGCTCAATCAGTTAAGCGTCCAACTCGTGATTTCGGCTCAGGTCATGATCTCATGGGTTGTGGGATCAAGCCCCTTGTCTGGCTCCACACTCAGCATGGAGTCTGCTTGAGATTCTTTCCCTTTGCCCCTCCCCCCACTTGCACTCGTGCTCTCTATCTCTCTCTCTCTAAAATAAATAATCTTTTAAAAAACTAAAATAAAGATAAAGAAACCAAGGCTCAGATACATGGACCCTTTGTCCAAGGAGAGAATCTGCTTTCTAAGCTCCATTCCCTCCCACACTAATGGATGTATAGGGATGGTCAAGGGACGGCAATTGTTTCTGGTTCCTAATCTATTTCTTTGGCTTAGTCAAGAATAATCATGATCAAAAAGAAAAAAATAATAATCTTTTTCCAAAACCAGTAGTTGAAGCTTCATGACTAATCTTTAAAAGTACTTTAAATTTTTAACTAATTTCAGAACTTTCTACAGTTTTTTACTTCTAAACAAACTTAAATGAGATTGTTGAGACAAGTAGAGCTTAACTTTTTATTTTACATAGTTATTAAAATTGAAGTATAAAATATATATATATAAAAAATCTTTTTAAAAATTGAAGTATAATTTTGGAAACGTATCTTCCCCCTTGAATTTGGTGGACAGGGAAGCAAGAACATAGGTGATGATAGCTTTCCCTCACACCTACGAGAATTATAGGAATGACAGGTAAATCCACCTCAGGTTTTAATAACTAAGGTACTCCTTGCTACTATTATAAAAGCTGCTCCATTCTCTTCCATCTTGGGAAGAAAAGAATATACTCAGTCTTTTAGAGACAACCTTTCTTACACTTTGCCTCACATGGACTCTTCCTCAAAAGAGCAGTCCCAGGAGCTGCAGCCTCTGAGCTGGGAATATCTGGAGTTTTGGCAGAGTGTACAGGGTAGAAGACAAAGAAGTGGCAAGGGGCAACTATTGGCTGAAAAGGGGATAATTACTATCCTGTGAGGATTTGCATACTTATTTTAAATTTAATGAAGGTCCTTATACACATAGGTTGGAAAATTCTAGAACAGTATACACTCCCTCTCTGTACCTCATATTGAAGTCCCTATAGTCTGGCTTTTATCCCCATCAACTTCATTTAAAATTGTTTAGTCCTTACATTACTTGCCTTCTCTGCAACATTTAATCATATTGCATACTCCTTCCTTGGCTCTCTCTCTTCCCCTGACATTCCATGACACTCCAACTCCCTGGCCTTTCTCCTATTTCTCTAATCACGCCTTTATATCTCTTTTGCCAGAATTCTCTTTCTCTGCCCATGCTGCAGACACTGGTATTCCCTGTAGTCACGTCGTGGCCATCTTCTCAATTTGCATGCTCTTTCTGAATGATCTCACCATTCCTGTGGCTTTACCCATGGCTGTGCTTGGATGAGTCCCAACTGTGTCTTGGGGATCCAAATTCCAAACCTCTCTCATGGGCAACACTTGTGTGTATGACTTCCTATCATACATCTGTGTGCTTCCATGGGTACATCCTATGGGGACTGGATATCTCCAAGGAAGTTTAGCACACCCCAGTCTAAACTTATCATGGTTCCTTCCTCCATCCCCATCCTGCTCCTCCTCCTTTGTGCATCATTTGCTTGAATGTACTACCTCTCTCATACTTCCCCAAGCCAGAAATGCAGGATTTGTCCTTGACTCCTCTTGTCCCTTCCCACCCCACACCCTGTAAATCATTAAGTCCTGTGGAACTATTACTTAAATAATCTTTTGTCCTTCTCTTTCTCTTTTTACCTATAACCCCTTACCTTGCTGCATTTTGGTGCTAGGTTTCTGCAAGTTTTTTAACTGGTCTTTCTGTCTCAATCTGTGTCCCCTTCCCCAGTCTCAGCAATCTATCTTCTATGACCAAGGTGTCTACCTAAATTTCAAATCTAATTATGTTATTCCTCTATTTAAAACATTGCACTGACCTCATCTTGCCCTTGGATAAGGTTTGAATTCTTTAGCATAAAAGGTCCTTCATAATCTGGCTCCTGCCTCCTTTTCTAGCATCATATCTCAGCACAACCTCCTTTAGTTACACTGAAATATGTGTCATACCCCCCAGTTTTGCTGAAGTGTCTTTCCCAAACTTTCATGGCTAACTCACACATGTTTTTTAAGATTAAGCTCAATAGACATTGGGGAGGGTATGTACTGTGGTGAGCGCTGTGAATTGTGTAAGACTGTTGAATCACAGACCTGTACCTCTGAAATAAATAATACATTATATGTTAAAAAAAAAAGAGAGAGAGAGAGATAGTAGGAAGGGAAAAATGAAGGGGGGGAAATCGGAGGGGGATGCGAACCATGAGAGATGATGGACTCTGAGAAACAAACCGAGGGTTCTAGAGGGGAGGGGGTGGGGGATGGGTTAGCCCGGTGATGGGTATTAAAGAGGGCATGTACTGCATGGAGCACTGGGTGTTATACTCAAACAATGAATCATGGAACACTACATCAAAAACTAATGATGTAATGTGTGGTGATTAACATAACATAATAAAATAAAAAATCTTAAAAAAAAAAGATTAAGCTCAGACATCACCATATCCAAGTAGCTTAGCAGGTCATTTATTTTGGCCATTGTCCCATCTACAGATTTGAAATTCCAAGTAATTAAATATACTGCCTATCTTTAGCAAGGATTGATCTATTTTAAAATGTGGGGTCCTTATATTGTGTGTGTTTACTTAGTGTGTATGAAGAAATGTTGGTTCTTTTTCCTAATGAGCAATGTGTTCTTGTTGGTAATGGAATCCAGCTCTGAATCCAGCAGGCTTGACTGGGCCCTGAACCATGCTAACTCTTGCCTACAGTCATCTATGGAAAGCTAAGTGCTGTCCTAATTTCTCAACCATTTATCCAGGCAAAATTGCTGCTTATAGTTGTACAGGTTGTGCACTGCATAAATTCACAATAGAACCTATGTGGAGTTCCTGTTCCACAACCTTCCTCTGTGGCAAATGATCACCTGAATCCTGAATGCCATCATAAACTATTTATATTCCAACCACATCCGGTGGATTGGGCCACCTTGCATGATGAGATTGCGCAGTTTTAACCCTTGTTGTTGGTGTTTCTCTAAGGAATTGCATTTTGGTTTGATAGTTAGCTAAGCTTCTCAGGAATGAGCCCTACAATCAGCAAGAGGCAGCAATGCATGTAAAAAGAAAGAAGAAGGAAGGAAAGGAGTAAGAGAGAAAGAGGGAGGGAGGGAGGAAAGAAGGAAGGGAGGGACAGAGGAAGGGAGGGACAGAGGGAGAGTGAGGGAGGAAGAAAGGAAGAAAGAAAGGTCTTGCATTTGGGAGTCAGCAAATCTGGGTTTGAATTATTTTTAATTTATTTTTTATTATAGTTGATAGACAATGTTACCTTAGTTTCATTGTGTACAACATAGTAAGTTGACAACTCTATACATTATATTATGCTCACCACAAGGTAGCTACCATCTGTCACCATACACCTCTATTATAATACCATTGACTATATTCACTATGCTGTACCTTTTATCCCTGTGACATACTCATTCCACAACTGTAAGCCTGTATCTCTGATTCCTCTGTAGTCATTTTGCCCATTGCTTACCCTTCTCACCTTTGCCAGCTGTTAGTTCTCAATATTTATGGGTCTGTTTCTGCTTTTTGTTTGTTTGTTCATTTGTTTTTTGATTGTTTTTTAGATTCCACATATAAGTATTTGTGTTTCTCTGTCTGACTTATTTCATTTAACATAATACCATCTAGGTCTATCCATGTTGTCACAAATGGCAAGATCTCATTCTTTTTTATAGCTGAGTAATATTCCATTGTATATAAAAACCGTATCTTCTTTATCCATTCATCTGTCAATGAACATTTGGGCTGCTTCCATAATTTGGCTATTGTAAATAATGCTGCAATAAACATAGGCGTGCATATATCTTTTCAAATTAGTATTTTCACTTTCTTTGGATAAATACCCAGTAGTGGAATTACTGGATCATATGATAATTCTATTTTTTATTCTTTGGGAGTAACCTCCATCGTGTTCTACACAGTGGCTGCTGAATTTGAACTTTTGCTCTGCTTAATTGTGTAGCTCTAAGCAGATCCCTAAGTCTCTTTGATCCTCATTTCCCTTCTTCATTGGATAGTAACACTCAACTTCCAGGGATATCATAGTAGTAAGTTAATGTTCATAGACCACCAAACACAGATCCAGATTCTGACCAGCTTATGTGTGCTCTTTCGTCCCATCAACCTAATAGGCTTTGTGGCAGAATGGGACCATAGACCAAAGTATAACAAGAACACATTATCTACTGACTTGACAATTTTATCTAGGTGACCATCTCACTTAGACGTATATATCATCTAGAGCACAAAGATTAAAAAGGATATTGATCAAAATCTCTTTAGTTGTATACTCTAGACTCAGAGAAGAGAAACTTCAGTCAAAATCATTGCCATTTACATTTTTTGGTTTTGCTAAACTTACTAGTGCTTACCCATTCATTTACTATGTTTGTTGTTTGAATCCTCAACAAATTTATTTCTCTCTTTTAGCTGCTAGTGTTTCCCTCACTGCTGTTGCTGCTAAGAACACTGGGATTAATTTATTGGAGAATTGAGGGACTGTAGGAATCTCTTGTCTTCAGTAGTTCAGATTAATTGAAACAACTCCACACAAAGCAGCCCAGGTAGAGACTCTTGAAGACACAGTGTCCATAGGATCAAAAATAGCATTTGGAAACAATAAAGAACAATGTTTCTGGGATTACCTCCTCCATCATCTCTCTCCCCATCCCCTGTAATTTTATGTACTTATAAGTTTATGTACCAGTGCATTTTTATGTGTGTATGTATGTATTGAGAAGCCTGGTGGTAGAGCTGAAGGCAAGTTTCAGTAGTAGATGAAATGTGTTTCCTCTTTGAAGAGAATACCTATCATTCCTTTGGATTTGTGTTCCAGGTAAATCTTTGGACAATTCACTTTGGAAAACATAACAAGGGTCACATAGTTAAACTTTCTCGGAGGAGCCTAGACCAATGTCTCCCAGCTAGACCATACTGTCACATGGAAAGGGGAAACTGACTTATGTTAACATCCAAAAGGCTGTGGTCTGGGAAAAGAAAAGATACAAGAAACAAAGTTGAGAAGGAAGGAAGTAATACAGATTTTTCCAGCTAGTTAGATTGCTTTATATCAACCTCAGCCTTGATTCCACACTTAGCATAAAGAGGTAGTGAGCTCAGTGGAAAGGACATGGGTTTGCTAAGACAGAGGGAATGTGTTAGAAGCTCACTGCTAGCACTTTGGCAGTCACTAAGACGCTTTAAAAATAGTCCACTTCTTGGGCGCCTGGGTGGCTCAGTTGGTTAAGCGACTGCTTTCGGCTCAGGTCATGATCCTGGAGTCCCGGGATTGAGTCCCACATCGGGCTCCCTGCTAAGCAGGGGGTCTGCTTCTCCCTCTGCCTTCTTCCCTCTCGTGCTCTCTGTCTCTCATTCTCTCTCTCTCAAATAAATAAATAAAATCTTTAAAAAAAAAAAATAGTCCACTTCTTTGTCCTGGGCACATGGTAGATGGTAGGATTGAATTTTTTACCCACTTAAAGTTAGCTATGATCTGCCTTTGGCCATTGAAATATGAGCAAGTCATGTGAGTCACTTCTAAAGCGTGGGCTTAAGAGTTGAATTCTCTTTTCCCTTTGCCATGGCAATGGCCAGTTATAGCCGCCCTGACAGCAGGGGTCCAAGAGGGAGGACAATGATGATGCAGAGAAGGTCTCCTGGTGGGCCCTCAATTTCACACTTAGCATGAAAGGGAATTAAACTTTTATTATTTGGTGTCCTCAAGGTTTTGGGGTTGTTTGTTACTACCATGTAATCCAGCCTATCCTGACTGATGCAAGTCCTTTCTGTAGATTATTGAACAAAGTGTTGATTCTTTGAGGATCAGGTTTCTCATCTCTAAAATAGAGATAACTGTAATAATAGCTACTTTCTTCAACTCTTCCAAAGATCTAAAATGAGTGTATAAACAGTAAATCCTTTTAATAGTGGCAAGTGTTGCCAGATATCTATTACTAAGGATGGAGGAATTCGCCTTCCCAAAGTGACTTCCGAACACATTTCTTTCAGGGTTTGGCCTTGGATTAAGAGCAGTCTCAGAGATAACAAAAATCTCCAGTGAACTTTATCACCAGACTTTCATTAAGGAGCGGAATCCACTGCTTAAACATTACCTAATAGAAGCAGAAGCTTAAAACTAAAAAATTTTATAGTTGAAACATTCCAGATCCAAGAGATTTACATCCCATTGACCACCTGGCTAGGAGCTGACAGAGCAGCAGAATGTCCCTTCAGACTATTTTTATACTCCCAAACCTAAAAGGATACCCTTTTACCTGCCAGAGCTCTGAGATGACCTGTTGAATAGGACATGCCCCCAGTAATTCAGGGTAAGACCAGGAAGCCTGAACCTTCCATGTTACACAACTAATGATCTCTATTCACCCCTCCCCACTCTTGAGTTTACTTGACAGTGTGTGTATGTGTGTGTCCCTTAGTAGCATGCAAATTCCCAGCTCATCTTTTGTCCCTGTGAGCAGTTCCTACTACAGTATCTACATGGGATGGTCACCAGTTCAAACTTTAAGCATTCCCTGTCAATGGGGACCTTGCTGTATCCCAAACCTCTTCTACCATTAAAACACTCTTCTTTTTTATTTTATTTTTTTTTTTTACCAGAACAGACCTTTTCAAAACTCTCATCCCCTACTTCCACTCCCACCTCCTGAAATAAAGCAGAATATCCCTGTACTCTCTCCTATGGAGAATAAAAAGGCAATCACCATGTTGACTTTTGTCTTCAATTCTCTTCATGGGCTCTCATATCTAGATTCTTTAATCATTTTTGTCAGGCCTAGACTCTAATGTTTGTTGTCCCTCGTAAATATGGTGCATAGACCTAGTCTGTTCAGTAGAGTGTTATTCCCTTGGTGGCAAAAATAGTATCTATCATGGTAATGGTTGATTCTTCACTCCTAACAAGGTTTCTTGCTCATTATAGGGCTCAATAAATAGGACTGAATAAATTCATGAATATAAACAGTACCCCCAGTCAGGGTCTACACCAGTTCATCTGAGACCACATCTATTTATCATGACTACAGACGTCCTGTGTCCCACCAGTTCTCACTGCCACTTCCTTTCCTGTGTGTGACAGACAGGAAGGCATCTGACTGTTCTTTGTTTCTTTGTGTATTATCAGAGCAGTAGAGTCTTTTTGTGAGGCTCTACTCGGACTCATTTTCCCAAGCACTCTGTGCAGCAGCTTCCCTGGAATCTGTCACACTATAGTACCCCAGGACCTATCTAAGGACATACAATCTCCCTAACAACTAAGTGGGAAATGGGGCCTCACCCCAGTCTAGAATCTTCTGTGAGGTCTGTTCCCTGTTTCCTCCAGACCCATCTCATGTCACCCACTATCGACCTCCACCTTGCACCTGCACTCCAATCCCCTGGTTTCTTGACGATACCATGTTTCTTCCTGCCTCAAGGCCTTTTCACATACTATTCCCTCTGCCTTAAACATTTTCTCTCTACCCCTCCACTCTCCTTCATCTAGTTAGCTCTTCACTCATTTGTACCCAAATATCATTTACTTGGAGGAGTTGATTCTGATCCCCAGACTAGAGTTGGGTGTTATTTGGTTTTCTTAGCATCACACACCTTTCCCTCAGAGAACAAATCATAGTGTATAATTACACATTTATTTATGTACCTTTCTAAGTCTCATAAGGGCATGGACTTTATTTTGATCACTGCTGTGTCCCAGTACCTAAAATAGTGCCAAACACACAGTAGGTATTTAAGAACCATTTGTTGAAAGAATGAGTCATCATCTTTCTCCTTCACTTGAAAGCTCCATGAGGACATACAGTGTTATTTTTGCAGACCATTGTATACCTAAGGACCTACACAGTAGCTGGCACACAGGAGGTACCCAGCAATAATATAAATAAATAAGGAAGAAAAGCAAGATGAAGAAGAGGAAGAACAGGAAGAAGAGACATAACTAGCGATATCACCCCCTTCACTCTCAAAGTGTTCTAGTTTAGAAAATATATGGTCACCGTAGTTATGTCTCTTACTGATTCTAAGATTTTTTTTTAGGTCAAAGAGCAAGGTATATGAGAGAGATTAGGGATTGGAAATTTGCTATGTCTCTAGAGAAGTCAGAAGGCAGTCAGAAAGCCAGATAGGACAATTCAATTTCTAAGTTCTAGAGGAGTCTCAAGGAGTACCAAGGGTACCCTGAGTCTTCAAAGGGCTGAATCTCTGCAACTGCTTGGGAAAGGCTCAGATCTGGACTTGGTTTCTTTTTTGCAGTAGTGGAAAAATAAAAATATCTCTCAAACACTTTCCTACCACACCATACATACACACAGACACAGACACACACACACACACACACACACAGTGATGGGGAAAGCAGAGAAGAAAGGCATGAGGCTTTTTATATTTTCTTAAATTTCCAAGAGTCAGGGCTTCTGACTTGAAACTTTCCATCTAGTTCATATTCCCCAGGTTGAAGCTGATAAAAATCTTGAAAGAGACAGACATGTTTGAGCCCAGATCTAAAGGACTAAAAGCTATTCTTCCTCGTCCCTCTACCTCACCTTAGAGCAAAGTTTTCAAAGTTGAAATTCTGTGTTATTTGTTATCAAGTTTAATAGAAGACAGAGTTAACTCCTGACCTTTAGGTTCTGGGAACCAACATAGTTCTTGGAGTCCAAAATCTATCTCCCACTGTTCAATCAGTTTCTTTTCTTTTCCAAAACTTCTGGTCACTCTGAACTTACCTTGCTATGGGCTCTCATAATAGGTTCCTATAGCTGGGGTGCACACAGTAACCGATCTAACTCCTTCCATATCCTAATGTGAGTTGCTGTGAGTGTGCTGAGAAACACACTTTTATTAGTGTGTTTCAATTTCTTTGAATATGCACAAATATATATATTCACATTACATCAGGATACATGTTATAGGGATGGATGTTGTTACTCTTGATATATGGATATGGTCCCACATACTCTGTGTGTGTGTGTGTGTGTGTGGAGAGAGAGAGAGAGATTGATTTAGGGATATGTGGATATTCATATATGAATCCATCCATTCATTCATTCATTCATTCAACAAATATATACCAAATGTCTTCTATGAGTCAGGCTGTGTTCTAGATGCTTGGAGTATATCTGTGAACACACCAGACAAATAGTCATCCCCCGTCTAGAGATTATATTCCAGTGGAAGGTGAAGAGGCAATGATAAAAAGTAAATATAATAAATAAGTAAATTATATGATATCTTGAAGGTGGTAAGTACTATAATGGACCAAGACAGATCAGAAATACGACTAGAGTGGGTGGGTTGCAATTTTAAACAGAGAGAGTAGTTATGTAGATTTCATTGAATAGCTGACCTTTGAACAAAGACTTACAGGAAGTGAGGGAATAGTCTATGTGATATTTGCTGGGAAGTGTTTTCCAATTATAGGGGACAACCAGTGCAAAGACCCTGAGATGAGAATATACCTGACATTTATGGGACAGCAAGGAATAGCTTGAATATAATGATGGAGGGACAGAGTATTATAAGGAATATGTCCAAGAGATGATGGGAACCAGATCATATAATGTATATGGATATTATACATAGGTGCTATACATGTATATAGAGTATACACATGGACATGTTTATATTTTTAGTCTTAAATGCATTTTAGTCTTACATGGATTTTTTATTGTCTAAATACCTACTATATACATTTAGAGAAATATAAATAGTATGTATACATTTCTGTGGCACAGTTTATTTATGTCTGTATGTGCTGTACATATGATAACAGATGTTCATGCATGTATCTATTGTGCAATTGAATGCACATGTTACTTTATGGAACATGTGTGGTATCCCATATGTATGTATGCATGTGTACTTATTATATATTACACTAATGCATGTGTCTACAAATAGCCATGTGTCACTTCAAATGACAGGAAACTCTCACAAGTGTGTAATTATGGGAACTGTCCACAAATTCATGGGCTTTCTCTGCAGGTATCTGGCAGAAGACAGATATGGTCATTCTCTTATTCCTCCTTATGAGAGAACCCTGTGCCAAGGCTGAAAGCATTGGTGCTGAAGAGACAAGCGAATGCAGACAGGTTTCAAAGATTGTGGGTCTTACGTCATGAGACTGAAGAAGACACCAAAGTCATGACCATTTGAGAAAAATGCAAATGTTCTCTGACATCAATAAATTATTGACTCAATTCTGGTATATGGTCATTTACCGAAGGAATTAGAAGTGCCAGCCTGCTGTGTCAGATCCTACAAGGGAATTTCTTTTCTCTGCTTTCATATTCTTTTTCTTCAGCTTGTTGCAGGGAAATAAATTGCTAATAACATACGGATTTTAATTTGAGATTTTAGTCTTAAAAAGTTTGGTGTACAGGGTGAAATGTAAGAGGTTTTTTTTTTTTTTTCATTTTCTATACTTGCCCGAGTTGTAAACCTAAGGCCAAGTTAATTAAAGTCAATGGAGAATGTATTTTTTTATTAAACTTTCTCTTTCTATTGATTTTTCCCTCTCATACAAATAGTACAGACTTAGTCCTCAAAATCAAAAACACTGTAGAGCAAAGAAAAGGAATAATCAGGCTCCCAAGATGATTTACAAACTCTGACACAGGATTTTAGAGGTGGCTAGGATTTCAGAGGTGGCTAAACTGGCAAGGTGTTGAGAATTTAGGTCAGCTAAGGACAGACAGACCCAGCTGTGCACCAGCTAGTCTGTGAGGCCAAACTCCCAGGTACATTTGGCTCACAAAAGCAATATTGGTTTTTTCATGGTACAAACATCTGGACCATTGCAACAGCCTCCTAATTTTTATTCCCACTTTCAGTCATTCCCTCTAATCCACTCTCCATCCAAGAGCTACATTTATCTTCCCAAGGCATAATTCTGATGATATCATTTATAGGCTCAAAGCCTTCAAGGGCTCCCTCTAAACTCAATAGCTCACAGGCCAGACCCAAACCATTGCCTATTTTTGTAAATAAAGTTTCATCACAACATAGCCATGCCCTTTTATTGATGTATTATTTAAGGCTGCTTTCACACTACAACAGCAGAAAAGTTGTGATAGAGATCATATGAGCATAAAACATTTACTAGATGGTCTTGAATAAAAAGAGTTTGCTGATGCCTGTTCTAACCCATCAAATAAGAACCACGATCACAGGCTAGCATTTAAGACCTTCTAAACAATTTCCCCAAGTTGGCTTCCCACTTTAATTCCTAGTCTCTTCCTTAACATTGCGCATATTAGAATCATTTTGGACTCCTTGGTTTTCCCCAAACACTCACTGGCAGAATTAGATTGCCCTGTGTCCATTTCTTCTTTTCCTGGTTGCGGCACTGGAGTTGTCCTTTGAAAACTGCCCCATGGGGCGCCTGGGTGGCTCAGTCGGTTAGGCGTCTGCCTTCAGCTCAGGTCATGACCCCAGAGTCCTGGGATCAAGCCCCACATCAGGCTCCCTGCTCAGCAAGGAGTCTGCTTCTCCCTCTGACCCTCCCCCATCTTGTGCTCTCTCCCACTCAAAAAAATCAAGTCTTAAAAAAAAAAAAGAAAACTGCCCCTCTTCAATCCTCAGTTTTTGTGGTTCTTGGAGGGCTAATCTCACTCTCAGTCCCAGTAAAGAATCAATGACAAAACCTGGCAATTAGAGTATTCTATTCTATCATGATTGATTCTGAAATAGGTGTGTGACCAAAGCCACAGTGATGAGCTGTAATGCTGGACTTCTGATGGAATTTTGGGAAAGAGAAACTCTTTTTTCCACCAGGATTCTTGAGTCTGTCAACTGTCACTAGGGAGAAGTGAATTGGGAATGAAGTTAATACAGAGGGAAACAGAGCCAAGAGATGGAGACTCCAGTCCTAATGACATATTTTAGGCACCTGGTTCTAACTGTACCTGAAGCTAGACTACTTATTTGTCCCTGTACATGAAGGTATATAAGGTCTCCTTTTGTTCTTGGGAGACTTTAAATGGGTTTCTGCAATTTATAATCTAAGTAGTCATTGCTCTGTCCCCTCCCTTTACCTTCGATGCCTTCTTCTCACTTCTCCCGGACCACATTTTCTCCTGCTTTCAAGACCCAAGCCAAACCTTAGCTTCTCTATAAAATCTCTCCTGAATTCTCGTGAAATACGGTCTCTCAGTTTTGAGCTCCACAGCTTAATACTGCCCTTGTTATCATCTGGTTACCATGCTTTGGACCTTGTTCTGAGTACATGAAAATATTTATTGAATAAATTTTTAAAAATTCCTGGTGTGGAGAGAATGATCCTTTTAATCATTGCATTTAGGGTTAGAATGTGAGCGGATGGGAAATGCTTGGAGCATACTTTCATCTGACTTCATAAAATTAGCTCTGATTTTTTTAAAATAGTATTGAACTCTCAGAAATGTTGCAAGGGTGGTACAAAGAGCTCCTGTATCTTCTTCACCCAGATTTCTCAGTTGTCAACCTTTGGCTGTATTTGTGTTTCCCATCTCAACCCCCGCCCTCCTCCCCACACACATACAGGCACATTATTCTTGTTCTATTTTTAGTCTCTTGAGAGCAATGTGTATATCCCCAAACAGACACAAACACTTTCCAACATAAACCCAGTGTACCTCTTCAACTCAGGTAATCAACATCAATACAGCACTACTGGATACAGGCCCCATTCGATTCTTGCTCTCTTAGCAATGTCTCTTGTTTACTTTGTGGCCCAAGATCCAATTTAGTATCATGCATTGCACTTGGTCATTATGTCTCTTAAGTTCCTCCTAGTCTTTCTTGAACTTGACAGTTGTGGATGATAAGCCTTTCATTCCATAGGATGTTCCTCAGCCTGGATCCGTCCAATAGATCCTCCTCATGACCTCCTCATGACCACCTTATGATCTCCTCATGACCAGACCCAGGGCATGTATTGTTGGCAGAATATCATAAATTTTATGCTCTGATCCTCTTAGTACATTCCACATAGAGGCATCTTATGTCACTCTGCTAACCCCTAGTGATACCAGACCTTGATCCCCTGGTCAGATTGCTTTCTGCCAGGTTTCTCCACTCTAGAGCCAGGACTTTTATCTTTGTGATAGATAAATATTTTATAGCAAGATACTGCAAATTAACCAACACCCTGTACTTCAACAAACCTCCACTCACCTGCTTTAGTTTGCATTAATAATTCCTGCTTTAAATAGCCACCACCATGATGGTCATCAAATAATGACTTTCTATCTTCATCATCTTCACTATATTTATTTAGTTGGCATTTTAGTGCAAGGAAGAGCTCCCCTCCTTTTTCTCTCTTCACTATAGACCCTCAGATCCCTTTTTTTGCAACAGGTGGGTAGTCTGTTACAATCATTTATTGTAATGCTTAAAGTATCCTAGATTTGGTCATCAGGAGACCCTGACTCCAATTTCCTTTTGACTTGTCCCCATATTCTTAGAGGACTTTCCTACTTTCTGTTGCCAAAAATTTGGGGGCTCAGCTTTCACTTTTCCTGCCCCAGCCCTAGAGTCAGTCCTTTTTCCAAGGGGCCTCAGTTCCTTTTAGTGGAAAATTCTACTCAGAAAGCAAGATACGGAAGGCTGGTATGCTCATTGCTACTGGAATAGCATTGCTTCTAGGCCCTTCCAGCAGACAGAGGTAAGAAATATGTGCATGTGCGTACATACATTAACACACATTCATCTACATTAATAGACACATCTATTTCTCTATCTATATAGATATATAAATATTTTAAAACTAAACTATGAGTTCACTTGTATCTCCAATTCTAATCTAATACCTCGGGTTTCTTTCTATACTTCCCTTTTCCATATTTATGAAACCTTTCTCTGATTATGCTATTGACTCTGAAATTTTTTAAAACTTGAGAGTAAGGACTTTCCTTGCCTTTGCATTTCACCTGAGAGCTGCCAACGTGTTCAAGATACAGGGACTCACAAAATCAGCGCTGTCCCTTGGTGGCTGGGTCATGTAAAACCTCGGCTTTTGCAGTAAAACCTTTGACTGGAGAACTCGGGAGGCCAGGAGGCTACCTGTGTGCCTCATAGTATAGCTCTTCACCTGGCAATAGACCTTCTGTAACTGGCTTCACAGTCTTCTTAAAATGAGAAATGAAAAAATATTCTCCGAGTCTCTCAGAGGCTCTCCAGAAACAGGTGCTATGTAAATATAGAGTATAATCATTGTTGCTGTGTGGGAAATGTTTTTCTATCCATCTTGTTCTACAATAGACTGAGAATGTTTTCCAGCATCACTGGTCTTCTCAGGCTTCTCAACAGATGACACAGCTAGCTCTTGCAGTAGGCATAAGGGTACTGGTTGGAATAAATTACAACCTCCACTCCAGATGTTTATCTTTTATTTATTTTACCTTGAAAAAAATTACAGCACAACACAGGGAATGCACATGAACCTATCTTGCTCCTTAAAGGGGGTAAAGCTCTCAACCCCGAGACCACACGGGGTATACCGTCCATAGTGGGACAATAGACAAGCCAGATGTGTCCCGGTGGCCTCACCCCCAATATCTGCTCTGTCTTTTCTTCAGCTTGTGATGTCACAGAAAATGATGCTCTGTCTTGTTAAGTCCTTTCTTTTCAGAAGGAGGAAGTTGATTCGGTCCTGGAGGTTTCTGTAAATGGATCACATGACTTTCTCAGCATCACATGAGGGCAATAAGTGAAGCACCAGGATTCAACCAAAGGGTACTTCTCTCTCCATTTATCCAACAGCTGCCTTTGGCCCCCAGATACAGGCTTCTCAGACCATGATTATTCATTGCTGACCGTATCTCAGTCCATCAGACCTAGAGGTCTACATATGCATAATCTCTGTTTCCAGCCCTTCCCAGGATCATACAGAATATGGAAGGACCTTTAGAGATCTTCTCGTCTGACTTCCTCATTTTGTGAATGAGAACACAAACATGAAGAGATTTGTCCAAAATGAGTGCTACTCCACTATGCTTTACTTCCTCTCCCTTGTATTTTTTTCTCCTGCATTTAAAAGCTATAGCTTAGTTAAGCGTCAGCTCTGGGTTTACTTTTCCAGATATTGCATTTCCTCTATATTTTTATAACTGTAAGGAAATGACATCCTAATGCTCTCCTGTCAGTCTCGCTGCATGCAGAGTGCATGTATACACATGGTGTAGTGGAGAACAAACTAAGATGATGCTAATTCTGGAAGTGCCACCAACCGGCCTGGTGTTCTTGGGGAGCTCTCTTGACCTCTCTGACCCTCAGTTTTCTCATCTGTGAGTGAAGGTGTTGAACTAACATATCTGTTTATTCTACAAACAAGTGTTGAACAAAATAGAAATAACTAGTTTATTTGGTGCATGATCTTAGGCAAGTTACCAAACCTATCTCTAACTCAGTTTTCTCATCTGTATAATAGGAATAATAGAAGTACTACTTCATTGCTTTGTTGTAAGGATTGAATGAGATGATCATGTAAAGCACTTATAACAGTAATTGACACAATTAGCAAGCACTCAAAAATTGCTATAATTATTATTATTGCTATCGTTATTATTTCTGTTGCGTCTGTGCTCCCAGTCTTAGCTCATGATGATTCTTCCGCCTGACTTGAGCTTCCTCTCATCTACAAATCCAAATCCTACCAGGCTTTCAGGACCCAGTTCAAATACTCTTCCACAAAGCCATCCCTAATTCTCTCTAGTTTCTTCCTTGGTATTCTGACATCACAACCTCTTTTGAACATCACGCATTCACATGTATTCTTTCCATCGAGGCTGCTTGAGTGCAGGGTTTCCCTCTGACTCATCTTTGAATCCACATGCCAAGCATAGAACCCAGCAACTAGGAATGAATTAGTAAATATTGGTTGAATGAATGAGGTATATAATATTGCTTAAATAGCAAGTCTAGATGGTGTGGTTGTGTAAATAGTTCTGTTGATTTTACATAAATGCAACCAAAAGAGATTTTTTCCTAAATGTTGTTAATAAAACAACTGATGATGTAGACCAAAAAAATCTACATTAGTGATGCCAAATACTGGCCCTTAGATCAGTTCATTCCAAATTATCTTTGGGATTCTTTAAATATATATTCTTTAAATATAAAACCCTGGTGCTTACCTCCCAAACATTCTAACTCAGTAGATCTTGGTGGCAGTGAAGAACCCCTCCCCCCTCCCCCACCTCCCTTAAAGGCTTTAAAAGTGATTGTGATGTGCGGCCAAAATGGGGATACATATGTCTTAACAACTTTCTCAAGATTTCTCCCCAAAATGACTATTTAAATACACAACCATATAGCCTGAAAGGGTTTTTTTTGCTGTTGTTCTTTTTATGTTCATCACAATCAATAATTTCTCTCCACGTTGAGAACCTTCAATGAATGATACCAGCCATTAAGAGGGAGCATATCGGAAAGAGCAGTGTTTTAAATGGCAAGAGACATAGGCTGTAGAATAAACTCAGCCAAATATGTATGAACTTGAATAACCTACTTTGCTTCTCTGGGTTTTAATTTCCCCCATTTTTAAAATGGAAGCAGTTACAACAGCAGTAGGAAGTTAGTTTGGAGACCTTGAGGTCGGCTTGGCTATTCAGCAGTGCTGCTTGATTTTGCGAGATATAACCCTGTCATAAGTGCAAACATCTTGAGGGTATTTTGGAAGCAGGTTGCGAAACACTGGTTTTGGCAGTAGAGGGGCAAGGGCTTTTCTGCATTGTTTGGAAGCAGAATCAACAGCTTTGTGTAAACTGTGCTCTGAGCCACAGAATTCCATGGAATTCCACTGGTATCCCTTTATGATCTAGGGGTTGGGAAAATGCTAATTGTAATTCAGCTCGAACCATCTCTATTAGCTTCAACCCTTTTTTTGTTTGTTTGCAGGTGATAGAAACACAACTCAAATCATTTTAGGCTAAAAGGATTAAGCAGACTTGCAGCTGAGCTTTGAGAATAGCTGAAATTAGAAACTCAGATGTTGCAAGAGTGTTCTTACCTCTTGTCTCTGCTGTTCTTCACATATTACCTTTATGTGCTCAGCCCATCTTCCTCCACCCAGCAGGCAACATAGCTGATACTTATATTTTCATCTTTGCCACCAGAGAGGGACTGCCTTTTTCCTTGTTCCAGTGTGGAAATTCCTGGGGAAGGATTCTGCCTGGCTTAGGTCTTGTGTCCACAACCTGAACCAATCACCCATAACCATGGAGAACAAATATTCCAATTGGCAGCCCTTATTAATATTACAAAATTTAAGGATGAGGGAGAGCAGTTTCCTCCAGAAAGGGCGTGCTATTCCTAGAAAAAAGATGGGTGCTGAGAAGGCCAAACACTCAGTTCCCACTGCGCTATCCCATAGGCATTTAGGTAGATGTGAGTAACAAAAAGGTTATCAGCTAGCCGACTACATGAGATACACATCTTGGTTCTGCCACCAACTAGCCATGTGACTTTGGGACACATTCCTCATTCATCTCTCTGCACTATGATTACCTAAATAAATGACTATCTCTTCCACTCGACGAGGGTTTTTTGAGATTGGACAAGAGGTATTATTCATATAAACATCTGTAGGACCTAGTACAAAATCTGGCCCTTTATAATTACCTAATGTTGTGTTGTGGGTTTTTTTAAAATCATACCTAAGCGAAATTTTCCATGTGGTTTACTGAAGTACTTATAACAATTAGATTTTTTTTAGAAAGAAGAGAAGGGAGCTTCGGGGTTGGAGAGCACACGGAGGTGCTGAGGGAATGGCATGGCTGCAGAGGGCATGGGAGCTCTGTGCCCTTTCCCCATACCTTGTCCTATACATCTGGCTGTTCCTGAGTTACATCCTTTTGTAATAAACCAGGGATCTAGTAAAAAGAAAAGAAGGGAGTATAAACGGATAGAAAGGAAAGATAAAGCTAGGTGCATACCATAAAATCCTATTAGAAAGCAGTGCTGATGCATTTGCTTTTAAACTTCCTAGTGGTCAAAGTAAGGATGGAAGATGGAAAGACGCTCTATAGTTAGGGTTGCTAGATAGAACAAAAATAACAACAGGACGCTGAGTTAAATTTGAATTTCTATTTAAAAAAAAATAAGGTTAGTGTAAGTTGTCCCATGCAATATTTGGGACATACTTTTACCAAAAAAATTATTTCTTATTCATCAAAACTTCAAGTTTGTGTGGGTTTCCTGTATCTTATCTGGCAACACTATCTATAGATAGGCTCTTCGTGCCCAAAAGATAAGGACCAAATCAGTTGCTCAGGTAAAATAGGATTTCTTCCAACACCAGATTCCCCTAATAAAGGTCTTAATAAAGGGAATTAATGGGGTGTTTAATGATGCTTGATTAACTGTTCTCCCCTCGACTCTCCAGGTCTCAGTTTTCCCCTTTGTACCATGAAGGTGCTTAACTCAATGACCTACAAGGCCCCTCCTTATACCAACACCCTATGATTGTTCCAGTCTGGGATTTTTCCATGCCTGAGCTGTGTTTTTTTACTAGAACAGCCCTATTGCAAGCACTTTGATTTAGCTAAAGTCTTCACTTCACCAAGGAAGCTGACCTGTAGCCATGCTCTGGATGTGACTCTGGCTGGTGCCTGACACCCACCCTCAGAGGGACTGGAGAGAGTCCACTTATCCATCTCATTCACTGTGCATGTGCATTTTACTGTGGAAGCACAGACCCAGCTGGAGCAGCCGTGGCTGCAGCTTTCCTGAGGGAAGTTAAACTGAGAGCTGGAGAATGAGTACTTCTCAGGAAGCAAAAGAAGGCTCAGGGAAACAAAGCAGCTTCTCCTGGGTGGCATGACCAGTGAGTCACTGAGCTATAACTCATATCCAATTCTGTAGCCTTTCCACCATTGTAATGCTGTCTTATAGAAAAGCCAACACCTAGAGCCTTGGAGAAGTTTGCTCAGTTTTCCACAGTGAGACCCAAGAATTTATAGAACATGTTGCCCTAGTGAAGGTCTCTGAGTTTAGATTCATTCCTTTATCCACAATTTTACTGGGATTTTTTTTTTTTTTTGAAGGCTGAATGATTGAGAAAAGAAAGTCTGAAAAATCCTCTCTCCTCTCTGGAATCAAACATTTTCTGGTGTCATTGAACCAAACTGGTGATTTCAGTGACAAGATGGCAGGCTTATGAGTGAGACTTCTGGGTTATTCCCCCAACCCCTTTACTTGGCTTCTGTCTGCCCTGGGATGGCCTAACTCAGCAGTCACACACTGTTTGCATTTCCCTGAAGATAGCATACTCTGCCACACTCCAGGACTTGGATCCCTTCTCTGTCCCCTTCAAGATCTAGCTCCAGTCACAACTTCTGGAAAGTAGTTCCTAATTTCTTCCATCAGATCAGGCATTGCCAAACAGCTGAGAGTGCCCACAGCTCTTATAACACTGGATGGTGATTCTCAGTTTACACATCTTTCCTCCAGTAAATCATGAGATCCTCATACAAAGATTTGTTTGTTTGCTTGCTTATTTTCTATGTGGGCCAGCATTTAGTGTAGCACCTAGCATGAAGTTGGAGCTTAGTAATTATTTGTTGAAGGGAGGAAAGAGGGAAAGAGAAATAGGATAAAGGAAGGAAGGCTGGGAAGAAGAAAGAATGTTCTTTGCTGTCTCAAGAAAGAAGTCCACTGAAGTTTTCCTTTTTTAAAAAAAATTATTATTCTCTTGGTAACTTCTGTTAACATTTCATTTGTTTGTAGGCTTTAAACATAGTCAGTTTTAATAAGTTCCAATTGTTCTTTAATACTGAAGCATTAGGAGTATGACTTCTAATTGTCTAGACTATGCCATGGTATCTGAATCAGGGCTGGTGACACTTTGGGAGGAAATGTACTATTATCTGTATCAGCTTCTTCTTTGGTTTGTCTCTGTTCTCATGGTTCTTCCAGGCATAGGCTCAGTAAATCTCACATAATTTAAAGACAAATGCAATTAAGGCAATATAGCAGTGCCCCTTACTCACACATCCAGTGCATTGGACCAAGCCCTTGGCCCCTCCCATCTGAACTATTGCCATACTTGTTTGTAGTCCATCAATCCCATGCCTCTCCACCCCCCACCCATCCTCTAGTCATACCAGACTGGGCTTTATTTTTTTTTTAATGGACAAAATTTTTTAATTTAAATTCAATTAATCAACATATAGTACATCATTAGTTTTTGATGTAGTGTTCAGTGATTCATTAGTTGCATATAACATCCAGTGCTTATCACATCACGTGCCCCTCCTTAATACCCATCACCCATTTACCCCATCCCCCCACCCAACTCCCCTTCCACGACCCTCAGTTTGTTTCCCAGAGTTAAGAGTCTCTCACGGTTTGTCTCCCTCTCTGAAGAATGGGCTTTCTAGACTCAGTTCTAAACTGCTTGTCTTCGTTGCTCCCCATCACCTATAAAGTAAATTTCAAACTTTAATTGGAAGAGGAAACCTCAGTGTATACTGTAACACTTCCCATAACTTGTTCTTTTTTATTTATTTATTTATTTTTTTAAGATTTTTATTTTATTTATTTATTTGAGAGAGAGAATGAGAGAGAACACATGAGAGGGGGTCCCATAACTTGTTCTTAACTCTGTCCATTCTTGCCATCTTCAAGCCCAAACAAATTACCAATTACCAAACTGTATTAATTTACTAGGGCCTCTAACAAAATACCACAGATTGGGTACTTAAACAACAGAAATGTATTGTGTCACAAATTCCACGGACTAGATATTTGAGATCAAGGGGCCAGTAGAGTTGATTCCTTCTGAGGGCCATGAAGGAAGAATCTCCTTTAGGCTTCTCTTCTTGGCTTGTAGATAGTTGTCTTCTCCCTGTTTATTTACAGAGTTTTCCCTCTCTATGTGTCAGTGTCCAAACTTCCTCTTCTTAGAAAACACCAATCATACTGGATTAGGGCCCATCCTAAGGACCTCAGTTTAACTTCATTATCTCTGCAAAGATCCCATTTCCAAATAAGATCACATTCTGAGATACAGGGGATTAGGACCTCAGCATAAGAACTTGGGGAGGGGAATACAATTCAGCCCACTTGCTAGGAATTCTTTACCACCAACCCTCTAATTCCTAGAGTTTATAACTAACTAGCTAGAGTTTATAAACTAACATCTTATTTTTCTTCTCCTTCCTGGTCACCATTTTCTTACATCCCTCATAGTCCTTCTTTCAATAAATGAATGATATTTATTTGTTTCCTTACCTGTCTCTCCACCTATCCTTGATCTAACTTGCCATTTTGTTCCCAGTGCCTAACACAGTTTTTGGCACATGATAGGATAATTAAGGGTTTGAGGAAAAATAAATGAGACATGATGAGCCAGAGGAAATGACACATAAGCTGAGTCCCAAAGGAAGTATAAAAATTATCCAAATGAAGAAAATGAGGAAGAGTTTTCCAGGCCTGTCCAGGGAAGTGAAGCAATACAGTATATTTGTGGAACTATTAGTATATAAAGTAGTGGGTTAGAAATTATAGGAAGGGGGTGCCTGGGTGGCCCAGTTCATTAAGCATCCAACTATTGATTTCGGCTCAGGTCATGATCCCAGGGTCATGGGATCGAGCCCTATTTTGGACTCCATGCTCAGTGCAGAGTCTGCTTGTCCCTCTCCCTCTGCTCCTCCCCCCAAACAAATAAATAAATAAAATCTTTTAAAAAAATTACAGGAAGTATGGCTAGAACTGTAGGCAGAGGTAGTTAATGAAGGGTCTTGTGAGTTAAGGGGTTCTGTCACTGTCTTATTCATTCATTTTGTACACACACACACACGTTTATTATTTACTGACTTCCTGGCACATCATGCTAAACCATTAAAAGTTTCAAGCAAGGAAGTAACATGATCACCTTTATTTATTAGAATTTTAATTTGGCAGCAAGTAAAGATAAATTGAAGAAAGACCATTGAAGAAGCTGTTGCCCTGGCCCAGGCCAGGGATGTTAAGGGAATGAACCAGGACAGACATTATAGAGGTTGAGAGCATGGGCGTGAATCCCAGTGGTATTTAGAAGGGAAAAGTTGATAAATTTGATGATTGTTTAAACAGGGACATAAGAGGGAAGAAGGAGAGAAAGAGAAATCCCTCAGCTGGCTAGGTGACTGGGTGGATGATAGAACCATTCATAGAAGCTTCAAAGACAGAGGAGAAGCATGTTGGTATACAGCTAGGGTATAGTGGGCTTGGGGATAAGATATGGTGGATAGCAAAGGTTTACTTGAATTACAGGTGCTCAAGGGATCTCCAGTTGGAGATAGCAGTTAGATGGCCCTCTTTACCAGTTTGGAACTTGAGAGAGGTCTTAGCTAATAGAGTATAATTGAAATCATGGCACTAAATCCCATAATCCAGGAAAAGTATACAGAGTGAGGGGAGGTAGGGGATAAGGATGGGACTCTGGACTTACTAGCAGCAATCCAGCAGCTTTGGCTCTGTCCTATTTCTTGGTAACCATATGTTTGGAAGCCTACAGATTCCAGACTTCCAGATTCATTTTGAATACTGCCATCCAGGAGCACTTTAGTTAATGAAAACAAATGCAGTTAGATCTATGGCTTTGAAGGGTGATGGTGGCCAAAACAAAAACAAAACAAAGCAAAAACTAACCTTTGGTTTTTTTATTCTCTTCATTTATTCTGCTAGTTTCATTCTGTTTATTACTTGCCATTCTAATATATTAAAAATATAGTCATTATTCATAAACCAAATATCCCCTAGGAGCTCGTTCAAAATTATAATTGCAATAATTATGTTAAATAAAATCCAGCAGGTGAAGGCTAAAATCTGCGTCCTCTCTCTGCCTCCATGAAAGAAAAAATGGAAGTCAAATCTTTGCCTGGTGCAGATCCCATCCAACTGCCCCATGAAATGGGAGCACTGGGATCCTCCCCTTTTAGAGATAAAAACCTGGGGATCATTAGTGGACATGTTACAGTTGATCTCCATAAAGAGTTAGCCAGTTACAAATTCTATTCCATCAAGCTCCCAACCTGTGTTCCCTCCTCTCTCACATCTCAGTCCGTTTCATTGATACAGTGTAGCTATCCAGCTCAGAACTTGCAAGAATATTGTTGACAAACCTACTTTTCCTCAATAGCACCTATGGTATGTGAAGGTCATTAGTCTATTTCTTAACTGTTATATATGTCTATTCTTAAATATCCTGTCTAAATGTTCAGTTTTTTCATCTATAAAATAGAAACTGTACTGATTTTTCTACTTCATACTCTTGCATCAAAAACTAACTTTGGCTTTGACTCTTCTTCCTCTAGTAAGATCATTGGTATGGTTTCCCTGCTGGGTTAAGCCTTTCTACTTCCAGGGCCTGTGATATCATAATACTTCTGACCCCAAAACCCCACTTCACATTATACTGAGAAAATAATCCAAAAGGAAAAATAATCTGTGTGCCAGAGGCATGCCTTGAAATATTATCTATCATAGATGATATCTCACAATAGGAAATGAATTAAGTAAATATCCATTCAACAGAACTTTATACAACTCTTACAATGGTATATTTGTGAATAAATGGGGGAAAGAAGAGATCTCATATGATATTTCTGTAATAATTATAACTATGTAAAAATGATTTAGTCATATGGATAAGAACTTTAAGAGAACTCCCATAAATAAATTTTTAAAAGTCAAATTCTGTAGTTATCTATTGAGTTCCATATATATAATACATAATATATACATATTATTCCTGTATATTTTTATATATTTTTTAAATTTTTCATAAAACCCTGTGTTGTAGTAAATGTTGTCATCATGCTATCTCCATTTAACAGAAGGGGAAACTTCACTCAGGAATTGCCCAAGACCAGTTTTAATATTGTTGGAGTAGCAAGATTATGAATAGATTGTCATCTTTTTCTTGTGTTTTTCATGAATGATTTTATGCAATTTTTGTTTTAACATTTGCTAGAGAGAAGGATAGAATAATGAGCTTCATCTTGCAATAAATAAAAGATCCAGCTCATTTTAAATTCCGTGGTTAGACATGTAAACTTTAGAATTGGGCAGGCTCCTTATTCCATTGCCATGTGGAAAATGCCTTCCAGTTCATTTTGGCAGTGAACATCTATCTCTACTCTGTCTCCTGGGTCCTCAGATGGAATAGTCTATTCACCTCACCCTTGTGATTTTTCCCAAATTCACTGATGACAGTGGCCAACAATCTCTGTTGATCGTTAATTGAATATAAGAAACCAGGTTGAAGTATGGAGTTGACTGAAAGTGTTAGGTTGTAAAATGCAAAAAGGAAAGAGCCCTTGGTCTTGGTTGGCTCCAGCCCCTTTAAGATTGCTAATGTAAGCTAGCTCAGTGCATCACTGAGAGAAGACTTGAAGACTCACTTAAATGATTGACCTATTTCTGAGCTCTCTGTTGTTGTAAATTACAAGAATATACTGTGTGCATTTTTAGGTAATTTGATACTATTACCTTAAAATTCACTGGTTCCGCCTCCCCCTTCCCTCCCCTGTTGAAATGGAGTATCTGACCTTTTCCCTTGGCAGCCTGCTTCTCTTTTCCAGGTAACCGATGATGATTTTATACCCTGGATGATAATCAATATGTAGAAGCTGTCTTTATTGATTTAGATAAAACCACCAATTATGGCTATTTTGAGCAGAGCTCAATGGGATTAGATGTGATTACATGGCAATGGGGTGTGAGCCCATCGCAACCAGGGGTGCCGTAAGGCTATTTAATTGTTACAGATGAAATGCAAATGGGTGCCCATAACCAGTGCCCACTCAGTGGGCATTATCTCTACCTTCCATAGGGCAAAACCTCCAGGCTGGACCACCTAGTCATGCACATTTCAGACAAGTACTTAGAACCCCATGAGCCTGTCTCAGAGACAGCAAAGAATGTCTCAAGGAGAAGCAGTGGTGTGCATGAAAACTATTTACTCCAGTCTCTGCTGTGTCATTTACCCAGAAATCAGAAGCAGCAACATTTCCAAGAATAAATAGATTTCAGGCAGATCGGTAAGAATGTCAGGAGGCAGGAAAAGAGAATACAGCAGATTTTAGCTCAGGCAGATATCCTTGGCTTGGAAGACCCTCCCCCCGCAATCCCCACACATGTTGGTGGTCCTAGATTCACTAGTCCCTCTTTGGAAGACTCTTCATCTTGTCTGGAACATGCCGTCATATTCCAGTGATTAGAAGCACGGACTTTGGAGCTAGCCTGCTACTTTTAACTAAGTGACTTTATGCAAATTACCAAATCTTTCTGTGCTCAATTTGTAAAAGAAGGACAATAACAGAAATACTTAGCACTGTACTTGGCCCTCTCTCCCTAGCCTTCTTATTTGCATGGAAAAAGCACTGGAGTCAGAGACCTGAGTGAAAGCCTCTGTTCTTTGCACTTACTAGCTATGTACCCAATGCCTGCTTTTTTTCACCTGCCTGCCGTAGTTACCTGATTTAGCATGTGCAATGACGTTGGCCCATAGAAGGTTCTCTACCTGATTATTCTTTTCTTCCTCTCAATCAGCCTCTGAGTGGATTGTCTGGGTCGAAGCCACCTGGAAACACGTATTTCCTCCAGCCATTAAGGGCTTGGTAGCAAAGAAAGGTCATAAAGACAGCCATATTCCATTCATTGATTCATTCATCCATTCATTCATTTAAAAGTGTTGATGGAGCATTTACTAAATGAGGCACTATTCTGTATGCTAGGGCACAGCACTGAGCAAAACAAATGAGGTCTCTGAAATAGCAGGGTCTACATTCCAACAAAGAGGGAGAGACACTAAACATATGTAAATAAATAAATGGAACAAAATAATTGAATTACTGTGGGAATAAAAAGCGGGATTGTGTGCATGAGAGTGATTAGTGCATGGGCATCAGGGAAAGGCTGCTAATTTGATTAGATATGCCTCCCTAATGAGATGGCATCAAAAGTAAGATTTGAAGGCTAAGAACGATCCCTCCAGGTGGAGTTATGGGCAGAGCTGCAACAAGGCCGTGAGGTGTTCAAGAGCATGAGAGTCAATCTGGAGAGTCTGTACTACGCAAGAAGGAGTTTCCTGGAGCAAAGTGCCCCAGCCTCCACGGAAGCCATTAACTCTAATTTTGGGGTTCCTGCAATGATTCAGGAGCTGTCGTGACAGCTTCTGGCTCACTTACGGTGACTTTTTCAGAGTGCGGAGACCAGCCTTATACTTGGAACTCCTGCTACATCATGCAAGATGACCTGTGTTGGCAGAGCTCTAGCTACTGCCCTGTTCTCCTTCATAATCACCCCACTAAAAAGCAAGAACAGGGATGCATGTCTGGATGGTGAAATGTCCCCCCTTCTGTGTTTCGCTCACAACTCTCAGCCTACGCTGTAGTCTCGGTGCTGAGTTCCCCCACCAGCTCTCATGGAGTAGAGCCTATTTCTGCTAGCCTATCTTTAGTCCACTCAGGCTACCTGAGTGGCACCTAGAACTCTCTCAGCAAGTCTGGAGTCCAGGCCATTTTTAAAGGGGGGAATCATGCTCCAATCTGCATCACCCCTTTCTTTTCTAGTATAATATGAAGGTAGGAACACAGGCCTTGGAATCAGATGGACCTGGGTTTAGGGCCCTCCTTTTCCACTGATTAGATGGATGAACTTGAGCAAGGGACATACTTTCCCTCCTCATCTGTAAAATAGGGAGAATAAAACTAACTGTACCATAGGTTGGAAAGTACTGGCCCATGGCCTGTAATATAAAGAGACATTTAATAATTTTTTGTCATTGGTGTTACTTCTGGACCAAGATGTGCACCTTGACTTTCTTCTTTTAATGACAGCTCCTTCCCCACTTCCTTTGATGCTAAGATGTGATTTTTATTCCCTCTGGTTTAGATAAGACTCAGCCTGGGAATTGGCCATCAGCTCAAGTTCTGAGTTACTGATTCCTCCATTGAGGATCCCCAGAACCTCATACAAGTAGAGCTCTGAGCACCTGCCCAGCAGCCTCTGAATTTCCAGCAGATACACAGTCTTGTTCCTTTCTCTGAGCCCCTCACTGCTGCGGAAAAATTAGAGCTCAGACTATAGTATCCACTCTGATTTGTACACACACCTGGATATGCATTCAATTCATAGTATCAGAAAACAAGCAAGGAAAACCCATTGAAAGCCCCTTACTTTTTTTTTCTCTTGCTTTTCATGTGCCTTTGAGTTGCCAAAGAACATTCTTATTAAGTAAAAATAAATAAATAAATAAATAATAATAATACAAACATATTTTGCTTTAGGAGAAAACTTCCTGTAAACACTGCAAGCTTTTTGAGGGCTGAAAGACAGAACAATTGGAAACTCCAAGTGTGACTTCTGGCCCCATCAGTTAAGGCTGAATTCTCCTCTCTGAGACACAGTGATGGTCTCCCTTGCATAATTTAGACTCCGGGCATGTACTTAAGTCTTATTCATGTGAAGAGTGGCTCAGCTTGCAGCAAAGGTAGAATATGCAATAGGCTCTGTGGTAGTTTTGGAATAGGGTTGATGAGAGAGAATTTTCCCGCGAATCCTCTATCCATTCTGACGCCGGCCTGCCATTTGGGAGGTGGCAGGAGGATAAAGATAGGACTCCACAGGTAAGCAGAGACAAGTAGAGGGATATATGCGAGTCTCACTTCTCAGATAAAAGACTGAGGAATGGATCCTATTTTACACTAAAACTTGGTACTTCTTCTTAGCATCTTGCCAAGAACTATTCAAAAGACAGTGAATATATTAGGAGGGTCTCCACAACTGAGAACAGGCCCAGCCATGGAGTAGGTCAGTACTTCTGTAGTACTTTTTGCAGCCGTGTTTGGTGTCCACGTCATTGCCAACAGGAAACCAGAGACTCAACATGCTCCACTCAACTCAGCTGCAAAGATAGCAAAGATAGCAAAATACGGCATTTTAAAAAAAATCTACAGATCTTAATTGCATAATGTCTGGGGCTTCCCAAAGCACATTTCCAACTTCACCTTGATACAATGAGACCAATTAGTCCTCACTAAGTGATATACATGGTTACTGAGAAAGGAAACAAGGCCCAGCCCATGCCTGGTTCTCTCTGCCCGCCCCCCCGCTTGCTCATTCAGTTGTTTCAAACTTTATTTCAGCAGAGAATTCATTCCAACATTCCCATGGTTCGAGCTACCACCTAAGCTAACGGCAGCCCTGCTCGCTCTTCTGTTCTGCAAATGTGTATTACTATCTGCCAAATGTGCATCTCCACTTACTTGCCTTACAGACACCTCAAGTCTAGAGCTTAACTCATCCTTTTCCCTCCTCCCTTTCCTTAATTTCTGACTGATGGAATGCCATCAGCACATTTTGCCCATGCCAGAAAACCGAGGGGCATTATCCTTCCAGCTCCCTCGCTAACCTCATACAACTGGTTCATAAAACTTACCCATTCTGCCTGTTCACCTCTCTATTCTGTGTTGTTTTCCTGTTGTCACCTTATCTCAGGCCAGTAGCATGTCTTAACCTGGATCACTGTATCAGCCTCCCATCAGTTCTCCCTGCCTCCATTCTCATCCAAGTCCAGTTGATTCTGTGCAAGTTAAAAGCAACCTTCCTTTTTTTTTTTAAGATTATATTTATTTATTTGACAGAGAGAGACACAGTGAGAGAGGGAACACAAGCAGGGGGAATGGGAGAGGGAGAAGCAGACTTCCCTGCCAAGCAGGCAACCCGATGCAGGGCTTGATCCCAGGACCCTGGGATCATGACCTGAGCTGAAGGCAAACACTTAATGACTGAGCCACCCAGGCGCCCAAAGAGCAACCTTCCTAAAATGCTATCTGATTATGTCACTGCTAAAATCCTTCAATGGCTCTCCATGGCCCTCAGTCCAAGTGCCTTCATTTGGCTAAAAAGCCTCCACACCTAACCCTGCCCTTCTTACGTAGCCTCATCTTTCTTTACCACCTATTCACTAGGAGCCTCTGACTAACTCTCTTCCCCTTCCCTCTCTTTCCTTATCCCCCATGCATATGTACATGGCACTCTGGCTTTGAAATTGCTCTCCTTTCCTTCATCCCTTTTTCCCTCTTTATCCAGGACTAAGCTGGTGGAATAGTCTCAAGGGAATCTCCTATAGTCACTCTCCTTCCTGACTAGACTGCGTCCTCCTTAAAGGCAGGGCTCATGTCTTCCTCATTGTGGAATCTACAGTTCCTAGCACAGAGACTCCTACATGGTGCTCCATAAAACTTCCAATGTTGAATGAGAATCTCAATTTCAATGTACCTAGAGTCAGAAGGACAGCCCTAGAGGCAGCTCACCATCTTGCCCAGAAGGCCTCAGGGTCTTCCTGAAAAAATAGCTCCCTGTGTTATCCTGGGTTCTCCATGGTCCTGACTGGGGTATGCAATTACATCTCCACTGATTATAGGCTATGAGCCAAGCAAACTTTCCCCATCCTCTGGAAACTCTCAATAGCTCTGTTTTCAGTGTGCAGGTGGGATAATCACTAAGAGCATTAGGGGCAAAAAAATACCCTCAGAGTCTTGAGCAAGTCCATCGTCATATGTTATGAACTGGAACTTAATAGGCATACAGGAAGCAAGCAACTTGATCTATTTTGGAAGAGAAAATGTCGGTATATTTTATCAGAATTTAGAGAAGAAAGACAAACAATGCAAAGTGCTAACGCCAATCCCAAACAAGAATAAAACAAAAAGAAAGAATCATAACAAAATATTAATAACAATATGTCAGTTTATCTCATTTAATCCTCACAACAACCCAATCAGTAGGTACTACTTCTATCCCCATTCATCATAAGAAGAATTTAAAGCTCAGAGAAGTTCAGTAACTTGTCCAGAGCAACACACACTCTAGTGAGCACCAGAGTCGATATTTGGACACAAGTCTTCCTGATTTCAAAGTCGATATTCTGCATCATCAAGCTATATGACCTCTCTAAAAAGAAAAATTGAAAATTTCAGGAAGATCGTTCCTTTAAGTGTAGTCAGTGCAATACCTAGTAGGCATGGGTTAACTATCTGCTGAGTGAAAATGAGCAAGTGAAAAACCCATCTAGAATTCTCTGCTGGTTCATCTTCAGGTTTCTTTTATTCACAGAACAGACTTCCCAGCGGTCCTCAGGCCACACTGGATAGCATCTCTTGAGATTTTTTTTTAAGAAAAATCTAACCATTGCCCATGTTGGACATGAACAAGAAGCAAGTACATTGTATTTATTGGTTCAGTAAACATCTGAGGATGCATTATACATGGGACTTTCTTTATGATTATGAAAGTGTTCTGTAATGGCACTGTCCCAATACAAAAATGGCCACATGTAGCTATCCAGTACATGGAATGTCCCTAGTATGGCTGAGGAACTGAATTTCTAATTTTCTTTAATTTTCATTAAGGTTTAAAAGTCACATGTGGCCATTAGATAGCAAAGACATTTCATTCAACAGTTATTTGTGGAGAACCTACTACATGTGACCTACTAACTGCTGGGGAAAAAGCAAAGTGGAAAATAAAGCAATCCCTTATTCTCATGGAGCTTCCAGTTGAACAAAGATAGATATCAATCAAATAATTATACCAAAAAAAGTAAAATTACAACGGTGGTGAGTGTGGTGAAGCAAATGTATAGGGTCTATTGAGACCGGGACTGCTCTGAGTGGCTCGTGGAAGTTTTCTGAAGGAGGAATGTTCAGGTTGAGCTCTGAGGTGAGATCCTTCCAGGTAGAGGGGATTTGATGGTAGAAGTTCTGAGGCAGGTGGCAGCATGAGCTGTCAAGGGAACTGAAAAGGAGTAGAGGCCTGGAGTGCTGAGATCATGGGGGTAGTAGTCCAGGGAGTCGCAGAGGGGTGGTCTGGGTCCCACCCACACCAGGTCTTATGAGGCTGCATTAAAGCTTTCAGTCTTCGTACCAAACACAACATGAATATGTTCAACTATTTCTAGCCAGAAAGAGGAGGAAATGGAAGGAGGGGACATAGTCAGAAAAAATAATAGTGGCTAAGGTGTTGACCTGTTGGAAAGAGATAGGTGGGTTCAGGGAAACCAGTGAAGAATCTATACGTCAGTGATGCACTCAGTGAACATGGGAGATCAACACCCAATGCCAGGGCGTTATATGTCCTTGTGTCCACTCGTTCCTGCCTTCTGTATCTTGCAGCTGATGGGGATAAGGCTGAGAGCCAGCAGAGCGGGCTCCAGGATCCAGTCCTGCCCCCACTTACTAGCTATGAACTCTTTCTAAGCTACTAATTCCCTCTGAGAGTGTAGTTCGCTCATGTGTAAAAGATATCCTGGTAGAATTGCTGAGAATTAGGAGGCATAGGGTATGTAGAAAGTAAAATACTATACAAATCTCATAATCACACCTATCAGTGTGATTTTTATGTGATTCACCCAAGGATAGGTTCATGGGATAGTATGAGTGATGAATTACCCTTTTCTAGAAAGCCAAGAAGTATCTGAAGTGCAGAATAAGCACCTTAACTGCTTGCATCATTGAAGGTTTCTGGACATTGATAAATGTTCCCAAGGGGTTTCATCTTCTTTTCCAAAGGTTGTTTCCACTGAATATATAATGCACAACAGGATGAAATGCAAAGAAAAATCAGCATACAAAACACCGGATTTAGTAACCTAAATGAACGTCTTTATAAGGGGGGTGGGGAGCATAGGGAGATTACATTGAGCCTTTGCTGTGCAGCATCACTGAGAACTTGTGGGTTATCTTCGTCTTTGGATGCCATTCACTCTGGCTACAACCACTGACTCCCTGTTCTTTCCACCCTCTTGCCCACTGCTATTGAATCTGAGTGTTTTCATGTGCGTGTGTGTGTGTTCTCATACACAGGCATGCACACTCTAGCACACGATTCAGACCACCAGCTTCCCACTTACCTCTCAACATGTATACTTTTATTAATGTGAGATTATATATATATATATATACATATATACACATACATATCTTCATATTTTTTATTGAAGTATAGTTGATACACAATGATATACAATGTTAGTTTCAGATATAACATAGTGACTTGACAACCTATATGTTACGCTATGCTCACCACAAATGTAGCTACCATCTGTCACCATACAACATTATTACAATACCATTGACTATATTCCTATGCTGTACCTTTCATCCCCATGACTTATTCGTTCCGTGACTGGGAGTCTGTACCCCCTCACTCCCCTTCACCCATTTTGCCCATCCTTCCACTCCCCTCCCTTGTGGCAACCCATCAGTTTATTCTCAGTATTTGTAGATCTGATTTTGTTTTTTGTTTGTTTGTTTACTTTTTTTGTTTTTTAGATTCCACATAAGAGTGAAATCATATAGCAGTTGTCTTTGTCTGGCTTATTTCACTTAGCACAATACTCTCTATTCCATCTATGTTGTCACAAATCGTAGGATCTCATTCTTTTTTATGGCTGAGTAATATTCCATTTTATATATATATCTATATATAGATATCTATATATCTATATATAGATATATATATATATATCCAGGATATATATATATATATCTTCTTCTGGATATTTGAGTTGCTTCCATATCGTGGCCATTGTAAATAATGCTGCAGTAAACATAGTGATGCATATATCTTTTCAAATTCATGTTTTTGTTTTCTTTTGGTAAATACCTGGTAGTGGAATTACTGGACCATAATTGTATTTCTACTTTTAATTTTTTGAGGAACCTCTATACATACTGTTTTCTGCAGTGGCTACATCAATTTACATTCCCACCAACAGTACATGAGGGTTCCTTTTACTCCACATCCTTGCCAACGCTTATTATTTCTTGTCTTTATTCTAGCCATTCTGACAGGTGTGAAGTGATATCTCATTGTGATTTTTATTTGCATTTGCCTGATGATTAATGATATTGAGCATCTTTTCATGTGCCTGTTGGCTATGTATGTCTTCTTTGGAGAAATGTCTGTTTGTGTTCTCTGAGCATTTTTACATTAGATTATTTGTGGTTTTAGTGTTCAGTTATGTAAGTTCTTTATATATTTTGGATATTAACTCCTTATTGGACATATCATTTGTAAATATCTTCTACTCATTAGGTTGCCTTTTCATTTTGTCGATAGTTTCCTTCGCTGTGCAAAAGCTTTTTATTTTGGTGTAGTTATAATCGTTTTTTTATTCTTTATATCCCCTTTCTTAGTTAAAATCATGATTTTTTAAAAAAAAATCAATGCAGCATATAAATTTCCAATGTTTTATACCTGTGTTCATGAGGAATATGACTTTACCTTAAGTGAAATTAAAACTGTGCACTAATTAAATGAGTTGGTTTACAATGGGGAAAAGGAAACCTCTGTGAAAGGGGCTGCCTCTGGTCTAGGATGAACATATAACTAACTTATCATCCTCACCATGGCACCTTTGAGAGTAAAGGGGATGCTATTAATAATTACATCAGAACGAAATGGGCATAAACTGCAATCTCCCAGGAAGACCTTGGGATGGTACTTGAGATGTTCTCCTTTCTCATTCTTTACCCAGAGCCAGCCTGCCTACAGCTATGAACATGTTGAATCAAGGGGCGGGGTAGGAAGCCTCCTCCCACTTGATTGTGCAAACCTATTTTTACCTTCTGCCACAGTGGGCACATCTTTCCAGTTCCCACTCTGAATTCCCCTCTGCAGTGGACTGAGTATTTGTGTCCCTTCCAAAATTCGTATGTTGGAATCTTAACCCCTAATGTGATGGTATTAGGAGGAGGGGACTTTGGGAGATAATTAAGTCATGAGGGTGGAGTTCTCATGAATGCGATTAGTGCCCTTGGAAAAGGGACCCCAGAGAACTTTCTAGCCCTCTTTCTCCCATGTGAGGACACAATGAGGAATCTGCAACTTGAAGAGGGCCTTCATCAGAACCTGACCATACCAGGACCCACCTTAGACTTCTAGCGTCTAGAACTATTAGAAATAGATTCCTGTTTTCTGTAAGCTACCCAGTCTGGGGTACTTTTTTATTGCAGCCCAAACTGACTAAGACACTTTCCTTTGCCATCAGCTAGGAACCCATCCACCACGCCGGGGATGCTACTTAGCTAACCTGTTTCTGGCCCACAGCTCATTAGGGTGAACCATTTTGAAGGTTACGAGAGAAGAAAATTTCAGAGGCTTACTGAGGGTTACTGGCATTAGGGTTTTGTGGGGAGGTGGAGGTTGTTCTGTTTTTGCTCTGTTTTGTTGTGGTTTTTTTTTTTATGAAAACCAACATATTTTATTAAAACAACATAGCTATACCTTGTGATAAGAAAACCCACCACACTAAAACATCACTATGACAAAATGCATTATAGTAGCAAATTATTTTTATTTTGCCTGAGTATATAAACTACTAAATTTTTCTGGTTTCTTTAGTGAGTGTCATGCCAATACTTTTCTATTGCTCTGGTTCAATGAGCCTTATCTTAACTATCAGCTAACATTTATAGCTAGAAAATCTAAAACAAAAACCTGAGGCACTATTCTGTATGCTAGGGCATTGTGCTGTCAAACAGTATTGTGCTGAAAGGAAACACCTGGCCCAAATGGCCACAACCTCAGGGTTGTCCAGTTATCCAGGGATTCTCTTGATGTCTATATTTTTGAGTTGGATAAAACAGTTTTGTGGATTTTTATTTGAATTTTGAAGTTAACAATAGCAGAGAGGCAAGTCTCAAAGGCCCAATGTTGTCTTGGATTCATAGTTTTTAATATATTTCCTTCAGCCCATCACTTGGACAAAATAATAACAAACATCCCTTTAAAATCTCACTGAGAGATGATCCCATCAAGTTGACCCCACAAATAGATATGTACAGGGTAAGTGCAAGTTATGTAGCAATGCTATCTCATTAATAAAAAAATACTAATAAATATCTCATTAATAAACAACAGCAAGCTCTCATGATGGTTCTCAAGTCCTCCTGTTCTGACTCCAAATAGAGGCATCACATTTGGACCAACCAATCCTCGTCTCACGCCTTATAACTAGAAGAGCCTCCAGAGACTGTTGTGTCACTCTTTCTGAAGTATGGGCTGATATTCCAGGATGCAGAGATTTGGGGTTCTTTTCAGAACTTCCTGGGCTTTTTGAAGGTCCTAGAATCCAAGCCATGGACTCATTATTCAAGGGCTTATTCACAGGGGCTGTACAACATGAAGAGAGGTCCAGTCCCTCCTACTCCCTTTTGACTTATGCGAGTTGCAAATCACTTTAATAAAGGAGACACACTGGTAGGTGCAACAAAGGAGGGGTAGACTAGGGGTGGATCTGAGTATTAAGGAAAGAACATTCAGTGCTGAGAGGCCTGGGAGAGCTGCCTGGTGGAGGTGGTGTTTCAGTCACATCTTGAAGAACTCTTAGTCTTTGACCATGTGGAAATGAGGGGAGGAAACAGTGTGAAATTAGGTGTGGTGGCAAGAAAACAAGACATAGTAATGGGGAATGGTGACCACCATCTGAATTAGGAGAAAGGTTTACAAAGGATATTCATTTTTACTAAATATTTATTTAGAATCTCTGTGTCAGGTTTTGAGAACATAGAAATAAATAAGACAGACACATGAACTGGCCTTCCCAGAGCTTATAGTGTAATGGGGGAGACAGACAAGTGGGGGAAACAAAGTTGGACCAATTCCCACAGCAGTCTGGAAGGCCTTTGATGTCAACCAAGAAAGTCACAGAATCCCTTAATCTCAACCGAATAGACTCGGTATTCAGAAGGAATTAAGATCAGGAATTGTAGATGTGAGTCCAGTTTTGCCACTACATCACCTGTGTATTCATCAACAGTTGACCCTGCTCATCCATACTCTCTTTCCTATGTGTTATAAATAGAGAAAGGATCAACATGAGCTACTTCCCAGCATCTCTGGGATGATGACAGTAGAAAATAGAAGTAAAGGTGTTTTGAAATGTAAAATATGTTATGCAAATGCATGTTGTTAGTGTTACTATTTCTCTGGTCTCCAGGGATCATATTATAGGCAGTACAAAAACCTCATAACATGGAGAGAGCAAAAATGATTGTTCACAACTATTTGTGGGTAATGGAAGATGGAGGTATGTGATCATAGGCTTTGTAACCACGGAGATCTGAATTCAAATCCTGTCTCCATCATCTGCTACCTGCATAACTTTGGGCAAGACATAACCTCTTTCTTTAAGCCTGTCTTCTCACCTATAAATCATATCTAATAATATCTATTTCCTAAGACTGTCATCAGAATAACATTTAAGAGTTCACCACAGTGCCTAGTACACAGTAATCATTCAATAAATGGCAATAAAGATTATTTTACTTGTGGCTCATCTAACTTTTCTAAGATGATATGAAGAGTGTTATAGAATCAGGGAATCATAGACGTTACCTCAAAATTTTTTTTCTCTTCCTGAGCGTATGGTCTTATGCATCTTGTTCCAGCATTTCTCACTCCAAAAGCTGTGATCCTATTTATGTATTACCGAATTTCTTCTTACACTTAAGCCCATTTTATCTTACTTAATTTCTCTATAGAGTAACATGACTGAAGAAAGAATCAGCTGGACAAGACCAAGACTGAGAGTGACCAGTTGTCCTAGTTTTAACTATGACTGAGGGGTTTCCCAGAACACTGGACTTTCAGTACTAAAACAAGGACAGTCCTGGGCAATTAGGGGCAGTTGGTCACTCTACCTCTCTTAGTGCAGAATTTTGATCTCTGGTTAAGCCAGAAAAGCCAAGAACTATACAACTCAATACATTCTATTTCCACTGTATATAGCCAGGAGTAATAAGCAACCAGAGGCAAAAGCCCCATACAGACCAGTGTAGTGCATACACTACCACCTTACCCCTTAATTAAGCATGGTCTTTGGTCAATCAGCTAGGAGTCTTGTGGCATGGGTGCACATTGTGTTGGTGGTTGTTGTGAACTTGGAAGAAAGGAGATCTTTTTCCTTCTATTGCTGATGCTATTTCAGATAGTGAATCTGACAGCTCAGTGCCAAGTGGTTTTTGAATGAACAGACCATCCTCAGTGTCTGTAGGGAGGGGCTTGTTTTTTGTGTCCTATCTTATCTAACCTGGGGATCAGAATAAAAACATGGCACCCCTCTTACCTCGGTGACTGCATATGAACTTTGTCTCTACTCATTCAGGCTAAAGTCAAGTTCTTCTGTCAATGTCTCTGTCATGGAAGTCTTCTCTTCTCTGGCTGGGATACTTTAAGCACTTCACCATGTAACTTGTAAACCAAATAATGATGCTTGAAGGTGTTGAGTTTTCCAGTAAGTCTGGATCATTTTTCTAAAATTCCTGTTTCAGCTGATGACCATTAATTTTTATGAACTCAAAATAAC
Organism: Leptonychotes weddellii; assembly: GCF_054177405.1. Lineage (NCBI taxonomy): Eukaryota > Metazoa > Chordata > Mammalia > Carnivora > Phocidae > Leptonychotes > Leptonychotes weddellii. The sequence continues at coordinate 57,075,285 of NC_138382.1, forward strand.
TTGGGGAACCTTTCTTGCTTTGGGATTTTCTTTATTTTTTTTTCTCACAGAGACAAAATCTTGAAGTCAATCAGGACAATGACTGGTTACAGAGGGAATAAGAAACACTCCCTCTTGAATGCCCTCAATTCCTTGGAGAATTATGGGAAATGTGCCAGTAATGTCCAGTGGTCAATCAGTTTTTCCAGTAACATGAATGATTCACAGTGGCATAAACTAGGTCTTATTCAAGAAGTATTACACCATCCCCTGTGATGACAAGCAGAAGCTTCTTGGTAAAGTTGTACAAAATCAACTTTCAGAAGCATCAGCCACATAATCAGAGTACTCTTGAAGAACCATCTTGATTTTTAAAGGGTTGAAAAGCAGACCTTTAAAAAGATGTATCTGGAAGATATTATGACAAATAACAAACTACCAAAAAAAATTGCAACAAATATGACATACAAATAGTCTGGTTTCATTAATATATAAAGAGCTCTTATAATTCAAGAAAATTAACAACTCAATAGAAAAATGGATAAAGATCATGAGCAGGCTTCTTCACAGGATATACATATGTCTTGTTAGGATTTTATGTTCAACTTTATTAAAAGCAAGTAAGTGCAAATAAAAACAGAACATTTTTACCTCTCAGTGGACAAAAATCAAAGTTTTATAATACAGGATGTTGGTAAAAATGTGCAGAGACTTTCTTGAAATGGTCCTTGAAGTATGAAGGGTGCAGCCTCTTCAGAGGGCAGTATCAATATTCAAAACCTGTAATGAGGGGCGCCTGGGTGGCTCAGTCATTAAGCGTCTGCCTTCGGCTCAGGTCATGATCCCAGGGTCCTGGGGTCGAGCTCCGCATCGGGCTCCCTGCTCAGCGGGAAGCCTGCTTCTCCCTCTCCCACTCCCCCACTTGTGTTCCCTCTCTCACTGTCTCTCTGTCAAATAAATAAATAAAATCTTTAAAAAAAAAAACAAACCTGTAATGAAACAATAGTAGAAATTTATTTTATATTGAGCTTGTGGTCAGAGATATATACAAGGATATATATTGGGGCATTCTGAAATAGCAAAAGAATAGACATATACTAAATGTTCCACAATTAGACTGAACATTTGTGTCCTCCCAAATTCATATGTTGAAATCCTAACCTCCAGTGTGATGGTATTAAAAAGTGGGGCCTTGGGGAGGTATTTGGCCATGAAGCTGAGACCCTGATGAATGAGATCAGTGCCTTAATAAGAATAAACATGGGAGACCTTGCTTCCTCTCCCTCTCTGCTTTCTGCATGTAAGGATACAAGAAAGAGACAGCCCTCTGTAAACCAGAAAGTGTCTTCACCAAGAACCTGACTATCCTGATGTGGGATTTTCCAGCTTCTAGAACTAAGTGAGAAATAAATGTTGTTTAAACCACCATGTCTATGGCAATTTGTTATAGCAGCTGGAACTGACTAAGAAAGGTACATAAAGGATGCAATGGTGGAATACTATACACTACTGCAAAGAATGAGATAGATCTTATATATTGATATGGAAATTTTTAAAGGAAGTTTTTAACTAAGAAAATCAATTCAAGAAGGATGTGTGTAGTATGCTCCCATTTGTGAAAAATGGGGAATATATAAATAGATAGAGATAAAAATAGAGATAGAGATATATACCACATTCATATATACTTCTGTATATCCAGAAAATGCTGAGAAGGCACACAGAATCTGTTATAAATTACCTTTTGGAAAGTAGAATTTGGGGTCAGGGTGAGAGGGAGATTCCTTTCTATTGTATATCCTTTAATAGTTACAATTTTTAATCCTTTCTAAAAGGCATTAAGAAAAACAAAAAGAGAGTCAGCTTCTATGAAACATTTACTCATCACCACTAATAGGAACTGTTTATAAGTACTAAGTAGCCGAAATCCCTGATTAGTAGCACATACCCTGTATAGTTATTGCATGTTGGGATCTGCTTCCCCCAGTTTCCTGTGATCTCTAAAGGATAAATCGGTGGTGTATCATGGAATGGGAATGGAAGTAGCTCTGCTACTCACATATCATGGTTCCTGTTCTACAGATGAGGAACCTAAAGTTCAGGGAGAGGGCAGAGGAATTTTTGTCTAAAGCCACACAGCCAGTCAGCAGTTGAATCATGACAGAATATAAGACTCCTTTCTCCAGTCCTGTTTCTACTTTGGAATAATGGAGGAATACCCTAAGTTTAGAAGAAACTGGACCTGATATTCCACCTAGTACAAGAATAGAGATTCAGATGTTCTTTCTTAAAGAGTAGTCATCTCATAACCCTTCCTCGCTCCCAGGACAGATTTCCACAGATCAAGGGTCAGAATATTGATATTTCCTTTATTTGACCTCCAGAGTTGCTAAGTAGGGTTACTAAGGTCTTGGTTATGAGACAAGGCTGTATGCTTGGCAGAAGTGCTGGGAGTCCAATACGAAAGAATGAATCTAGGTTCTACCACTTCCTTGCTCTAACTGCAGACAAGTCACTTAACATGCCTGAACTTAAGATTCCTCCTCTGCAGAACAGGGGTAACAGCAGTGTACAGGGTTTTTATGAGACTGATTTTATGCAAGTGACTTGCAAACTATGAAGTACTCCAAAAAGTGAATTTAGGTCTCCTAGCAACATGCCCAGGTAGACAGCATCCATGGGGGGAGAGATGCTGGCTGATGAACTGGGGTCCCGAAAGTTCCCAAGGTTGGCTGGCCAGGCCTTCCCCCAGGGCAGACTGGAGAGGACAGGGTCTGGAGCCCTGTGTCTAGCAGGCGTCTGGGCACCTGGGATCAGGCATGAAAATAAGTTAGCCCTGAACTTGAATGAGACTTGCAAGGTGGAGATCATGGCAGTCTCACTGGAGAAGCCGGTGGAGAACCTGGAGATTGCCCTGCAGAACTTAGACTCCTATGACCTTGCTCCCCTGTCTACAAAGCAACAACGACAACTTTAAGTGAATTTGAAGAATTATTTCACAGACAATAAGCATATCTACTTATATTCTTGAACCATTAATACTATAAGTCGTTAGAGATCATCTGTGGCCACCGCAGAGTCAAATCTGGCCTGTGCTGTGTCTTTAACATTTTAAAGGAGTTGTCAACATTTAAAACTCAAATTTCAGATTTTTAAAAAGTCTGGAAGATCTGGCAACTTTAGATGCACACTCTAGTGTGGTGATGATGGATTAAAGTGAGTAGCAGTACCTCTTTCTAATGGACATATAGCCTCTACTTGGCCACCGTCCCCACTTTTCCCCTTTTTGTCATGTTTCACCCATTTACATCCCTGTCTGTAGGTCATCTGAGTTGCAATCCTAAAGCTAGTTTAACAAGCATATTTGGCAGAAGAAATAATTTCAGTTCAAGATAGTACAGTATCTTGACCACCCTCACAACAAGAACTCAGACCCACCAATTTCTGCTTTAGAGCCTCTTAGTCTGCAATTTATGTATGCTTCCCACACTGCAGCAACTGTGGCGCTCTGTGCCCATAATCAAGCCCATTTATTTTCTGCAAAACAAGAGAGAAGAGGCTCACGTTGCTCCATAGCTGATTAGGGCTTCCCCTTACTGAGAAAAAAAAAAAAAAGCTAGGTTTCAAAAGAAAATCCTCAAATGAAAGCAAGCCTACATTTCCCTCTTTAGCTCAGCCACTTTTGCTCTCCACCATTTTCATGATGAAGTTCCTTTGCTATGGTTTCTATTCCTGCATGCTCATGGGCCCAGTCAGTTTCTCAGAAGCTTTACTTCAGTAGGGTGCTAATATCACATAGCAATAAATCCTGTAGGAGCCTTTCTGCTGTCAATAGAAACCTGGATAAGGTTCTTGGGGTGCCTGGGTGGCTCAGCTGGTTAAGCGTCTGCCTTTGGCTCAGGTCATGATTCCAGGGTCCTGGGATCGAGCTCTGAGTTGGGCTGCCTGCTCAGCGGGGAGTCTGCTTGTCTCTCTCCCTCTGGCCCTCCCCGCTTGTGCTGTTTCTCTGTCTCTCTCTCAAATAAATAAAATCTTTAAAAATTGTTATGTTAATCACCAAACATTACATCATTAGTTTTTGATGTAGTGTTCCATGATTCATTATTTGTGCACAACACCCAGTGCTCCATGCAGAACGTGCCCTCCTCAATACCCATCATCAGGCTA